>NW_027526361.1:38316940-38689440 GCF_048455015.1 Haemaphysalis longicornis | reverse complement strand
CAACTTGCACGTGTCCGCCATGTTTGGATGAGGTCATCAGTAATCACCTTTTCTCACTGTCCATAAGCGTGGAAACATACATGCTTCAAATATTTGTGGATTCTGGGATGTAGCGCCACCCATTAAGAAACAAGCCCACGAATAGCGTTCAGGTGCCCCGTCGCAGCTGGGCACTTGCTCCGGGGGTCGCGGACTCGAGCGAGCCGCTTGCAGCGTTATTATTAATGCGGGTCCGGGCGCTCTAATTAGCAGCTTTTTTCCTGCAAATCTCAGCCACCTCGGGGTGCTCTCGTGTGACCAGGGCCGCTCAGGGGCGGCTGGGTGTTTATTAAAACAACAAAGGAGCTCATTAGTAGATGCTATCCGCCGGCCAAGGGTGTGGCGTCGACAGCTGACCCGCCTTCTTCCGTCGAGCCTGGTCGTTTCGCCAGTCCGGACAGACACCTGCCCGATAGCCGGCGATAAGCCAGCTCCCGAGACTCGCACTGAAGCGTTCTCTCGCATGCGCTGTTCGCAGCTTCTCCCACCGCCGCGCGCGTGCGTGCCACGAAGGAATTCAGCCTGCGCTGAACGCGGGGTGCCTCCTCCGCCCACTGTACACGAGCGATTAACGCCGATCGACACGCATGTGTCCGGTGGCTTTTTATGGGCCCGCGACTGCGAACGTGCGAGGGGTCTGACCGAGGAAATGCTGACGCGGCTGTTAACCGAGAACAAAATGGCAGGAGCGGTGTGTTGACGCGTAAGCTTTCAGGGAACAAACACTACCGCGATCAAGCAGAAGAAACTGGCGCGCGTGCTCTGAAGCCTCAATATAGTCTGAAGCCTGCGCAAGAGCGAGCGAATGTAGAAGTACGAGAGAGAGAGAGAGAGAGAGAGAGAGAGAGAGAGTTTTATATACGTAGTATGATAGTATATATATATATATATATATATATATATATATATATATATATATATATATATATATAATATATATAGTACGATAGTAGAGTTGAGAAGAAAAAGGACACACAATGTCAGCACACGCCGCGCCTGCGCAGTGGGGAGCACTTCGGAAATACGGTGTGTGGCTGGGCATGCGGTATTTGCATGTATGTACAGTATTAGACAAAATTTTCTAGACGAAGCAAAACTGCACAGGCCAAAAAAAAAAAATCACAGAACAAGGTTATTTGCCGTGTGAGAGCAAAACGTTTTATGCCGGGAAACTGAAGAGCACGCGTTCCTTCCTTACTGTCATGAAATATTTTGGCCACAATAAAAGCGTTAAGCTTTTGCTATGAATTCTTTGTGGCCCAAAACGTTTAGCGCGGCCTAGAAAATTTTGGCAAAGACTGTACATACAAGGTCTCCGTGACCAGCAATTGCGCGAGAGGGAAGATGTGCGGCGCTGATATAGAGAAAGGGCGATAGGTGCAGAAAAAATCACGCCATATCCACGGAATGAATGATGATAAGTGGGGCGAAGCTCGAGAGGGGGAGATCATCGGTAACCGTAACTCTCCCGTGAAAGTTCGCGCATTACATCATTAAGAAAGACGTAAGACTGTGTGCGTACATTGTACAAATCAACTTTTATTTTCGGAGTCAATGCTCCCAGGCCCAGACCTGGTGAAAGACCCCGCGCCATCGAGGACTACCCCGCACCTCCACCACAATTTGTCACGTAGGATGGGACACAACGGTAAAGAAAGAACTTTTATTTAGGGCGAACTTGCGCCCGAACAAGACGAGAGGAAACGAGCAAAGGTCCTTGCGTCTCGTTCGATCTCCGAGAACGACTGCCTGCGTTCGTGGCGTGATCTCTTGCATGATCTCCCCCTCGCAGTGCACGTGCGCTCGCGCCTCCGTTGGCGAACACAGACAAGCTCGCGCTCCCTGTGCCGAGTTTGCGCTGCCGGTTGCAGCCGGTTCTTGCGCGTGCAACGCGGCCCACTTTGCGACATCTCCGAAAGCATGCGGCGGTCACGTACCACGAGACACAAGGGATGGCCAGACCCATGGGTTTAGGAGCTTCGCCCCTAAAAGAACTCTGATACGCCCGTGAGAGAGAACAGACAAGAACCGTTTGGGCTCTCTCAGAGACGCCAATGAACCGAATAAGGCGTTCTTGCGCACCTAGAACGAAGCTGCATCAGATCGCGCCATACTATTTTTTGACCGCCGAATGGGAGAACTTTGCGTACACAGAAAGACGCGTTGTGTGCGCTGCAGTGTGTGTGTGGTGTAGAATACGGTGCATACGGGGCACACCCGCATATTGTACAGTGCAATTCTCCAGGCGTTGCAAAAGCACGTACACCTTGTCCAGTTCTCAAGGCAGTTTATAAAGTTACCATGGTTAGAACCAAAAAGAGCACCGGCACTCCGTAAGCCTTTAAAATAGTATTGAATTTAAGTAGCAGGGGGTATGACGTCACAGAGAAACCAGAAGTTACTCAGAGTTGTTTACGCCAGATGTGCTACCCTGATTGGTTTGTGCTGCATACGCTCCACCTACCATATGCAATTACCTGCAAGCCCGTCATAGCGTACGCGCCTCTCCCCACCTCCCCACCCAACGTGATGTCCAATGATTACCACTTCCAAAAAAATGAACGAAGCTCACACTTATAGCAATCGTGATGGAATAACGGTCGTTGCGGCAGCGAAGAATCAGCATTTCGGCTGCAATCGTGGACTTAAAGCGTCGTGAAGGTGGTGAAGGTTGCGTACAGATTCGCTACCTTCAAGTCTTGCGCGTTAGTGTGAGCTTACTTAATTTTTTTCTTAAAGGGTGAACGCCCACGCAAGTGTTCTTACTGAGGTGAAGTTTTTTTGAGCAAACGGATTCACGGCAGGCGTTTTACTCGTGCAAGTCCGGCACGGCCGGCGTTTTGCCCCTGCAAGGCCGGCGTTCATTTTTACAACTGTCAGCTGTGCAGCACCACACTGCCGCGTATTGAGGTGAAGTGTCTGAGACGTGAAGTCGTTTGTGGGTAATAATCGCTTGGCCCCAAGACATTTTTTTCTCGAAAAAGAGTTGAACCCTTTATTGACGAAAATTTGTTAAGTGAATGATTCTCGCATGCCTTTTGTCGGTGTATGTGCATCCAGGAAGGGCCAGCGTTCCTTCCAGAAACACCCGAGCGTTGTGGTCAAGGGCATGGGGCATTCAGTTTGCCAGTTTTACACCTCCCTTTTCGCCACGCAGTGTCGGCCGTGGAAACGACCAAACTTTTGTTTGACCCTGTAGAGGGTGCACCCCCGCACAATGTGTCTTATTGAGGTGAAGCTGTCTTTAGGTGAATGATTTTACGCAATTCTATGCAGCGAATTGGGCGAGTTGGTGTGAGTTCATATCGTTGCCGGTGCAAGTGCATCCTACCAGGACCAGCGTTCCGTCTTCAATTACTGCGTGTGAACTGGCCCAATACTAGCGCATTGTGGTGAAGCATCCGGAGTGTATGTAGTGGTTTCTTCTATGCGAGCCGGGTTTGCTTCAGAAAATAATGCAATTTTGTTTTTCTCAAGAGCCTTATCCGCATACTTGCTTCCTTACAAAAGAAAATATACCAACCAAAACAAAGTAAGATGGTTTATCTGAGACGGCTGGAAGGACTGTTAAGAGGGTCGAAGCAAAATTAGCGAGGAGCACGTAACATGGTTTTCGTCGGCGTCGAAAGTGGGATTATTGCGACGTTTCAACTCGGTTTTTGTGCACCCGTAGAGTTTGCTGTACGCATAGTGTGAACAAGTTAACAATTGTTCGGTTACGTTTGTAAAAGATATTGTTTACGTATGAGGCTAATGAAAACGGTACAAATATTTTGTTTTGCTTGCAAGTGTTACGAGCGCGAAAGTAAAACCAATGTCGAAGCATGCCTGACAGTTTTACTGGCTGAAAGGACTAACAAAAATGCAAGCAACCGAGCAGCGTCGCCTTTTCTGCGTCTTTGCAAGCCCTGCAACTAACAGCTTAGTTTTAGTAGCACAAGAATGAAATTTCGAAAAGCTACAGCAGATACTTTTTCTTTGGGTAAAACGAACCACCTCCAGACGCGTAAGCGTATTTTTACCCTCTCTTCAACGCAGTGAAAATGCCCCTAAATATGCAGCGTGCATAGAATTCTGAAGCTCGACATCTCTTTTTCCCACCGCGCTCTGGCTGGATAAGGTCCCGACGGGGAAGCCCTAAGTCCCGAATGCACGCTTTTGAAAATATCAAGAGGAGGATAGAACGTAGTTCCTGATGACATGCTGTGTCACCGTTCTGTGCGCGCTTGGTGGCGGGGAAAAAAACTGTTGGAGTCATCACGGTATTTCCGAGCAACGTGGGCTCTTGGAAGTCGACTAGAACAAAAACAACAACAACAAAAAACGAAGGTATTGTTGGCATTTGGAATTTGGAAACTGAAATTTGTTCTCTTCTGCTCCTACTTTCTGAGTAGTAACCCAGCAGAAAGTTGTTGGGATATTTAGAATAGACACTATATGATAGTTTGGCTGGGCACCTTGCAAGAGGAAAACAAATCAATTGGTTTTTTAAGTTCAGCGCTTAATATTCCTTTAAGAAACGGAAAATCTGGTTCTGTTTTGCGTTACAAAATGTTACATGTTGAAATGTATGGCACGTGAAAGGTCTCCGTGGCTTGCGCACACAAGTACGCGCCAAACGCACAACGGCGGCTAATATCTCTTTTTGTCCAGGTGAAAGACGAAGGCCGGAAAAAGACACGGTGCAATCTGTCATGCATTATGTTTTCAGGCGTGCTAACGAGTGCTCCCGCTATTTATAAACTGCGGACGCCGGAACGCGCGCCGGAAAAAGCAAGTGACGCTCCCTCGCTAATTTCCTTTTTTCGCTTGTCTCGCCTGCGGCTGCCCTAACGAGGGGCGAAAGAAAAACGTCCAGTTTGAAACGTCGAGTTGAGACACTGACGCAACACACTGGGGGCCCCCGACAGAAGAGTCATTAAGCGAGTAGCAGACGACGACGAATTGGGGAGCAAAAAGTACTGCGCGTTACGAGCAATAGAGAGCATTTCTTCTAGCTTGCGAAACAATAGCTACTTGCACCCTGGGGAGTCTGTTTCTCGAGAATGAAACAAAAAACAAAAAAACATATACTTAATTGTTCTTCGAGATGGCGTACCGCTCTGCCGTACTGCTCTGTGATCTGTCCGAATGACTTGACATGTTAATTACTAAATCGGCTTTTCGCGTACGTTTGATAGCTTTCAAAGTACAACTCTGGGGTCATTTTTTTACTCTACGGATTTTTAAAAAGCGAGGTTTCTCAGGTTACTGCTGTGATTGATTTCTGTCTTGTATTTCCCCCCTTTACGACTTTGAGACAGGCGTGCTTCTGCGGCCGACATTTTCCAGATTTTTCGTGCGTTATGCCTTTCTAGCTTGCTGCTCCTGCGCACATCAAGGTATTCGAGGCTTTCTTTTTATTTCAAATTTCCCCATCATGGGGCGAAAACAATGGGCCTTTCGAAATGCGATCAGCACCGCGATTTCTCGCAGGAAAGTCATTCAATTTCTCACGCATTCCCGCATACACAGCAACTGCAATTCACTCCACAGAGTACTTGTCTATCGTTTGGAAACCGCGTACATGGTATGTACTAAAGAAACCCTAAGAGCACATCGATTTTAAGTGCGAATAAACTTGTTGGGCCAACTTAGCACTTGAACTCGCTAACTTGCGTGCCTGCTGTACCCGTAAAGTGCGAAGAGCCGTTCTATCCACTGAAAGGGCACCCGGGCTACTGCACAGACCAGTGAAAGGAGCAGACAAGCACCACAGACATACCCGGACGCCTAATTCAATCAAATGGTCGGCAACATCATCATTTCTCGCGCCCCAGAAAATTGCCAAGTTTGGTTCTCGGCAGCATAGAACATCTCTCCGCCGTATGCGACTACTCCTACTTCCTTCCTACGCCTGTTACACGTATTCGTTCTGTTTTTGTTTTTTTTCCTCTTTTTCCCGCCTTTTCCCTCGTGGTGCAGCCCTATGTTTCCAAAAGAGAAAGGTCCCCCTCCGAGCCTTTTTACAAATTTCACCGTGGGGAGTCAAAGCGTGCCTCAGAAGACCGGCCCAGCAGCGCCCGTGTTTCACGTAGCCGTAAGCGTGGAAACACTTTTCCGCCCCTTCTCCCCCCTCCTCGCCGAGAACGCGCCGAATGTGAATGAACAGGGAAGACAAAAGCGCAGTAGGACAGCGGGAAACAAAAAGGAAACGACAACAGTGCATCCCTGAGCGCTAGGAGGAACGGCGCTGAATAAAGGATGCGGAGGATACGGAAGAGACAGCGCCCGGCGCTGCTGCGAAAGGGAATGACCAAAGTAAAGCGATTCTGGCAAATTTGGTGCTTGCAAATGAATCTTCTGGAAGGAAGCAATCTTCCCCGCTTCTACCCGCTCGTTTGTTGTTCCTCCGCTGCGTCTGCCGTGTCCCGCACGCTTCCTCTTATTCTCGCATTGTTCCCGTTAGCGTGCGCCCTTCTGCTTCTTCCATTCACGGTTTCTCCCAGAAGGCAAAGCCTTCCCCATTAGCGCGCGCGTCCATGCGGTTGTTCAGTCGGCGCCGCGGGTTCGCCCGCAATACGCGTCCACGGAATGCGTTCGAGAAGACGGAAAAAACAGAACACAGAATACGATGAGAGAGTAAGACTGAAAAAGATAAATATATTTACGCTTATAAACAATGAACTCACGCTTCTTGTTCCGGTCGCGAGGGGCAGGAGCCGAAAACACGCACACGGCTACCGTCGCCATCTTTGAATTTGGACAGTGCCCGACAGCCATTCGCGTCTTCATAATAGAAACAGGTGGGTTAGAAAAAAGGCGAGTGAAGAACTTGGCTTGTGTGCACGTGGGCAGAAAAATAAAAATAAAGGTATGCGGTCCTTGCAGCGCTCTTCGGCCCTTTTTGTCTGTTGTTATGTTGCCGCGAGACGGGGACATCAAAAGACTAGCAAGAAAGAAGGCAGCAGTAGGATGGAAGAGAATGGCATCGGAGTGAAGACCGTAACCACAAAAAATCCGTCACAAAGAGAGGCTGAGCGCTTCTGTAATGTAAGCTACCTGTCGCCCGACTAGCGGCACCGCCGAGGCCGTGGGAACGTCGAAACACCTGCCCGCCTGACCCGGCCAGTGCCTGAGCCAGCGCAGTATGCCAGCGGCGTCTTGCACACGACGGCGGGTTTTCATTTAGAGAGAGAGGCCGTGGAGAGGGGAACGCTGCAAATGAAGACGCGTCCCGAGGTGGGATAGCTCTTCACCACTGCTGCCACTTCGAGAGGCTCGTCGTAATTACGTCGTTTTAGGAAATATCACAGCGCGATACGACAGAGAACTCGGAATGGCGCCAGCATGCTAGCGGAGGCACGAAGGCGCGGGTTGCTCGACTATGAACGACGGGGTTTAGATTTGGAGGCCTAGCCGCTTCTTAGTACGAGCGTGCGTATGCACGGCGGGGGGGACTTCGTGGAGGAGGAGAGCGTAGCGTGGGAAACGGCGTGCCAACAACCTGCCCTGCACCCTTCAGGCTCGAATACGCCGGAGATGAGAGGAGGGGAAAATGCATCTGCCGCAGGAGACGCCGCCGCCCCCGCTGCTGCCATAGCTAGTCGTTTATTTCGAGGGCGATACGACACCGCTGTCACGACTATAACTCGGTTCGCCATCACGGCTCGCCGCCGACACTGATCGACGCCTGAACTCCGAAAGAATATCGCAATTTTAGTGTAGTTTCAAGGTTTTGTGTCACTTTTCGCCTCTCCTTTTCTTTCTCCATTCTCTCCCTCTCCACCATTCTCTATTTACTTGGCTTCCGCAACTTCTCTCTGTCCGTCTCAATTTCGTACACTGGTCGTGAAGTGTTCTTGACTGGAACCAAATCCGACGTCACCTAAGAAAAAGTGACACGACGGTGATACGAGATACATTGAGGCGACAGCGGAGCTGTATGATGTAGTAAGAAATAAGGGGTAACGGGAGAAGAGACGAGAAGATAAACCATTATTTTTCTGGAGAAAAAAAAATGAAAACGAGGATCGAAAGAAAAAAAAAGTGGAAGCGAAGCGAGGAACAGCGACCGTTCGGGCGTGAGAAAGAGAGAAAAAGGAAGACGCAGGGCGCAGCAGAGGGAACAGAATAGGGCACGCTGGATTGCCTTCGATATGGGGTCATACATTACCGACCAAGAGCCTCGATTTTCCAGTTTTCGGAACTCGACGGCGCGAGCGACCAACCTGCCGGGGCGGGCCAGGGCTGAGAAAAGAGTCGTCCGGCCAGAAGGAAGGGGGCCGTCCGAGGTTTTTCCGCCGTCTCAGTCAGCGCTTTATAAGGAGGAGCCCGAAACGCGTGCACACGGACGATGGCGCTTCTCCGGCACGAGAGATCACGTCACCTGTTAGGTGCGGAGAAATCCTGGGGACGGTATCCAAGTCCGCGTATATCTTCTCGGGTCATTACTCGCGCCCGTTCTATTTCAGTGCTGTATTCTCTGGGAGTAATGAGGTCAACTAATGACAGAAAAGAAAGACTATCATAACTCACGCTATGCCAACAGTGGGACGAGGCTTTCGACCTGGGAGGTGTTAAGAGATCGTCCATGTTCTCTTCTAGAAATAGCGAACGTCGATGGGAGGCTGAATATACGCAAGGCAGGAGCTTCAGTACGGGCTGAAGAAGAGCCGTTCGAGTGTAAAAAAAAAAGTGGTGCCAGCAGTCAATTATTTAAAAAAAATGAACGGCCGCAGCGCTTGCAGCACTGCTATTGGAAAGTACCGATAAGAGACCATGGAGCGTAAATAAGGACTCAGGACATGAATCCCACCACGGAAGCTCGCCCGAGAAGCCTTCTTTTCTACTTTTCTTTACCGGTCACTGCAGGCACATCCGATAGAATGGCTCCCTTTGGGCACGCTTCCGACTTCTGGAAAACTATGTGAGCCGTTCGGTAAAGAAGCTGACGCCCCTTTCTCGGGAGCTGACCGAAACTGATGTGAAATGATACGAGCTCTCTTTAGAACAACTCCCTCGCAGACAGGCCACTCTGGGGCCTTAAAACACGGCGCTATAGTTGCGGTATGTGCTGAACTGTTTGAGCGTGCAGTTTTCGCGCCAAAAATTGCTGTGCATTTAGTTGTTAGTCGCGCGTTAAACATTCAGAATTCAGACGACAATGACAATGACGACGACGACGATGGATGGATGGATTGTTTGGATGTATGTATGGATGAATGGATGGATGGATGGATGGACGGATGATTGACTGGACAAACTGCTTATTCACATTGGGTTGGATCGCTGGAGCAATGAAGCCAATCCCATCCTCTCGCCCCCCTCCCCCCTCCCCCTTCCCCCCTTCTCCACGGACCACGACAGAACTGTTGTATATGCAGCCCAAAATGAAACTAATTAAATGAAACTAATTAAAGGAAACTAAAAAGAAGGAAGCGATGAGCAGTCGTCACCATGTAAAAGCGTAGCGAAAACTTCGAACTGTCTCATTATGAGAGCAAAGCAGGCAGGAGAGCAAACCATTCAGTAATTACAAAAAAAGCAAGCTTCTAAACTAATTAACATTTCATTAGGTGCCTGACAAATTAGCCGTCACGTGCCGCTCGCTTTCATCATTAATTTCTTTGGATGCCGGGCCTTGTTTTATACTCCGCGCCTTCCTTCGTGTTTCTCGGTTTTGTGTCAACTGCGCATCGACTAGACGTCTTCCGTATCGCGCGACCCCATTAAAAGCAGACACGCTCGACGGGTTACAAAAACAGCTGGATAATTGTTTTAATTGGCCGTAATGAACTGCACGCTTTGAAACACGGCGACCCACTTTCCACTGCGAATCTCTATCCGTTTATCTTTCTCTTTTTTTTGTCGCTGTAGTGATTCTCGCACTGTCTGATCAATTCGTATCCCGTTTTAGCAACGGCACCTATTGAACCATCTGTGTCTAACTCAACATCAAGCGCAAACTGAGACTGAGACAGAAAAAGCGGCCTCTATAATCCCATGTTTGAAATACTACCTCGGAAATGTTAATACTACTACCTCGCAACACTGCCTTGCATTATGACTTAGTATTACTAATATATACACTTGTATATGCTAATAATTTCTCAGTTTGTCCGTACCAGATTCGGTGAGACTTCACATATAGCTGGTGCTACGTACGAGGCTTGAAAGGGCATTGACTGCACTTCTCGTAAAAGATAGCCAGGATTACCGCGGAATTCTCTTCCCCTAACTTGCTTTTCCAGAGCTTTTAACCTCTGCACAGCCGCTTGTCCCATCATTTTACCTCCGTTTGTACAGGAAGGAAAGACACGTTGTTTGTACTACAAAATATAGTTTGTAATAATGTTGTTTGTAATACTACCTCAGGATTTGCTTGAAATGTTTGTTGCGCTCACATCTTCCAGAACGCGGAATTCCACGAATGTACACAAAACACAAATTCGAGGTCTCGTTGAGTCGTTGATTTGCGGAAAGTCGCATGACACAACGGCGATTCAGAGGATAAATTTTAGCACGCTTTTATGACAAATGGTAGAAGACAGATGTTGACCCCAGCTGCCGATAAAGGCTCCTGAAATATTATCTTGCACCGGTTCGGAAGAGAAGACTACACATATAATCGTATTTGCATACACGCTTTCACATCAAAGGCAGCCCATAGGGCAAGATAAACCGCAGCCCAAATTTTCACGTTGTCATAGAGCAACACATTCATGACGCCACAATCCACGGGTAAACATAGCGGAAGAGCAGTTCGTCCTAACAAAAAAGAAGGCGGAAATCGGCAGATGAGCGGTCGCGCCGAGAACTTCGCATGCCGATAAGGAAAACCAAAATAAACTCAGGAGAGTTTGCCGATATGGTTAAGACAGCCCGTGCCGGTATAATATATCCAAAGATCGCGAGCACAGTCCATTTTCGTTATCCGTCGTTGCAACGCCGTGTTGGAAGCGGCGGCAGCATTAGAAATAAAAATCAATCCCTCTAACCAAGCGAGGCACGAACACGAACTGGCGTAAGCATAGCGAACGCCACTGAGCAGGCGGGTCATAAAATGCCGCCGGGTTCCTTTATGCGGCGCGAACATTTATGCGCGGCACAACCCCATCAGGCCTGCCCGGCACGCAGCGTGGGCATGTCGCCGGGAGTGCGCGTGCGTGCGTCTGTTTGAGCAGCGTGTTCGCACATGTAGTGCACGAACGAGCGGTGACCTCTCCTCCGGTTTGACCCGGGCCGGCGAAAAAGCGCGGCCGTCACGACACCGCCGCCTCGGCGAGCAGAAAAATACTCCCCGGCGCCGGAAGAGCGCCGCGTGCATGGGATCCGGCGATTTTAGTGTCGCAGTTCCGCCTTTCAAATGGCCCCTGTTTGCCGTTTTCCTCTTCGGTTGACTGGCGGGCAGTGTGTAAGGCGTAATTTACGAGGTTTCGAACTGTACGGTTGCGACGACGGCTACGACGGCGATGAATGCGCAATGACGGTTCGGAAAACGATTATTATTATTCCTAATAAAATAATTTATTGTTATTATTATTATTATTATTATTATTATTATTATTATTATTATTATTATTATTATTATTATTATTATTATTATTTTGCCGGACGGTATTTATTTCTGATTGATTGACTGTAGGGTTTAACACGCCGACGCAATGCAGGCGATGAGGCGCGCCGTAGTGGAGGGCTCCGGATTAATGCTGACCACCTGGGGATCTTTAACGTGCGCCTAAATTTTGTACACATGGGCGTTATTGCTTTTCGCCTCCATCAGGAAAGCGGTCGCCACGGCCGGGAATCGAACCCGCGACCTCGTGCTCAGCAGGGCAACGCCTAAGCCACTGAGCCACCGCGAAGGGTGGTATTTATTTCTTATGGTAGTTCCTGGCCTAGAGTCCTCCTCTTTTCATAATATACTGCCTGTCTGTCCATGTCGAGGAGTGTTGTTCCTACGTTACGCGTTCGTCTGTCATGGATATGTGTTATCTCTGAACTGCACGAATAAATTATGTTTTTTCTGTTGTATCATGGCAGCTTGGTTCAGGTTTCTTTTTATGTAGCGTATACATTGTTCGTGTTATTAGCAACTCGTTTTTAGGTGCGGAGCACCTAAGGACCGCACAGTGTCCGTCCGCGTCCGTGCGCATAGCATTTACACTAGTAAAAAATCACACAGGCACTGGCAGGATTCGAGCCTGTGTCTGGTAGACCAGACAGAGTTAGTGTCAGTCGTCTTACTCATTGGGCTACGACCCCTTAGTACCCGAGAGTCAAGCGGCTTACTCGCTCGCCTCTAACGGTGCGGAGTACCTTAGGACCTCCCAATGTCCGTGCGCGTCCATCCGTGCGCACATTACCATCAAGCGAAAATCAAGCGAAATTCAATTTGAGCCGTGAGTTGCAGTTTCATTTTGGGAATAATCAAGGTGCAACTCACCGCTCAAACCGAATGACGGTCGGGGCGCAAATCGGATGTCACTCGGGGCGCAACTTGGATGTCATTTCGAGTCCCCGTACTCTGTACCCTCGCCATCATCCACGGAGTGGAGATGCTGCCATTTTTTTCATGCGCCAGTACAGAGAACTAGGCAGTCTCTAGGCACGTTAATAAGCTCTTGATTGATTGATTGATTGATTGATTGATTGATTGATTGATTGATTGATTGATTGATTGATTGATTGATTGATTGATTGATTTTGTACCTTAATAATGGGCACCCCGCACGATGAATGCAGAGAAACTCTGCTATGCGCGGGAGTTTTTGGTGCTTCCCAGCAAGCACCAAACGACGAATTCTGTTTTTAGAAGCTGTGAAAGGCCAGCCGGAGGAAAGTACGCATGGGTCGAACCTTTGAAACGTTTTTTTACCATTGCCATTTGAGCACTGACATCGCACTTCCCTCTTATACAACAAAGTCCAACCTCCAGATAAGCTTACGTGGTTCTCCGAAGCGGTTACAAAAACAAAGGAAAAATACCATAAGTGGGTTTTGCAGACCGGTGGGCCCTTAGCAGACAGGGGTGTTTATAATCTTAGAAGTGTGGATGAAACCTGTGCAGATAGGCGGTCCCGCTCATACTCTTGAGGGTGCACCTTATGCAACTAGTCGCATCCAAGTTTCGTCTGGCAAGTACGTAGGTTCGAGATTAAATTTTGATGAAAGGTCAGAGTTATGATCACAGTGATCCACTAGCAAAAATATATCACGCAATCGGGAGGAAGGGAAGTGACCGTGGAGGACGGTAAGCATTTTTGTATTATTGCTACCCAGTTGAAGGAGGTAATGAACAGCTTTCTGAAAGTCTTTTTGCACACACTTTTATGTTTATACAGTCACCGAAACCTTTTCTTGCTAGTTTAAAACCTCACGGGGCGACTATTTCAGGAAAGGCACCAACTGAAATGCGCAAAAAGTGTGCGCACGTGGCCGAAATTGCTCAGGCTATATTCTACACCATGCACTAAGGTTTCTCCAGCACGTGTCTTCAACGTACCTCGCTTGCTTCCAAACATTTCACCGTTCGTGATACACACAGAAGAGAGCCGGCAGCAATGACTTGACGGCGCGCCGAAAGCCGAAATACGGAGATGTTGAGCAATGCCCGGCCGAACGAAAACTAAAAAAAAAAAAAAAAAGAGAAAAAAAAAAGAGAAAAACACTGAGAGGCAGTACGCGAATGGCGCTCGACGGAGTACAGAGGCGCGTTCGGACGCAGTCTAATCTTGCGACGCTTTCTAGGGCATTCCCTTTGGCCGCGATCTTTTTACTTCACTTCATCTTGCAGCCAGCGCGACGGGACGCCACGGTCTCCGTCGAATTTATCTACCGCATCATTCGTCTTCGACGCCAAAGCGCCCCCTCACCCAAAACTGTCGTGCTTGCGGCAAACGCATGCAAAACAGCGGCGCACGCGAGTGCCATTGGGGGCCACCAGGCAGCGGGGTAAACAGATTTACGACCAAACGAAACAAACGAACAATGCTGGCATCGGCGCTCTGCTTTCTTTCTCGTGGCGGGAAAAATGAAAAGGACGCGCAGAGCTCCGCTGTTTTGTTTCCAGTCGACTGCGAGGAAAAGTGAGATTGGCATTTTTTGGGGAGAAGGGGCGTAGAACCGAAGGGAGAGGGGTAAACCCTTCCGTGACAATTTCAATGCATTCGTCTGTGCTTGCTTTCCGGGAATTTTTTGTCGTCACTGCGTCGATGGAGTGCCACGCAGTTGAGGTGTGGCGCAAAGCGGTAATTTTTACTACCTTTCATTCTTAAAAAAAAGGTGATTGATTGATTGATTGATCGATTTATTGTGGGGGTTTAACGCTCCGAAGCAACGCAGGCGATGAGGCGCGCCGTAGTGGTGGGCTCCGGATTAATTTTGACGACCTGGGGATCTTTAACGTGCGCCGAAATCTCGTGCACACGGGCGTTTTTGCTTTTCGCCTCCATCAGAAAAGCGGCCGCCGCGGCCGGGAATCGAACGCGCGACCTCGTTCTCAGTAGCACAACGGCTTAGCCACTCAGCCACCACGGCGGGTTAAAAAAAGAAAAAAAAAGGCCGTGGCACTTACTGACAGAACAATAACTAGTTACTTGTCCCAGTATAAACTAGGCACTTAGTGGATTTCCCTAACTGACCATGCATAACCTAGTAAAAAACTACGCGTGACAGTGTGGCTCGGCTGAGCGTGCAGCGTGACATAGACACATTCAACACGCACATATCACACTTAGATAACCAACTAATAAATTAAGCGCGGGATGCACGAGGAGAGCGAGTATAACTTAGTTACCTTAGAAATACACCTGCTGTTCTTGCTTTTATAGCCAGCATCGGAAAGTCATTTGATGAAGTGGGTGGGCTTGTCGCAAAAATCAAATATTTTAGCGATAATTTTAGAATTATGTATTTTAATGTGAGCGTATACAAGTCAGCATGCGGATTTGAAAAACTTTTTAATCGTGATTTGGAGTGGGAAAAGCGCTGTAGTTAGTACGTTCAATAATTCGTAGAATTTTGTTAGTGTCGCTGAATTTTAGTATCAAGCAGCAGTTGCTAGGTGCACGGTCTAGACTGGTAGCGGTTCCACACTTAGTAGCAGGACCTACGTACCGTTCTAGGGGGTAGTAAAGTTTGTAAGGAGTTAGTAAATACAGCCATCCTCACTTCACTTTTACGAGTTTTTTTTTTTAAGAGTGTTGTCAATGACGAAATTGTCTCTGGTCGGGGAAACGCATGAGAGCAATTAAAAATAAAATAAAAGACTGTAAAATACTCCAAAGAAAGGCTTTAAAAATAAAGACTAGACTTTATCTCGTCAATAGAACACGAACTTTATCGACCCCTAACACCTAACATCATCTATCTCCTCGACAGACCAGGTGAGTCATCCTTATACAAGAAATGTATTTATTCAGTCATATAAACGTCATAAACTCTCCTGGTCGGAGTCGGTTTTCGATGTTGTCACCTGTTTATGTTGTTTCCTTTACCCTGTTACAATAACAAATGTAATAAGAGTCACCTGTCATCTATTACCCATCCTTTGACACTGGCGTTCCCTCCCGAGTGATAGCGCCGCCATTATACAAGAGACAAGACGAAGCCATGTTTCATACTCCTTAGGCTTTGACTGCAAACCACGAAACCAGCAAGAGTAAAGATGATTATCCAGAAAGTGCCATTTGCCATAAGCTCCGGTGGCGTCTTTATTTTCTTTCCTAGTTTGTAGGCAATGAAAAGGTATAACGGAATCCGGCTGGTATATAAAGCTGGCTCCGGTAACATACATTTCCTCTTTCGTTCCGCCTTCTTTCCGCTTTTCCCGACAAGACACAATTAGACTAATTATGCTTGGCCGCGGCGCTTCAATTAGCGTGCAAGGAATCTCCGAAGAAAAGAAGGAAACGGTCCCGCGAGCCGCGTTAGCGTCTCGCTCTATCCACGGCTTGCTTTCAATCTCGTTAGGGCTGCATCGGTCGGCTCAGCCAGTTCGTAATTAACGCTCAGAAACCCGAAACAGGGGAGAACGGGGGAAGGAGGCGCTAATCTCTCGTACCGTTCCCGCGCCTGTCGCTATCGACTGGCACCGGATTAAATAAAGTTGGCTGGTCTAATTATTTACCCTCGTTATTCCTGATTTTTCAGCCGTCGTCAGTCTCCACAGAACTCACCGTCATGCCGCCTTGCGCTCTGAGGTGGAAACGGAGGTTTAGGAAGGTGATGCCGGCTTTACAGATTGCGATAACTACGGTGACGGGGAGCGTGAAAGCAGACGGCGCGAACCAAGCACGGTTGTAGCTGGGCTATACGCTCAGGAATGCTTGTGCTGTGTGTGCGTATGCGTTTATGTGCGCACGTGCGAGCGTTCGCGTGCACGCACAGCAAAACTAGGCGCACTCAAGATGTAAATGTCGGCAAGGATCGCTCCCTCACTTAAAGGGAACCTGCAACATTTTATTCAACTTTTTTGAAATCTTAAATGCTTCAAGAACGTAGTCGCCCAACACACGCAGTACTTACATTAGGGGGGCGCAAAGTACATCAGCCAAAAATTACTGCTCTATGCCCATCAGATAACCTGGAAACACGCTCAAAAGATTTTTCTCTCTTTCCAGGTCTTGGCGTTCTTCGGCGGCTTGAATTACGTCACTGAGGCCATGTAGCCGCTGTTGGCCGGTTTTCCTTCAGTTGCCACAATGAACGCTTTTCGATAGCAACTTAAAAAAAGAAACGCCACAAAAAAAAGCAGAAATGGAAGGCTTATCTGGTGCGACCAGCAAATCACGCAGTGCCGCTGCGTGTTGGCGATAAGTATAGCTCTCGCAGTGGTTCCCGACGCGAAGGAAAGAGTAAAAGCACTTATCGAAAGTGTAGCAGGGTCCCTTTAATGTGTGGAGTCTTCTGAAGGCGTTCCAATGGTAGCATTTAGCTGAAGGGGCTGCCATTTACTTTTCACCTTTTTTTGGTGCCGAGTACCTTAGGACCACACAATGTCCATCCGCGTCCATGCGCATAGCATTTACACTGGCAAAAAATCCCACAGGCACCGCCAGGATTAGAGCATGTGTCTGGTAGACCAGACAGAGTTAGTGTCAGTCGTCTTACCCATTGGGCTACTACCGTGAGTTAGTACCCGACAGTCAAACGGCTTACTCCCTCGCCTGTAACGGTGCAGAGTACCTTAGGACCTCCCAATGTCCGTGCGCGTCCATCCGTGCGCACACCACCATCAAGCGAAAATCAAACGAAATTTGATTTGAGCAGTGAGTTCCAGCTTCATTTAGGAAATAATCGAGGTGCAACTCACGGTGCAAATCGAATGACGGTCGGGGCGCAAATGGGATGTCATTTCGAGTCCCCGTACTCCGCGCCCTCGCCATCATCCAGGGAGTGGAGATGCTGCCATTTTTTCCAGCGAAGTTGCAGGTGCAAAATCTGTCCTCTCGCCGAGGATTCTCCCCAGCTACCTTGAGAGCCACCAATGAAAACTGAAGCTTGATGCCCTGTTTCCGAGCTCGCCTAGTATCAGGAGGCTCAGCGGGAAACAGGGCTGAGGCAGAGAGAAGAAGGGGACGCGATATGCCGCACGATCGCCCACTCGTTCTGCTGGCGACACTCAACGGGGGGAAGGGAAGGAGGAGTGAGGGGGGGGGGGCAAGTTGAGCTGCCTATGAAGTCTGGACGAGGCGGAGGCTGGCCGCTGCCGACGAGAGCTACACGGTAACCCGATTGATTCCGACGGAGGAAAACAGGGAAGGCCCAGGAACGGTTGCTAATCTAAAATTCATTCGAAATCACGTCGCCGCGAGCGTCCATCTACCAACGGAGGGAACAAGGCCGCAGACTGCGCTGCCGCTCTCGTCACGGGGGTCACGGCTGAAGACGCCCGGAAGAAGACGAAGACGGGGAGCACGTCTGTATGAACCAGGTAAACAAATCGAACGCACCGGGCCCAGACGAAATTTTTAAAGTGGGGTATGTGCGTGGTGAGGGTGATATAAACAAACAAACAAACAAACAAACAAGCAAATAAATAAATAAATAAATAAATAAATAAATAAATAAATAAATAAATAAATAAATAAATAAATAAATAAATAAATAAATAAATAAACTAGTTCTATTCAGGGTGCCGGGTTGGAGCACTTGGCTACTGCTTCGGCGACCCGGGTTTAAATCCCGCAGGATCCGAGTTTATTTTCTCTTCAAGGCGGCCGTCATTTTGGTACCATCCGTGTAGACGCCGCCGCCGCCGCCGCCGACAACGCTACGGTCACTTTTCACGTACGTTGAGAGACCTAGGCTTTCGCCCCAAATAAAAATAAATAAATAAATTTATGAATACATAAACACATAAACAAACAAACACACAGACAAACACACAAATAGATAAATAAAATAGGCGCATTTACTTCTCACCCTTCGTTGAGATCTCCTGACCCCCGTTCCTAGCGATGGGATGATAACGTGCCCCCGAATGTTATCCTTTCCGTGGCCCAATTTTTGGCTGCAGTGGCAACCTTTAGCTGGGTATACTTTCATTCTGAGCGAAGTCTGCGCAAAGCCCGAAGGCGTTTCCCGTTTTCGACACCATTTGTTCGTTCTGTTTTGTTCGCACGCCGCCTACGGAAGGAACCCCGGGGGGCCGAAGACGGAGCACGGGGAAGGAGAAGCCCAAATGAGCAAATGATGGCCTTTTGGGACCCGCAGCGCCCCAACAAAGGAGTCCGCCACGCCACGAGCAGAGATGAATCAGAACGCTGCGCGGCCACAAAAGAACTGCGTGGGCCACAGCGAGTGAAACGTAACGGAGGGAGAGCAGAAAAATAATGAATAAGGAGAGGCTGGCGCTACTAATAAGGAGAGGTTGGTGCTGCCGCAAAAAAACTTTTCTTGCGGCACAAACTAAACGGGTGTAAGTGTTTGACACAGGCAAGCCCGCACATGATCGGTGTGTTAGATTTTTTTTTTTTCAGGCAATGATAGAAGAAGCCCCCAAAAGCGATAGCAGGCGCACGTGCAGTATTTCAGAACTCTCACCCGCCCCGGTGGCTCAGTGGCTAAGGCGTAGCGCTGCTGAGCACGAGGTCGCGGGTTCGATTCCCGGCCGCGGTGGCCGCTTTTCTGATGGAGGCGAAAAGCAAAAACACCCGTGTGTACGAGATTTCGGCGCACGTTAAAGATCCCCAGGTGGTCAAAATTAATCCGGAGCCCTCCACTACGGCGCGCCTCATTGCCCGCGTTGCGTCGGTGCGTTAAACCCTACAATCAATCAATCAATCAGAACTCTCAGGAGGAGGGTGTAGAGAAGAGTAACCTAAATTCTTGTATTTCAGAGCTGATCATTACGCATGTTAAACTTATTAGCGCGGCCAATTGCAATATTTAGTATCGCTGCAGAGTCTCCACCCGTATCAGCTAGTTGTCTTCCTAGATCCTATACATTTCCGAACACACGGAAACTTTGTGCAGTGCTGGCATGACTGGCGCTTCGTCGTACTTCGTCTCATTTGCAGTTTTGTGTGCAATGCATGAGTGGCTTGGTCCGCTGTCATACCCCTCCCCCCCTCCCCTCCCCCCCCCCCTTTCCTTCTCTTAAGTGATCAACGATTTCACATGCAAGCTACCACTGCTTTGAATATCGATAAAACATCTTTGTCGTTATCACAAAACGGTCTTGAGGCGTAATAAAGCTCCCAAGAGATCTGAATGCCCCTGCATTGGATTGTTACATGTCTGAAACCACGCACGCGCACCCGAAAATGCTAAAATGGACTCACGAGTCCTGAAGTCAGGACGGTTCGCGAAGTCACAAGGTCGACTCTCCGTCACGACGGCTGTTTATGTTATGGTGGCGGAAGACAGAAACGTTCGTGTGAAGGTCTTTCTGCGCTTGCTGCAGTGCCCAAGGAGGGCCACTTTAATCCGCAGCTCTCCACCACGGACTACACTCGGCGGCACGTCTCATACCCGAAGTATAGTGCTTCGGTCCATGAATTGATTGAAGCCACACGGCATGAAAAATTAGTGTGTATTTACTGACTTCTTAGTGAAGACCCGGTGTACAGGCTGGTATTCATCTCGTAGATGGATATGGGTACACAAGCAAATTAATTTGCATCTTTGCATAAACTTATCCGAAGAAAACGGAAATTAGAACCGGCCGCATCTATATCCGGCGTGCTTTGCTTTATGAGCGCCAGTAGTGTGGTTTATGCTCGCTGTGTTTCCTCTGATGCCTTTTTTAAGCAGAAACTATAGGTAGATGCAGGGGGAGAGAGGGGGGAGAGGAGGGAAAGCTTGAGCCAGTCACGGTACGTTCCGTTTTTGGATGGAGTGCTGAAACACGAACCGCTTTAAAATGCAGGCCAGATCAATACAACATGCGGGTAACGCGTGTTTCGACGGGTGCAACGTTTTTCTTTTCTTCACACACTTTCACGGGTCCGGCGCACGCTACGTACTCGTGCGTCACAATAGCAAACGCCGGCACGCAGAAGATTGTGCACGCAAAAGAAAAGAAGAAAAAAATCAAAGAACCTTCACAAAGTGACAGAAAGAAAAATGTGGCCTGGCACGAAATGAAGTGTTGCCATGAACGCAGTTTAATGGGTCCGGGCACACTGCTTACAGAATGGGCTTTGCATGTGCGCCAGCACGGACGAGCGGCTGGGAAAACACTGCACCCAGCGCATGTTGCCGTTGGTGGGCCAGAGGCATTAATAGTGAGTGTTCGATTCGAAAGGCTGGAAAAGGAGTAACTTGGCCGTATCGCGTGAGAGGCGGAAGAAGGGGGTCGCCGTCGTGATGAAGCGGAAAGAAGGGCTCTCGTCCATCCGCGCCAGTTGCGGTGTGAGAGGGCGATAATGGCCCCCCCTGTCGTGCCGTCTCGAGAATCTCTTTGGAGCGTCAGTCTGCCGAGCGAGTTTGTTTCCTAATGGCCTCTTCTCAGCTTGCACAGCTGCCTTTCACCCTCCGTCGCGCCATTGTTCGACTCCGGCCGCGCTCCACTAATGCTCGCCGGTCGGCGGGCACGAAACCGCGAAACGGGTGGCGCGAAACAGACAGCAGGGACCGTTTTTGGCGGGAAATAGAAAAGGGCGGCTGCGGCAACGCTAAGAACAGCTCCCTCTAGCCACCCCACTTTAAATGCGTTACTTAAAAGCCATGAACGATGCAAAGAAACAGCCCCGCGGTCTCTGCCAAGAAAAGGAGCCATCGGGCGGCCGCCGTTTAGGGGGTAATTTAATAACAGCTTTTCGAAAGCGTGCAAACACCGCTAGAGATTCGTCAGCCGTAATGTACGGCACGACGGCATGACGAAAACGGGGAAGAAACAAAAATATCGGAATTCCGAGGCCACCGTTCTCTGTCCTAATGTTGATCGACTTGCAGTTAGAGTTGAAAAAGCTTGAAATGAATGAAGTCTCGATCGATGCCAGAAAGTGTTCTAGCGCATTAACGGACCGATGAAGAAATGCAACCGGAGTCTCGCGTGTACTCTCACTCTGTTGTAATCAGCTCAAAATAACAAAGACAAACAAACAGTAACATTGAAAACAGCGTGGCAATGGGCAAACTTTATGCTAAGTGCTCGGTAAAACTACTGATGGTACCCATCGGACAGTTGTCAGTGATGTATAAAAAACAACCGAACCCGGAAGTGTTTTTAATGGAAAAATCTGGCTGGAAATTTCGACTACCTGGTGCCTTTACGGGATAGCCACTGTCAAGAAAGCGTTAGACAGCTGCTTGGGTAATGATAGGCGACGCGTACCTCAACGGCGTCGCATTTGCGGCGCTTATTTATCATGACGACTGCGATCGCGAGGAAAGTGTAAATCAACTATCCGCATTAGAGATCTGGACCCTATCCAGGAGACATCAGCAAGCAAACGTTCAGACTGCTTTGCGGCTAAAAACGGACTCAGAACAAAGCCCGGACCTCGAAGCACTCTCTCCGAATGACTTTATTTATTTCGATGCAGAAAAACAATAGAGTGGTTGACAACCATCTTCCCGACACCGCTGAAGCCACAAGAAATATTCTCACCTATAGAAAACAGAAAACAAAGCATACCTATTCGCGGAGACAGTCTTTTGTCGATACGCTGGCACGCGGCTGAGTCAGAAAGAGACACCACTGTTAAGCCAACCATGTAGATAACGCTTTCTTAACGAATGACGTATTCTTTGAAGAGTTCAGGCGCTGGCGCTGAATACAGAACGGGTTTCTCAGGTATTTACTCGCTGTTAGCAAGCGTAAGAATCGATGAGCAAATTCTAGCGCGGAAAATTTGAACCAATAGAGGGCCTGGTCATGCTTGGCCGGTGCATTTTTAACGTGTTAGCGGAGTGTATACAAAAGAAAAAGCCACTTCTAGTAAGCAAAAGGAGAAAAAAGAAGAGGGAGAAAGGGTTTAAAGAAGCCTTTAGGGCGAGCACTTGACAAACTTTGGGTCAACTACGTCGATTGATCCACGCAGAACACAAAAGCCGCTCAATACTACGAGTGGACGTTCGATGTACTTGCAGGCCTCTTTTGAGCGTTCGATTGCACTCAGAGATTTCCCCCATGGACGCTGCAGCATTTTCTGGGCCTCGTCAACAACGAAAGTGGTGTCCGGTAATGAAGGTAAAAGACAGTTTCTAAATACCGGTTTTTATTATTCGGGCCGTCCGCCTGTTGGTCATTTTTCGTTTTTGAAACAAAGCAAACACCGATAAGCTGCCAGGAACACACGCAGTGCTTTGGGAGAACGCGAAGAAGAAAAAATGAAGAAAAGTTATCCTAACGCGTAAAACTTTCAGGTAGCGAAGCTGTACGCAACCTTCAGGACCATCACGAAGGCTTAAGTCCACGATTGCTGCCGATTTGTTTCTTCTACACTAACGCAACGACCTTTACTCCATCATTGTCGCAATAAGTGTCAGCTTATTTTAATTTTTTTTTGAAGTGATAATCATTGGACATCACTTTGGAGGTACGCTATGACGTGTCTTTCTCATTCCGAGCAAGTGTTTCCATGGTTACGACGGGAGGTCACCGCGAGGCACGCACACACAAGCCCTCCGCATTCTGTTGGATTTTTTAAGTGCCGGGCGGTAGCCACGATCTTGACCAATCTCCCTGTGTGAGTATGCTTGCCTTGACAAACATGCGCAGGGGACGCTGGGCAGTCCCGGATTGGATTGGCTTGGCTTGGCTTGGATTGGATTTGATTGGATTTGGATTGGATTGGATTAAAGTGGATTGTGTTGGATTGTCTTGCGTCATAGCCGCGGCAGACGCGCTGGGGTCGGCGCATGTGCAGTACTCTCTTTTCCGCGGTTTCCTCTCCTTCGGGCGCGCTGCGCATATAACCGGTGTGCCGTTCTCCGGCGAAGAAACATCCACGCTTGGCTCAAACACCTAGAGTCCACGCCGCTTTACAAGTACGCCAACGCGTCATCGACTGGGACCGGCTTACGCAGTCTCCTCAACGTTATGCGCGCTATAAAACGCGGTCCCTTCACCGCTCCGCCTATGCGTCGCATCTACACAGGGGTTCCCGCGAGGGGAGGTGGGAGTTTTTGCTTAACGGAGCACTTAAAGGCTTCTCATTCATAAATGCTGGTGCGTTACGCGGTGAAGGATTACTCATGCTATCCGGGAATGTTGTAAATGAAGAGAGGTAGGATACTTCTGTCGGATAATGCGGAACCAGGGGTAAGAGGAGGACTCGGAAAGTAGGCTTATTTATAGCAACAACAACAACAACAACAAAACGTAGGACTTTGTTTATGCCTTATAAAAAACAAGCTGATATAAAAGGTTCCCTTCACTTTTTCGCAATCTGAACGTAGCTCAGAAAGGAACAGCATGCACACTAGGATGAAGGAACCCAGTTCTCGCATGTGGTAATGCCACCCTAGGGTACAAACGTTTACCTGAACCGCTTTAAATTCCCCACTGATGGAAGAAAAAAAAAACCTTAAATATTGTTGGATATTTATTATTTTGTTTAGAAAGGACACCTAGTGAGGCAGGTCGGGGATCGAGACGGAAGCATCTGGTCGAATAGCCACGTTTCCCTAAAGAATGCTTCACCTCACAATTACTTTATGTGCGGCAAAGTACCCTTTACAGTACTTTATGTCCCGAATGTTGCGTTAAGCGACTCTCTCTCTCTCTCTCCTTCAGGCGTACATAAAGAAAACCACAAATGTTAAACAACCCTGATCACGCTGACAAACGATTCAGAAGCACAAAGTGTGTTGAGCGCAAGTTGGCGAGATTTGAGGTGGCACGGAGACTGCGATTGGACTACATCTTTCACTGCCACCAATGACAACAGTTTGGAATGTGGATTACTGTTGTTTATTGGTTTTTTGATAATACGACCCGGAAAAGAACGAATACGGGGGGCGGAGGAGGTAGAGGTCGAAGTAAACGGCGTTCACTTCCTCGCACTCAACGCAAGTGCGTTCGAGAAAGAGGGGGAAAAACAGACAAAGAAAAAAATGCGGGGGTGAAAAATTGGTGAACCGTTTTCGAGCCCGAAGTAAAGATCGAACCAGAAGGACCCGCCGTCGACTCGGAGCAATCACGAAAAGGCCACGGCGCTGGGCTCGCGTTCCGTCAGACGGCCGGGCGTCACGGCACAGCTGCGGCTCGCGCGACACGTGCGTTGGACGGCCGCGGACGCTGAAAAACACGGCTTGCGCGCGCATTGCCGGCGCCGCCGCTGGTTGCAGCTCGCTCGCCACTCTCGCCGCCTCGCCCAAGGAGCTGGTGCACCGCTAACCGTTTCGCTCGCTTTGCGCGAAATGGGCAAAGCAGGCCGTCAGATCCGAGATAAACACAGCCCCTTGTAACGCTACGCTGACGTTAAGAGGCCTAACTCGCCGTTGTCTACAGCTTCAATGTGATAACTCCGCAACTAGGACTTGCAGGTAAACAATCACTGAGTGAGAGCAATAAGGTGAAACGAAAGAGATCGACGTCAGGGCCTGCTCGTATCTTGGAGGTGAGGTGCTAGCAGAGGAGGGAGGCCCATATGCGTCGTCTGCATCACGGCGTCATTCATGGCTCTGCCAGCCTCTCTGGCTCGACTGCGTCGGCGCTACAGGAACGGCTTGCGAGAAAGCGTGGAGAAAGTTTTCTCCCTCTGAAGCTTGGTTGTTGCGCGAGGATTCAGCGGGTGGCCTGTCCGGGCTGCGTGCGCTGGGGGCTCTATTTGGGAGTATTAGAGCTCCAGTCGCCGTCAGTGACAGAGTCCGGTTGGGGATGACAGGGCTCCCTTTAAGGGCCCGTTATGTGTTAAAAAAAGTCAGCAATATATCTGAACGAAGTGGCTGAATATTTTCAGCAAGGAAAGCGAGGAAGCTGGAGTACACCGCCTCTGCAATTGGTGCTCGACTTTTTTTCTAGGCTAAGTCCATGTTTCCAGGATGTTTTTGCAATAAATGGAGAAGCGAAAGGCAAGGCCGGACAAGCGCAAATTATTAACCTAATTTCGCAAGGTTCTTCTTTCTCTGACAGTAACTCTAAAGTGTGACCAACTACATTTTGTGAGGTTCTTCTTTCATCCACTGTAGTTTTAAAGTGTATCTATGCACTGTGTGTTTTAGGCGAAAAATAAAGAAATAAACGCCTTCGGGATGTCTTCTCTTCCCTTAGAGACATCGGTGGGTAGCTTCGACCTCAAAACTAGCTGAAGAGGACGATGAAGGGGCTCAGATGTAGTACCCATTTAACAAGGCAACCTGTGTGAGCAGTCATGAAGTTTCTATTTGGTAGAAGAACAGAAACAGGCTTGCCGGCTATAGGCTCGGAGGTGTGGTGATCCGGGCTTTAATTTTAATCGCAGGATGGCGTATAGGCTGGGTTCCAGCCGAGTGGTATTATAGATCTGACTTTTGCAAATAGTTGCAATTCAAGTAACATTCTGCTATGCCTACTTCTACTGCTCGGCTACGTACGCGCTCCCGACGTTCCTTGAAAACGTCTCAGATGCAAAATCAGGGCCCACAAATCCGGAGCATTGCTTTTATTCCACAAGCGGCCTAAATTTTGCGTCAGTATCTCGTCTCGGCTGTTAACTTACGTAATTTCTTAAATAGCCAGGCAACCCTGATCGCCTACAGAATTCCATTAACACACTTACTGAGCACGCGGGTCGCTCGAGGTATTACGGTGCCAGAAAAAAGGGGAGAGAGAGCCCCGGGAAAATTGGTTGAATAGCGCTAAAAATACAAGAAAAATATAAGAAAATGTAGAGGGCCGCTGTCGCGGCGTAAGATGCTGCTCCACACTCACGACGCGCATGACTCTCCTATACGCTCCGCAGCACGCAGGCAGCCGCGTACCGTTCTAATCCCGTTTCCCTTCATGCTCTCCAATTCTCACCCCTGCGACTAGCCAAGTACACCATTTTCTTCCACTGTGCGTCATTCGTTCCTCGCTGTTCGCTTACCGCTACCACTGTTCGCTAGATTTCGCTCATCTTACCTTCATCTTCACCCCACCACGTCCTCTATGCTATTCGCTTTCATTTCAGAAAAAAAAAAAGAATGTACAAATAATTCGAACGGTGAAGCGAAGCTAAGAGATAGAGAGAGGGGTATTGGAGGAGGACGAGAGAAGCGTCCTCTTGTTTCATGCGCGTTTATTTTAACCTTTGCGCAAGCCCAATTCTTCCCATCCCGCGACCAGCGTTGCTGTTGCGGCCATTCTGGTGGCTAGCCCGCGGCAAGCGCCCGCTGCCATTATCGAAGGGGGCCGAAGCCAGCCCGGCCTCTACGGGAACACGTTTGGGAGCCGCGGCGGCCGCCGCTATACTTCAGCGGCTAGCCAAACTCCTCACGCCAAGGCAGCGGCTCATTTTCCCGAGGCGCCATAAGCGTACGCCATTACGCGGTTCCGCCACCGAGCCAGCTCGAGCCTGGCCTCGGCCTAACTGGCTACCGTGCCTCGGCCGAGCTCCGCTCCTCTCCCGCCCCTCCGAAAGCCCAGCTTCGCACATGCGAGAAGAACAACCGCCCCTTCCCTGTCTTCGGGCAACTCCCACGTCCTCTGCCGAAGCCCATTCCCGGAGGCTTGCTCCCACCGAAAACTCGTACACGACGAAGTGTACCCCCGTTGCTTCCCACAAATTTCGTTCATTCGAAGCCTGTAACACTCCGTGGTCCTCGGTGCGGCTACCGTCTAAGCTTGATCGGTCGAATGGCGGACTAGATTTTTCTTATCCCGCGCTTTGTTCGAATACTCAAGCGCTGCGCTGGAAATCAGACCCCGCAAACTTCAACACACGAACAAGGGACGTTTGAGAGAAGCGATTACAAACAAAAAGCTAGTATAAAAACACTAAACGGCGAAAAAAAAAAGAAATTGACGCTGTACGCGTGAGGATTTCCTTTTCGCTTCTGTAAATAAGAACAGCAGGTAATCAAGGTTCAAAGGTTAGAATACCGAGAAGAAAGAGAAAGGCTGAGGAAAGTAGAGTGCGTGCGTGTGTTTGCCGGGTTTAATGAAAAAGCGAAACGGCGGCGCGGAGGGCCTACGCGCTGGAAAAGGAAGGCGCCGAGCCGTGCCAGCCCACTCCAATGGGAAAAGGCTGGGAGTGAAAGCAATAAGCGAAGAAACGGAAAAAGGAAAGCGTTCGCGGTGAGAAAAGCCGAGCGTCCACTTCCCCGTGCCCAAAGATTGCTTTTATTCCACTCGCGCGTTTGTGTCAGGTGTAGGCCTTCTTTTACTTATTCGCGCACCTGCCGCGGTAATTTGCAAACCTGCCTACTTCTTTCTTTATTTTTCCGCTCTCCCGCAAATGGAGGCAGCCTCTGTATTTTTTTTTTTTCAAAGCAGGGAAGAGGAGAAGAAAACGCCAAGGATAACGCAGGAAATAATGTCTTGTTCCAGACGAAGGATTTATAGAAGTGTTTCGGCAGCCTCGTAGTTCGAGCGAAGTTGGAGCGCGAAATCTCGGTAAAAGGGGCGGCACTTCGCAGGAAAACATTGTGAAGTCATTTTTTTTTTAAACAAGGTTTTCGACAGATTTTATTCTCATTCGTCATCTCATATTTAACAAATTCAAGCACTCCTTGCAACACCTGCACAAATTTCAGCAAACAAGCTTCCACAGAACACGTATGCGACGGGCTGCCTCACTGACTTTTATGCGTCCACTAAAAAAATGCCGCAATGTCGTGTGAATAGTATTAATAACTATTATCCCGAGCGTACGATTGAAATTTCGTCTGCGTTATAGTGGTGGACATGTTAGGTTCGTTATATCGAACTTCCTCATCGGCAAGATTATGAGCTGGTTTAATTGATTTGCCAATCGGAGATTCACAATTATTCGCAGATGTGAATAATTTCTGAATTTCCCGGCGATTTTTTTGTTTTTTTCTCAATAACTTATCGACATCTCTTCGGTCATTACGGGGAAACATTTGCGCGTGCTGCGAGACAAGGTAGATGAGTGGGCGTTATTGCATATACTGCTTTCGTTTCCCGAAAGGCGACCACATGCGTTAAGGACGGCAGCACGCAAAGCAAGACCAGCTTAGAGAGCATATGCTTCGATTTACGACACTCGATCCTTTATTTATTTTTTCCTGCCCCAATGTGCCTTGCATGCCTCTACATGCTTGGAGTCGATAACGATTCGGAAGCACTAGGGTCTTCGAAGGAGCAGCAGACACAAAATTTCGCTGCGCAGCCGCCAAGACGGGATAGGGCCATTCCTTGACGTAAAACGCGGCGAGAACCGCCATGGACCAACGTTTCATTCGCTACAATTTTTTTTCCTTCTACGAAGATCGAGTCGCCGGTGGACACGGTGAAAATCCTGTATACGAAACACAACGCTGGCGACCGTTACGACAGCGACTTTCACGTTTTGCGATACCGCCGTGGATTTTATGGCGTGTCATTCTGTTCCCGTCGTAAACTTGTCACCGAGGCAGCCGCACTACAAGGGATAAAAAAAGGAATCTGCTGAGTAACGGGCGTGGGACCGGCAAGCCTGCTTTGATTATTGGCTCAATATTACGACGCATGGAACTCGTCGAACCGTATTTAGAGATAGTTCGGCCACTCCCTGTAGTACACGGCACTTTTCACTGATTTGCCGCCGCTGCATTCTGGCTTGATTTTTTTTCTTTATTTTTCGAGAAGTCCACGACATAGAACGAAAAAGCTCGACGCTAAAAAAATGTTCTCGACGGGGTTTTCCGAAGGACGTCTGTTCTTTAGGCTCAGTAGCATGCGTCTAGTTGTCGTTTTCTTGGAAGCACACTATACACGTTAAAAGGGGAGAATACGTTCAACGCGCTGCCGACGAAACACTGAGGAAATTAGGCACGCTTAGACTCTACAATAATTTGAACTAACTGCACGTTCTCCAAAAACGCGCACGTAAATGATTTCTTTTGGTTTCCCGTATCATTTTATCTACTGAAACCCAAAACGTCGAGGTATGTGCTACAGCGCCTTAGCCATTGGAGGTACAGTCGCGCTCACTATGACCTACACCGCTCATTAGTATTCAGACGATTATATCGTCAAAACAATGACTATGGGCATATACGTTAGGATAAGGCTTGATTCATTAGGACGTTATGCTCCTAATGCATACTTGGTCTTAACCCCGGGTGCCAGAAAAAGGTTCTACGAAGCGGTGAATACTAATGAGTGGTGTAGGTCATAGTGAGCGCGACTGTACGTCTACCGGCACAAGCGCGGCCGAAGGTGACGTCTTAACACGCGACCTCGCCTCGCGCGTAGCCCCACTAGTTCGCCTTTGCCACATTGCATTTATTCGACGTGGAAGCCTACCTTTTTTTTTACCACCTTGGTGACGACTTCATCGGTTGTAAGCCAGCGCAACTCCTACTGCAACTCATTTTATTGTTATCAAACATTACACAAGGTTGCAGCTTGCAACAGCTGTCGTTAGGACACCTGGCCATTGGGAAACCTGGAGAGTGTACCTGCGCACTGGTGTTTTTTCTTCTTCTTCTATACGTGTGCTGGACAGATGCGGGGTGTTTTCATTATGTGCAAAAATTTTCTGAAAATGAAGCGAAGAAAACTTACATCACGCCGTATTGTTTCATGCTTCTTTGATTGCACAGAACCGTACCAGGGTCCTATTCGTGCACGCAACGCCCATAATCACCTTCGTTCCCTGTCTGGCTCGCATTTTGATGCGCCGAATTTCCACCACCACCACCAAGCCATCACTGGCCGATATTAAAGCACGCCTAATGGATGCTGCACCGCTAAAACAATTCACCCAGCCGAGTCGCACCAACCCATGCCTCCTGTCCCCGATCTAACGCAGCCTGAACGAGAGCGGGCAAAACCAAGCCCAAACCGGGCCAGACGAAACCAAACCTTGCGGGGGTGGCATATCCCGTTCCCGGGCAGGGCTGCTAAATTCAGTTACCGCACGCGCAGCACTCAGCGTTATGAAGACCTCCGCACGGCGGTGGGCGCAAGCGTAGAGGAGGAGGAGAAGGAAAAGAAGGTGAGGGGGAAAGGGTTCTTCGCCGTGGCGGACTAGGGAAGGAAGAATCGCGTGCCTTCGGGCCGTCACGCGCCATTGCGTCCGAAAAGGGCAGCCCCGGTGGCGGCGGCGGCGGCAGCAGCAGAAGGCTGCAGATCCTCCCGCGCTCGGGTTTCCACGCGAAAACCGTGAGCGCGCGATAGGGAAGAAGCGCACTCCCGTGTAAGTGAATTTTCGCTCCGCACGGGCCTTCTCCTCATTCCGCTTAACTTGGCCGAGTGTATACTTCTCAGTCGTGCCACACTTTAATTATAAGCCTCCGGCTCGCCTTTCTCTCCTCCCGCGATCTTCTCCTACAAGGCACCACCCGAAAAAGTACAAAATAACACATCTTAGGATAAACTTTCCACCCTCACACTGCCCCCGCGCCCGTCCGAGCACCGTCTTCGAGAGAGAGAGAGAAAAAAAGAGAGAGAGAGGCGGCGAAGAGGAGCGCATACGTGAGCCGAAGGCGTTGTCAACCCTGTTTCACTGTTTGACATCGTTTATTTTGTCCGCGCCGCGTCAAGTATTTAGCTCCGCTCCTGCTATTGTTCTTGTTCGGGTTTCGCGGCTCAAAAAATAAAAAAAGAAACGGCTCGCAAAAATAAAAAAAGAAACGGCTCGCGCGACAACGGCCACTCCGCTCCTGCGCTTCTTCATTACCGCGGCGTTTCGCAAAGCTTTACTCTACCACACTGTTGGGCGTGTGTGTGTGTGTTGTCACTTTCGCCGCCTTATGCATTTTTCTTTATGACCCTCGGGAGCTTTGGAGCGGACGGGCAGCGAACGCTTTTATTAGCGGCGCGAGATAACGCATGTATGCTCGCGCCACCACGCCTTCGTGCGCTAATCTTAAGATCTTCTTCAGTGCGGGGAAGAAGCTTCTCGTCTCGACCAGCTTAAAGTGGAGTTTTAAGCTGGAGGAGAAAAAGAAGAAAAGAAGATGGCAGTGAGGGAACTTAAGACGGGCCGTGTTTTCCGCCGCGCAATGCACGGACGTATCGCGGAGAAGCGGCGGACGCTGACGCGGGATGGGATGGGATGGGGAGAACGCAGGCCTTCGTACCCACCACGTGGGAAGGGAGTGCCCCGGTGAGCAGCCGGCGCCTTTCTTCACCCTCCAATTACAACACCCAGCGCGGCGTTAAAGAGGGCAGCATACACCGCGTGCTTTGAATTCCTCGCTACTCGCGTGTGTGCGCTACCGTTGCATCACGGCTCCCCACCCACCACCCCTTTTCCTTTTTTTTTTTTTTTTGTTGTCAGCGATACTCTGGTTCTCGGCTTGCTAGCCTGAACATACACGCCCGAACATACCGGTGCGTATAGGTTTGCGTACGCATTATTCAAGGCCGGAGCGGGCAAGCCCGTTCCCGGCCCCCAGGGCTGCGTGCTACGGGCGAGAAGGCGCCACTGCCGCAACGGCGGAAAATGGAATTAACGGACGTCTTCGCATGACTTGACACCCGTTCAATTTGCGCCAATCAGCGTATTTTTTGTCGGGTAGTTGGGGAGGCATGGGGAGAATGAATGCTCGGGCATTATGCTAACGTGGCTAAGTCGACCTCGCACAGAGAAGGGGCTCCTTATTCTTATTTTTTTATCCCTTGGGTATTTTTCTTTGGTGTTTTTTTTTTGCAGCAGCAGCGTCCGCTGGCTGATTTGGAAGAGCGGAGGGTATGCCTTGGGGGAAGAAAAAAATTACAGCGCCGCGTGCAGTCACGCATTCACACCTGCAGTTCGAACGAAACGGAATAGGAAACAAGAAGACAAGAAGTTATCGGCGACAAATTAGGATGACACAAGCGGTGTGGCAGATGAAATTGCGCAAAAGTTCCGGGTGCTAAATAAAGCCAGCTTCAGAGAAGCAGACGCAATGAATTGGTGTAGTGATGACTAGAGCGTATTAACAAGATGGCAGAGCAACCGCAGAGGTCGTCTAATGTCGGCAGGGTAACGCCAAGTTTTTCCACCCTTTTAAACCGCGCATTATTGTCTAAGTTTCAATGCCGTCATTTTTTACGGCGAAGGATGCCTACAGTATGCCTTCTGCGGTGTCCATGACTCCAACGAAGACTAAGTTTTGTGGCAAAGCCGAATTTACAGCCAGACCTATCCTTAACGTCAAGGACACCATTAATGACATAATCCTGTTCACGCGACGAATTATAATATACAGCTGCCCATGTGTTCGTAAACTAAGCGTCCGTGTTTGGGCACACGTAAGCAACGTGAATGTAACTTTTTTCAACGCTGCACCGATTACATAAATTGAATGATTGATTGCAGGGTCTAACGCGCCGACGGAGGCGCGCCGCAGTGGAGGGCTCAGGATTAATTTTGACCACCTGGGGATCTTTAACGTGCGCCGAAATATCGTACACACGGGCGTTTTTGCTTTTCGCTTCCATCAGAAAAGCGGCCGCCGCGGTCCGGAATCGAACTCGCGACCTCGTGCTCAGCAGCGCAACGCCCACCTATTACATAAAGAAGAACACATAAGAGAAAGTGGGTGTCTTGTTTCTTTCCTTCATGAAGAGCCTGATTCTGACTTGCTTCGCGCATTTAATCCCGCCGTCGTTCACAATAGAAGCGTAATAACTCTGATCCCGAAACCACACACACACAAAAAAAAGGAAACCGAGTGACGAAAGTTACAACTTTACCCTCGTGTCACGTACCGCCGTCCGACGTCGCAGTGTCTCCAACGCGTCAAATTCGATAGCGGCGGGATCGAGCCGATGTAGCTAGCGGGAGGCCTTCTCGCCACGCCGCCAAAATTAAGCTCTGGCCGACTCTTGTCGCGGCCGGATTAAGCGCGACCCGTGTTGCGCCGAACGATAAAGGGGCGCCCAGAAAATGCACGCGGGCACAAGTTACTCCGGCGGAAGTGGGTTCGGCACATGGCCGGGCTTCCCTAACGTCGGCAACGCCGACGACCCTTGTCGCGCAAGTTCCGCCGCTTCTGGCGCTACGGCGTGGCATTGCTGCGTGGACGCGTCAATGCCCCCGATTGCGGCGCTGGGTAAACGCCGGCGGAGGCTTATTTCTCCCGCACCGTGATGGATGAATAATGAGTTTGCTGTCGCTGCGGCGGCTTTGGGCCCCCTCTCTTCTCCGAATCCCCGAGCAACCTCTGCACGCCACCACCGAGATAAGAAAAGATCGCACGACGACGTCATCAACCGGAAGAAAATGGCTTAATTCCGCCCACGCGGGTAGCCGATATCGGAAAAAGAAAAAGAAAGAAGTTCTTGCGAAATGACTCTCGAGGTTGAGGAAAGAAACGCGTTAGGCTTAGCGGCACGAGCAGATTTGTGTCTCTAGGTTGTCACCTCGAGGAGAACTCTTTTCTGCGTCGACGTAGGCATCGGACGCCTAACAAGTACGCATGGCCTGCCGGCGAAAAGCCGGAGAAAGAAGTGCGGTCGAGCGCGGTAAGCGCTCGTTCACGCTGTCATGCCTCATCGGAAGGATATGAGAAGTCTCGGGCAAACTTTTGCGGGGCTGACGGCGCATGTATGCTGTAGCTGTTCTTCCCGGCAATGGTTGCAGGGGCACACAGAGCGCAGCGGGAACAAAGCGGGGTCATGTGCTGCGTAGCTCTGCAATAGGCCGGTCAGAAAAGTGCGCTTTGCATCCCCACACTTCAGCCTATTGAAAACCGTTTAAAGGTGAGGGTGTCTGTTCACTAAACCGTCCATGCGTCAACATACGCCGTTCTTGATTTCTCTCCCCTAAAATGCCAGATGCGTCACTATAACTTTTCGAGCCAGCGTTATAATCGGCTTTTCTGTTCGAACGTTCAGTATTACTTTCTCAAGTGACGAGGCGGCAATTCTGTTTATTACCTTAGGCCTTTAAATGTACGCTCTCATCATCATCACCAGCCTATCTACACCCACTGCAAGGCAAAGGCCTCTCCCATTAATCTCAAATTACCCCGGTCCTGTGCTAACTGCGACTAATTTATCCCTGCAAACTTTTTGATCTCATCTGCCCATCTAACTTCCTGCCGCCCCCTGCTACGCTTGCCTTCTCTAGGGATCCACTCTGTTACCCTACTTGAAAACAAACAAGCGGCACGAGTAAAAAGAAAGAGCGGAAACGATTCTAGCACAACGCTGTCACGAACGAAAAATAAAAACAGCATCAGTCGGAAGAGGGTTCTCGAAAACCTGAATATAATATTGTGAATGTTTGCCTACTTTTTGCTAGACTGTCTTCCGCGTGGATGAATTGATTTCACAGGGATTCAGCCAGGAATATCACTCCGGAAATCGCTGCAGCTGCTGCTTTATTTCCTCTTTCTTCCGTTCGCACATATCCACTCCTCCTCGCCACATTAAAAAAAATTAGATTACGTTTTCGCGCGTGAAAGTAGACAAAACAAGTGCATATCCATACGTTTTTTTTTTTTTCTATTAATGTCCGGGGAGGTTCCATCAGTCCTGTGTAAAGAAGGGGAATATGGGCCGAACAATTTTTCGCCGGTCCTGCAGATTTTCCCACGGAGCTCAAAGACGCGCGCGGCCCAGACAGCCAGGATGCTCAGTGGGGAAGCTCGACGCGAGGGTTCATTCACCGACGCTCGAGGAGCGAAGCGCCGCGCGTTGCGGAGACTCAGCCCACCTTGTCACTATTGCCCCCTGGCGGCGAAAAAGGGTGGTTTAATTTATGCAGCGCTCGGTTTACTCTTTCGATCTGGTTCGCAGTAAGTAGAAAATGAGCTACCCGTCTCAGTGCTGATGCTCGATACGGTGACTCGTATTGTGTTCGTGCTCCACGATGAAAATACTAATTATCGACAGAAAGACTGGAGTTTAAAAGTCGAGGTGTCCAACGACCTAAATTCTGACGGCAAGAAACAAACGAACACGCCAGGCAGGCTTCGTGAACTGTGGTGGTCACAGATTCTGAAATTCTGAATGTTGGGAATAGGTAAACAAAAAAGGTACCACCCAGTCCCACCTGCGTTTATAGATCAAGGAGGACTTTGGTGCAGGCGACAAAAGGTCGAACGAGAGAGGCCAGGTAATATGGTCAGTTGCTGACTAAAAAGGTAGATTTCTGGGAGAGTGGTGTCAACCGTTAGAAGGGATGAGAGTTCAGCTGAGTGACGAAACTTTGTTCCCGGTAAGCTAGCTCACTGGAACAAACGCTCTTTCGCTGGCTCCGCCAGTGAAGTGGTGTTTTGCATGCACGCCGCAAACTCGAGTAGTGTAAGGTTGGCTCTCGTTTCAAACTGTTTACCCAGCACAAAAATATCAACTGTAACGCTATTGTATGGACAAAGTACTCAACGCTTCCCTTCTCTGCAACCCTTCGAAGACCGAAACAGTAAATATCTTTCTGTTGAGGATAAGCGAGCCATGGGATTGTGAAGCATTGGCACCATTTCGCAAGTTGGTTACAAATTGCACAAGAACGTCCGTATGAGGAAACCAACCGTAACGCGCATCTATTGAACTTTCGCCGCACTAGAAGTCCATGACAAAAACTACAGTAACTTCCCCTTATGCAAACTTTTACGCAGCGCGCTGCTGTGCGGCAGGAAAGCTTGACCGCGTAAGGCGGACACATTTGTCTGGATTACGGTGGGCCCCGTGAGCTACGGTCGGCTTTTCGTCTTCGCCCTAGACCCCGGTGGCCACCAGCGGTCGAATGAGCAACACACGCGCTGCCTGCCATGTGCACACGGGGGCAGTCACCACGGCCGCCACGCCGCCATCCATATCCAGGCTTTGCACAACGGCGTCATTTCGAAAGCGTCCCTACGGCTCGCGTTTCACGGCATGCGAAAAATGCGCAAGAGGCGGCCGCAGCTGCGCAAGCGAATGCTTGAAAGCGGCGCAGGAATTATGCACGCCGTCCACCGCCAGAAGCAGCGGTGGCGAATTCGTCGTCACTGCACCAACACACACGCCCGCTACTCTCCTCTCCGCTAAGGCCGCGTTTCAGTCCGGGGCCCAGCGCGTGCAGGAGGAGCAAGGAAAGCTCCCCGGGGGCCGAGAGACGCGGGTCACATTTTAAAGATTCAGTGAGGAAATTCTAATTAACAGAGAGTGAGCTCCGGTGTCATCGCGCCGGACGGCCGGCTCTGACGATCGCGCGCGCAGTCGCCGCCGCCAGTGGCCGCCTGCCAACGCTCGACGCGCGGGAGAGCGGAGAGAAAGAGGGAGCTGGGAAACCAACCGCGCGGCCTCCTGCGAGATAAGCGCCAGCGAGCGCGCATCCGCGATTTACGGGCCGGGCTCTCTGCGGCCAAGATATCCATTCATATTCACAGGCCGCGCTCCCCCTGCGCCCGGGGCTTGATAAAGGCGCTCTAGCGAGCGCCGGCAAGCTGGCGGGCCAGCGCCCGGGCTTTGGCGCCAGGTTCGTCGCGCGGCCGCCTCCCTGGAAGTGCACCTGAATGCGACGCGGGTGGGAGCGGAGATTAGAAGCTGCTGCGGTTGCTGCTCGAGGAGATCGCGTGTGTGCCAGCGCCGACACTGCGTTCTCGTTGGCCGCAGGACAGTGGCTGTGCGGCGATAAGAGGCTTCCCCTTTCGCGGAGATTAGCCGGGCAGGGAAGCACGTGTTGTTTGCTCCCTTCAAAACCTGCCTCTTTTTTTCTCCCTTTCTCTCTCCTTGGGGAGTAAGGAGTAAGGGATGAAGAGGAACTGGCGGCGCTCTTCTTATCGGTCTCCTATAGCTATTGAAGCGGGCCAACCCGGGCTGCTTCTTAGGAAAGCCAAGAGTTATAAGGCCCGAAAGATCTGCATGCGACGAAGTAGGTCTTCTTTAGTGATTCCCGGGCCTTATTATCGCCTTAGATTCAAGCGCAACCTAATGGTCGCAACACTGCGTTGATACGTTTTAAGTTACAGTTATTAGTAATACTGAATAGTTGTTTTTGGTACTGGCGCGAAAATGTCGCTAAAAGCAAGCGCAGCTTGAGATTAGCAGCTATGAGCTTATTTTTAGGAGAATTTTGTCTGCATTTTACTAGCGAAAAATAGACACGGACGAAGAAGAAGTACACAGGACACTCGCTAGACTACAACTGAAATTTTACTTAGCGTCCGTGAAACAAAGAAAGATAACATATCCCCACGACCTGCCTCTACACATCCCCACATACGACAGTCTATGTGTCACACATGCGCCCTCGTAGGTAGCATATCTCCTTATCTGTAAGAGTGATTGTACACATCGAAATCGTTTCGCAACAGGCACAAGGGAAGCAGTGACGTATTTCTTAACAAAATCAGACACAATTTGTCGGAAATTGCGGGCTTGAAGTGACCCTCGAACACTTATTTCAGCTTCTTTTTTTGAAATCTTAAATGCTTGCAGAACGCGGTCACCCAACACACCCAGTACTTAGGTTAGGAAGTCGCAAAGTAGCTCAGCCAAAAATTACTTCTCTATGCTCACCAGATAACTTGCAAACTCGCTCGAAAGAGTTTTCTCTCTTTCCCGGTCTTGACGTTTTTCAACCGCTCGAACTACGCCATTAAGGCCACGTAGCGGCTGTTGGCCGGTTTTCCGTCAGTTGCAGCAATGAACGCTTTTCGATAGCAACTTTAAAAATAAAGCCACAGATGCAAAGCATAAAGGGAAGGCGACGAACAAATCACGCAGTGACGCTCCGTGCTGGCGGTAACTATAGCTTTCACAGTGCTTCCAGATGCGAAGAAAAGAGTGAAAGCGTTTATCGATAGTGTTACAGGGTCTCTTTATGGTGGAAACAGATATAATCATAAGTTTGCTGTCTATCAACGGCCAAAGAGAATGTAGGTATGCATACTCTCGGTATTTCGTGTACACATTTGCGCATTATCGCATCTGGAACTCGTAGTTGCATGCGCTGTCGGTCGCACTGTTTCGCACCGGAATGTACTTTTGATGCCACCCTAGTTACCGTCGTCTAGGCGCCCATGCGAGGCGAACAAAGTCAACGGCTAGCCCAGACACTTGAGGTATGTTAAGTAGCTAACCGGAGAAAAAATTAAACGGTCCGATACAGCCCCAGACCGGACGTGAAGGGGCCAGAGACGGTAACATAAACGAGCATACGGCAAATGAAACATCCACATGAAACCCCGATTTGCGCCGGAGCAGGGAATATGGTACACTAAGCTAAGCTAACCCAGCTACTCGCTAAGTCCGAGCTACTCGCTAGCAGGGCCAACACGCTTGTGCATTCCTCTGGAGTCGCGCACGACCGTGATAAGGAGCCAAGGAGGTGCGTAACTGTATGTCTGCATCGACACGTAAGGTAAGGTAAGTTAATGTTCCCGGATGGCGTTTGTACACAATAATTAATTAGCGAGTTTGTCCAACCGCGATACGAGGGCACGTTAGATACTGTGACTCCATACTGTGCCCGAAAAAAAGAAAGAAATGGCAGATCATCTGACTGCACAAACCACAACATATTGGGCGAAAGCAGCATTTACTTGTGCTCATAAATCGTTGTTCGGAAATGAAACTTGCCGCTTGACCTGTAACAGCGGAATGCCAAGCAAGGCTGAACGTATCGCCTTAAATCCGTGTATTGTTTTGTCCTGAAATAACGGGCTGCTACCAGAAGCTCAAGTAGTGTCGGTTTGTTTGGGAAATCAAGTAAACTTTAGCCCGGCATCCCCAAATTTTATGCTGCACAATACTTCGGGTGCATAAATACAAAGAAAGAGGGGAAAAAAACAATAGACAGCTGTTTTCCGGCACCATGTTACCACAGTTTACCGCTACCACATACCTAATAGTAGCAAAGATTTGCTAGTGGCAATATTGCACTGTTAAGATAGCGACGATCCCTTCCGAGCTGACAGTGAGACATTTAATCAGAGTAGACATCCCGCTAAAAAAAACGAGAGCTGTTGAAAGAACAGCGAAAAACTTAGGCGTTACTTCACAACTCCCAAATGCCTTTAAGCCGCATTGCGCAATACCTATTCTGTAACGCTTAGCGTTCGTGAAAAGCCGTGTTTGCTGCTGAAAACGTGCTAGCCTTTCAGTTATTTATCAGAGTGAGAAGAAAGACCGCCGCTCTGCGGTATGATCAGCTCCAACGCACTGAAGCGAAGGAGGCAAGTGCAGCGGCTAGGTCAAAAAGGGGGGCAATGAGGTCGACCGGCGGTAGATTAAAAGTGCGGAAGGGACAAAAATTAAATGGCAAGAAAGCCCGTGCTGAATGCGAAGTCGACGAGCACGCCGAAGTGGACTTCGTGCAGTGCGCTCGCTTGCAAGCTTAGGCATCTCACCAAAACACCATCTATGTACTAATATGCCTTATAAAAGACACCCGAAGGCTTATCCACCGCGACGCGATTCTCTACACCTTCGTCCTTTTTGACAGCAGCGCACCAAAGTATTTTTCAAAAAGTTTCCATTCTAACCGGTCGAGCCAGGCTTGGGTTACGGACCCGAACTGCGGCCGTCTTGGTCTCCGGCCGGTGTTGGTTCACCCGGACGTGTCAGGAACAGGCCGCCGTCGGGCACGAACGGGTGCCCGAAAAGGGACGCCCCGGGCGAGGGTGGAGGGCAAGGGGGTCGTAATTGTACGCTGCGCCAAGAGGAAGGTCGGAGCCGTGAAATGAGCTGGGTGAGAGGGGACACACACGGGCCGCCCAACCCGCCGCGGCGAACCATCTTGTCATTCTGAACTGCCGACGGGCCTCGGCACGGCGCCGCGTCCAGGTGGGAATCAGCGAAAAAGAGCAAACGGTCGCTGAATGGCAAGGAAACGCGTCGGAGGAGAACCGCTCGATTCCGTGGGTGCGAGGGGAATGAAGGCAAGAGAAAAAGAGAGGGAAGGAGAGAGAGAAAGAACGAGAGGGAGGGCAGAGGGAAGTGGCACGCCGCAGTGGGGCTGTAATGAAGAAATTGACGAATGAGGCATACCTGAACGTCGCGCTAAAACAATGGAGGACTGCGGCGGGCCTTTCCGGCCGTTTCGTGTTTTTCTGGCTTCCCTCTTTAGTTTTTCTGCGCCTTTCGAGGCCGGGGTTATTATTATGCCGAGGATGACAGCAGTACCTTCCGAAAACGAGAGTTCACGGAGGAGAAGCGGGGAGCGAGAACGAAACGAACACGGCTTTGACAAGACGACGGTTACTAAAACAACAACGAGAACGCCCAGGTGAGAAGGCGAGAGATTAGAGAGGAAGGAGCTGGGATCGGAGGAAGAGAGAATTGAGTGGCTGCAAAAGTGGGAATAAAGGGAAAAAAAAGAAACAAGTGGGGTCACGATAACTAGAACTGCACTGGGAAAAAATGAGTGAATGTACGAACGGGAAAAGAATGCGTGCGGAGGGAGCAAAAACGGAAGGGGTTTGCAGTACTTAGGTTTCAAGGCCCGCTACCTCTTCCTCTCTCTTCCGGTTCCTCATTTAGAGCGTTTGTTGCCTTGAAGTACAAAAAGTAGCATTTTTGTATCTAAAATTGCTAGAAATAGAAAGTTTGTTGCCCCAATTTTTCGTGCTGCCGCCGGACTGCGCAGGCATTCTTGTCTAGGCAGTGTCGAGCCAGCCCTGTGGCCTCGCCATTGCGGACGGAGTTTGAATGCGAACGAGTCTTGTTTTCTGACGATTCGGGCCGGCAGCAGAGGTCGAACGTCCGTGGAAAATGAAGCGTCATGCGCGAAAGAAAGAAATAAACGGAAGGAAGTAAAAGAGGCAGTGCCGGCAACAACGCCGCTGGAAAATGTTTTGCCACGCCGGCGGACGACGGGCACAGGGCGAGGGGGGCCGATTTAATTAGAGGGCATGTCCCTCCTTTAGCAGCGTTTTTGCGACGTCATCTATTCTTAGTTCCCCTGGAACGGAGTGCCCTGAAAGGACCGGATGCAGCTAAATCGAGAATAAAACGAAGGAGAGAACCATTACGCTGGGGTGATGAAAGCGCTAACGGGTTAACTCGCGCTACCAAAAAGCGGACGAGTAAGCACACCCTAAAATTTTGCCAAGAATTACATTAACCTTTGCGTTTGTGCGCGTCCGCTTGCATTAACGGTTACGTGCTCGGATCGTATCTTTATGCGCATACCGTTCGTTTTTCTCGTGACGGCCTAACGCGAGCTTTACCGTCGTTCTAACGGGAATGACTAAGGACTATTCGTTTCACAAGGCTAAAAGTTGTATAGCGCATATTCTTTACGGCTTAGCGGGAGACAACAACAAAAAATAATTTCTCAAGTTCTTGGGTGAATGTTGTAGGCAACCATTAGTGTCGTCGTTCGTTATTTTTGTAGCGTACAACTAAACGGGATATCTGCGGAAATGGTGCTTACTGGAGACGCCCATTTCTCTACTGCCATGGGGAGATAGCATAGTCTTTTAGAATTATCACCTTGCTTCTAGTGCTATAAGCATTAGGCTATGTTCATACTACCGACGTAACATCCATATCGTGAGCTATGGACGTAAGAAAATGGCGTGTCACGCAGTTCAGTTGGCTGAGACGTGAAATGACGTCCTTCTTCAAAGTTATTACGACAGTTGCTGCAACAATCTGAACCCGGCCTTACTTGAATGGATGCCGCTCACTTCGCATACGTTTTTGTCAAAGCAGTCATTTTCACAGCGAATAGAGATAACGCGTTCTACCGCTCGCTGCAGATTATCTCACAGCGACTCAAGAGCTCTGACCCTGTGCCGATGTTTTAAGAATACTCGAAGATAAGAAATACAGCATTTATAGCACGATAGAAATATGAGGGAACTGATGCGTATTTCTTATTCTTTGTCGCCGTGTTTTTCCTAGCCTTTTTTTTTTTTTTTACATACAGCATTTACCTCTAACGCGGTCGCGCTCAAGCGCACGCACATGCACACGTTTTCACCTTTTCGAGATACCTCCTTATATACTTTGATGAAATCGTGTATGGTAGCGAAAGAAATAAATAATTTTCTCCCCAACCCTGCACACTGTATCATATGATTTGGGCGGGCTCCCACACACCATCCCTCCCCCCTACTCCCTCCCCCAACCATGAGCAGTGGGAAGGCATGCTAGCCAGCCCGGACCCCGGCGATCAGCTTCGGCTGGTTGAAAGGGCCCGCCTGGCAGCGACCGCCCAGGGACTTCTGGACTGAGAAGACCCCCCGTTGCCACTACTACAAAAACTAATATTAAAATAAAGTTTATTCCTCCTCCTCCTCCTCCTCCTCCTCCTCCTCCTCCTTCTCCTCGCGTAAATGAAAATAAGATTCACAACACCAGACAACGGGCAAGTTCGCTAGGCAGCCCGACTGCAGTCAAAGGTTCCGGCCGAATTTGCGCACTTGAATTGATCGACAAGGCAGATAATTTGTTGGCAACCTAAACTGAAGCGCACGTCAGGACGTGACCTCGTTGAAAATTGCCACGAAGCAGCGATCCGTGAGAACCAATGATTCGGGCAGCACTCAATGATCCGTGGGCCGTGTCGCAGGAATGACACCGCCAAACCACGCTCTAGAAAGGGAGCCACCCCGACCTCAATTGTCATTCATTACGATAATGAGCAGGTACTCATGCCAGAAGCAGCAGCGAGCGAAAGTGTTACTTCTGAAACAAAGAATCGCCTTGAACACGAGCGTCAAGTGAAGGGCGAACGGGGCAGAATTGTGGACGCTTCGAAAAACTTGTATCAGAGCTTCACTTGCTGCCAAGCTATTAAGGCTTGTCGCATGGTGCAATGTTCGCGTACTGTTATTCGTATCACATGCAGCTTCTTCCATACAAAACTCTCGTTTCAAATGATGAAATAAATACGTTTTACGCACTCAACTGCAGTGCAAATTAGGCGCACCGCGTGCAGGATGATTACGGGTTCGTTCAGACTGCGTGGGTCGCCTTAAAACGTACGAAATATCGCACAAACGGGTGCTTTCTTTATACCCCTCCCCCAGATAAATAGTCGCCGTGTCCTGGAATCTAACCCCTGATTTCGTCCGGAATAGCCCAAATTCACTGAACTACTCCAGCAGTTAAAAAAAAAAAAACACTTCTATCATTTGAGTAGCATCTAGAGGGCGTCATGTAAATATGTCGCCGAAGGAAACAGGACATTTAGTCCCTTGGTTTGCACTATTTATTTCTTGCTGCCCGCTTGCCTGCTGCAGCTCTTTATAGATTTTTTAGAGGAAATGTAGTCAACAAAGAATTTAGTAAAAAAAATTCTGCAAAAATTCAGAGAATTATCTACTAGTGTGTAGCATTCTTATGCCGCTTCCCTTGAGTGTGAGTCTTTACAGTAAAAGTTTTTGGTTTTTTTTAATCCTTTCCGACAAGTTATCTCCATTTACGCTATTATAACGATTCGAAGTGGAACATTCGCGAAATATGCGTTAATGTGAAAATGCAGGTTGTTATACGGATTGCCATTTTCCGTAATTGCTTAAAATTTTTCTTATTTTTTAGTTTTTCAAAATTCCTTTCCACCAATTATCTCAATTTACGCTCTTATAACGACCACATTTGGAACTTTCTGGAAATCTGCATTATCGTGGAAATGCACGGTTATAAATTTTTTTTTCTTCTTTTTTAGTGTTTAAAGATTTCTTCGTACCAATTATCTAATATACGCTACTATAACGATTATAGGTCTAACTTCCGCGAAATCTGCATTATTGTTGAAATGCAGGTCGTTATACGGTTTGCCATTTTCCGTATTTCACATCTTTCTGTTATTTATTATTTTTCAAAAATTCGTTTGACCAATTATCTAAATTTACGCCATTATAGCGATTACAGGTGGAACTTCCACGATATCTGCATTTTTGTGGAAATGCACGGCGTTACATGTCCTGGCTGTAGGGGTACTCGGCAAAGAATGCGACGCATTAATTGTAGTTTTTGTTTCGCCTAAACAATAGACGCCGGAAAAAGAAACCTCTCAGCGCAAACAAAACTACAACGGTCCTTTGTTCCAAACAACCATTTCGTCTTACTACTAGCCTAAAAATACGGCACTGACTTCGAAAAGCATCCTTCTGAAAACAAGAACGCGAGAGGCCGTTTGTTCCTCAGATGGCGATCAATGCATCGCTACCCAACCTTTCTATGAGAACCCCGGTTGCAGAAAGCTACACCGTTCTAAACGCGAGCCTATCAGTGAGCATATTAGCCAACGAACCGTAGAGAAACGACAGGAACAACACTCAACCCGCGCTGAAAGAAAACATGACCGCCGCGACTGCAGCAAAGCGCGTAAAGAGAGAAAACTGCGCATACTATATGTGTAGCTCCGCTCGCACACACGTTTGCGCTCGGGGTTCCCGACGACAAGTCCTCCCTTCCGTTCGAGAAGGCTGATGCTAGCTGCAAAGCCTCTTACAGCCGGTTCGCCATTGCTTCGGCGGCCGTCGCCGGTCGTTCCGCCCATTGACAGCGCAGCCGCACCAGAACTGACGCGTATCAGCCGCCTCTTTTGCTTGGACTCACTGAGCAGAACGCGGAGGAAACCGCGTGAGACGGGGCCTCGTAATAGAGAAGGGAGAGAGGGAAAAAAATGAAGGGCAGGGGAGGAGGCAAACAGATGGACATAGAGTAATACAGCCTCGTACAGGCGGAAGAGTTGGAGGAAAAAGGGAGCGAAAACCACGGGGGGATGTGGCTGAAGAGCTGTATACGAGACTGGTGACGGCGCACGTCACATTAAAGTAACGCGCGTTCTTTCTTCGGGCCACGGGGCGTGAAAGTTTGCAACACTCCGAGATGACCGCATTTTTCTTTCTTGGGGAAAAGGGGAGAGGAGGCTCTTGATTTTTTTTTCCGGGAAAATGGAACGTGCTACCAGAGGGGCTGTAGCTACCAGGCCTCCCACTTATGCAAATCTTCCGAGCGTGTTGTTTTTCCTCCCTGCATTGGGAAAGAGGGGCGGTGCGGGAGGCGGGCGGTTTGAAACCCGTATCGACTGGCGTCGTCACCGTAAACGGGCCATGGAGAAAGCGAGGTGAAGAAGAAGCCGTCTGGGTGCACTGCGAGCCGAGACCTGAAGCGTAACGTCGTTCGCTTTACTGCACGTGTTCGTCACGCGCATGGGAAATGGCGGGGCGCGAGAAATCCTCGCGTCGCGGATTATGAGCGTCTTTTATCGACGGCTTTAGAGGGTGCCCCGAATGCGCATAATGCAGCGATCGATGGGGGGGGAATAGGAGCGTGCGAAAGACTCTTCTCTTGGCGCGAAAACAAAGACGCCTCCTTTTCGAGCCAGTCGCGCGTGCTCGTCGAAAACGTCGACTAGCCTCTTCTTGTCTAAAGTGGTGTCAAGTGAGTTCTTTGGGCAATCTGCATTAACGTGCTTTGCGGCCGCTGATGGAGCACATTGTGTGGAGTTTTGTGCTTGCGGGTTTTATTGCTTTTTGTCCTTTTAGCTCCTCTGCTTTTTTTTATCAAGTTCTCGCCAAATAAGTAGCCTGGTAAGAACGGTTGTCGATGAGCTAGTGTGAATTCTTTTTCTGCGTGTGATGGTTTAATCCTAAGTAAATCAGTTCTAGAGCTTCAATTCATTTTAACTCATGTTTGGGCGCTGCTGATCTAAACGCGCGTGAGGTTCTGGTACGTTCAAGTGAAAGGGGCGGGGGTTGTAAAAGATGCGGGGAAAAGGAAATTTGCCTTGAGGTGTGCAAAAATGGTCATTTTCCCAATTGTGGGTTCCTTATTTTTCTTGTGTCCTTACACGAGTGTTTTCACACTGCTACGATGAATCATCCACTGAAACATTTAAATTCAAGTCGTCAAATCGTGTCGGTACAAAGTATACAGCATCAATACGCACAAACAATTCCAAACAGCCTCAATCCAGGAGCACGGCAATTCAAATTGATAAAATTGATGTTGGAAGAATGTAGCTAATTTCACTTTGCTTGCTCTCATAGTAAATAGGGGTACATGATTTACAAGCTGCCAAAGAATGCAACTACGTGGAAGGGACCGCTTAAAATCGAGGCCCAAGCCCTAATCCCGCCTGTGAAAAGTTGGCAAGGAAGCCGCGTCCCGATTTCGACAACAAACAAGGGTTCAGAGGCACACGGCCTCCCAGTCCCTTATTCTAGAAGGGCCACCCCGCTCGCTCAGAACTCCGAGCACGCTACGCGGAAGCATGTTCCGCTCAAAATGAGGAACGTTCCGTCCCGAGAGCACGGGTCGACCAAATAGATCATACGCCAGCAGTGACCGACAAGTGTGAAGGAGGAGAGAAGAAGCAGGGGGGTATACGAGTCTAGCCAGGAGCCGAGCCGAGATCGGCCAGCGTTCGTGCCAGGTCCAGTGAAAAATATCTCTTGTTCCCTCCATAGCGAGAGCCGAGGCCAACCGGTGCTTCAGAGCTCTGCGTGTTTGTTATGCTCAGCCACGCCGTATCATCGATCCGCTCTGAGTGGCGGCGGCTGTGGAGCGCACGCGGTGCTGGGAAGTCCATTTTTGCCGGGCCAACGCCGCGCGGCGATGCTCGGGGGCTGACTACCACCACGCGAGACTGCCGTCATTAGCATGGCGTGAGAAAAGCCGCCCGCCGCCATCGTCGTCGTCGCTTCCCGTGCGGCAGCAGTTCGTGCGCCGCGACACGAGCAAATAACAAGGCAATGGAAGCAACGGCATCACACTGGCGCCCGGAACGTGCTGTCTCTTCTCTTTTGGGGTCGCCGAGAGTCCGCCCCCTCTCCGCGCTACCACCGGCAGCTCCGGGGCCAAACTACTACTTCCACCGCCGCGTTCGTGTAGCATTTGCGCCCGCGAATGGTAGGCTCGCGCGCGTACGCGCACTATATAGACGTCGCGAGTGTTGTGCACCGGCAAATAAGGATGACAGCGCTCGCAACACGGGGGAGCGATATCGTGAGAACGCGGTTCGACGATTCGTTGCGAGACGCCAGGCACGATGGCCGAGCTGCGCGCGCATGAGAATCGCGGGCCTGGCACGGAAAGAAATGGGAGTTGAGCTGTAAACTTGTGTTACAGATGCGGCCTTAACAGAGCTTGGACACGCGAAACTATCATCTCTAACCTACTTGAGAGGAGACGAAAAGAATGAAAATAGGGGTCAGTTGAGGTAAAGAAAAAGATCGATGCGCATTAAATGTGCCATAAAGACAGTATACAAGTTTGCTTTATTAGAAAGAGTTGGTGTTTTATAATATCCTCAGCGCTTGCTCGGCAGCAAACGGTGCTTCGTTCACGGAGAAATTCGGCAATTAGACAAAACGTAAATACCCTGCTATATGTGTTGATGACGTCACCAATGATGCAACAGAGGGAAGTTCCTAAAAGAGATAGTATGTTGACTCCGTGTATCATTTAAACGCTTTAATACACCAGGAATCGGAACTAAAGCTGCTGCCATTTAAAATGACCAGTCATTTTTAGTACACTCCTGCTCCATTCTCCTGTTCCATGGACAGTGCAACTCTCGCCCAAGAGTCCATTTGAGCGATCCGTGCAGCTAAGAGCACGAGTGGCCGGAGCTTCAGCCTACGAGGTGTGGACCAGAAAACGACGAAGACACAACAGACGAACTTGAGGAATTAGTACCCCGCATGCGGATGCCATGACCTCGCCAGCCCTGTTGCGACAGATGGAGCCGGACTGGCCAGTTTTCGCGCGCTTGTAGCTTAGTTGAACCCAACAGCGGCGTATTGAGTCAATCCTGATTGTTGCGAGCGACAATGCAACCAGGGCCATTGTCATCACCGTGAGTACGCATTGGTTGTGTAATTTCTTTATTAGAATAAGTAGCATACTGTTAATTACTTAAGAGTGTTAGCCGAATGCTATCCAGCCCGGAGTAATATTTCGTCTTGTTATATATAGTTGCATCTACGCACCCTTTATAGTATTTCAGTGCCCTGTTTGCAGGAGAAATCGCTTTGTGCGCGTCTATTTAGCATTTATATATAAATTCATAGAGATACATTCAAGGATACTGGCCGCTGATGTGACTCCTCCCACTCTAATAGTCATTTGGAGCATAAAAACTAATCAGTCCGCGATGAAGAGCCCACAGCACGAATATATACTTGGTCCTTGATCGTAACTCTAGTAATACCTGTAGTATTGACACAACAAACTGTATTGTATGGTGGTCCTTCATGTTTTTTAAAACAGTGCTTTATTTTTCTTACTGGTGCATGCTGTTACAATTGAGTATAAAACGCGCTGTTGTTTTATGACCCAACAAAAACAAAATAATTTAATACGAGCAGACCTTGGCGTGCTGCACAATTGTGGAGGCATTGCACCGGGTTTTTGGAGGTAATGCATCTATCGTATTGGGAAACAGCTACTGCTTCATAACGGCGCGGTAGCGTCAATTTTCGCGCGGTAGCGTCAATAAACCCTTTCGGCCCTGGTGGTGTCAATTGACGCCATCACATAAAAGTTCCTCTAGCACATAGAGAACGAAACCAAAACTGCTAGTATTTGGGGAATTTTTCTTCAATGATGCCTATTGCGATAGATGTCACTGTTCCTTAATTTTAGTAGAGCTGCACGCTACAAAGAAGAAGAAGCTCCGGTGAAGACGAAATTGTGACATTGAGGATGACAAAAATGGCGGTCCGAGTTTTATTCCGAAGCTTTTAAATCTATAAGTACGTGCATTACGAAGCTCATTTTTTTGTTTGTAGGTTCATGCAGTCATAACGTTTGTGATGAAAATATGCAGAAGTGATGTCTCTGCTCAACTTACATTTTTTAATTGACAGATATCCTGATTAATTGCCTCATTAATAACCCTGTTATTAAGATGTCATAATTAATTACCTCATTAATAACCCTGTTATTACTTGTACTTCCAGCTCTATTTTTTTTTGGGGGGGGGGGTAATGAGAGCCTAAAAATTAAGGAAAAGACACAAAAAACGTTGTTTTGCTCGAAACGAAAAAAAAAAAACCAGAGCTGAAAGGTTTAAGATTACGGGAGTGATCATGAACCCACCCTCTATTGCTGACCGTACACGCAGACCTCAAATTCTTCATAAGCCGCCAAGTAATACTCCCATCCCTAGGGTTAAAGGGGGGTGCGGGGAAAACGGCGGAGGAATTCTCCCTTGCAGTCAAAGTTGACAGGAGGAAGAAGCCGGGAGTCCCATTTCCTCAGAGGCCGACGCGCGTTTACCCCACCCCGGGAAGTAAATGCTCGCGGGCCGGCAATCAGCAGTTAGGTGCACGCGGTCGAGGGCCAACTAGCCCCGCCGTCTCCTTTTCCCCGGCGAGTAGCGGTATTCACGCTTAAAGCGGCCGTCGTCGGTGCGCGCAGCGCGCGTTCTTTACCGCCAAGCAGAACTGACACCCGGCTTGGAAACAAGGTTAACTTCAGGCAACCCCTGCCGCTGAGGGTTCGCCGGGATCTCGGGAAGGAGAGGGGGTGCTCCTCCACAGCACGCCTCGGTTGCCGGCCTCAAATTGAGTCAGCATTTCCCGGCCTGCAGCGCTCTCTTCGCCCTCGAGCAAATCTTGTTTGCCACGGGAGCCTAGCGGTGAGGAATTTCCTTTCCCGAGGCGTTTTACACCGTCTCTCCTTACTCGGCACCAGAGGTCAACAGATGCTCGCCCAGGAGAGTAAAATGGCCAACAGCGCGGTTGAGATACCAGGGAAGGCATAGAAAGCAAAATAGTCAGAAGGCTTTCTCCGTGGACATCGATTTGCGACCTGTTGGGAAATTTAGCCAGCATAGACATGTGCGACGACGTCAGTGGTTTTTGCCTTTGCTTATGCTGTCTGTAGCTGTTGAAAAGAGCTTCGAATAACTGTAAATAGGCACTGATGTTCACGAACGCTAATTTTGACGCCAAAGCTTTGACATTTGGGTACCAACCTTGGCCTTAAAACTACAAGTTTCCGCAGTCATGTGCAGCTTTCCCGCTCATGGCAGTCCTTTCAACAGTGATTACTCTGCAATGTTTTAGCGAAATAAAAAGTTCTTTTGCACAGCTAATATTTGGGGTGAATAATTGCTTTGTGCACAGTTTCAAGTCGCGCACGTTGCGCGGCTGGGTTCCTGAGTCATGGGACCTATCCCATAGAAATGCATGGGGAGTTAGACTTGACAGCAAATTACACAAACAAATAGTCAGAAACCTGCAATGTTCTTTTAGCGTTTTAATCTTCACGTTGGCTTCTAGCTTTGTGCCAAATACCATTTTCCTACAGTGGTTTTGCTAGGTTCCCAAGAGGTTGTAATTTTTAGCGAGAAAGCTGGGTATGAATGTGCATTTTACTGCGCTCAACAACGATCCCATGGCACTACATGTCCCACTCAGCCTGGAAGTTACATTGCGGCGACCTGACAATAAGCAGCGTTGAAAGGAAGGCAGGCAGGAGTAAAAATTTTGGCAAATTTCTGAGCAGTTGAGTTGCATTCGTGAAGCATTAAAAACTCGGCTTAACACCTTACCCGACATTTTTTCGTACCAGAAAATTAGAATCGTGATTGGTGTTAGTCGGAGTCACATGAGCAACTCCAATCCAATCTAATTCCATCCGCGCAAATAACCCGCTAATTACTCAGCATTCAATGCGTCCCAGCAACAGCAGAGTTCACGGCAACGCACAATACGCCGGGCATCACCTAGCAACGATGGTGTCTACAGCTGTGCCATGCCCACTGAATCGCAGTGATTTTAAATTATGCGCTAAGCCCTAGGCATGCAGCGCGTCCAAGCAACCGAGGTGTCTATAGGAACACGCAGCCTTCACCTCCAATTCTTCGCACGCAGAAATCATCAGGGGGCGCGAGCATCGAAACCGGGGAGGCGAAACAAACACGCCTTTCAAAGTTCCAGGCAAGCTAGGAAGACAACATACATTATCAGACACGTCAACCCGCAAGTTATCCTTTCGTTGATTCATTTTATGTCTTTAGTTTGGGAGCGACACACGAGTATCTTAATGCTCGTTTATGATGATGATGATGAAGACGACGATGATTATGATTATGATTATGATGATGATGACGGTGATGGTGGTATGGACAGATTGTTTAGTGACGTTTGGATTGGGCCGGTCAAGAAATGTGCCCAATCCATTCACCCCTTCTACCCCTCCCTTCCCTCAGCGGTTCTCTCTCCACTTGGCATGTTTCACCCGCTCCATCCCCCAGTGCGGCCGCATGACCACTATGGAACTGCTGTGAAATGATTCTAAGAACGTTTTGCATTAAAACACACTTTCGCATCAGGAAATAAAGCATAGCCAGGTGCGGTGCAACCTAATGACTACCGTCCTTTTGGGCTGGGCAGATCATCTTCTGTAAACTTTGTTCGCCACTCTGCCGTTCTGCCCAAATGGCGGCCATTTAGACGGAGCACTAACCGTATCTGTCATGGCCTTCGGCTGTATTTTCGAACGCAATGCCCGAACCTAAGCTTTCCTTTCCATTGTTGCATCAACCAAACATTTCGGGCTTGCCTTCAGACGCAAACGCATCGACAGCACGTCCTTGACAACACATTGCGCACCAAATTTCAAACAAAATACGCCCTGGTATCAGTTTCCCGGAGGAATGCGCGGAACTGCGGCTCGCGTGCACAGATTACTCCGACATCCTGTGATCACTCGCGAGCACTGCAACTATCCTAATTAACGATACAGAAGTGCGGGATAAGTTGACTATTAGTACTCCAAACAAGCACCGACCGAATCGTTTTTAATTTGGCAAATTATATCCAGACAGGATAAGAAGCTTACCGTGCGCTACAATTGCCTGAAGTTTGTTGGCCGTATCGTAATGCCACTCAAAGTACTGAAACGCTACGGCAGGCGGCCGACGAGTTTACTGAATCAACCATATTTTCGAACAATGTTTACTCTTGTCCAGCGCCGAATCACCGCTTCAACCAGTGCACTACAGTTTACCTAGACACTCAGGTCAAGTTTTTTTAACAATGCGTAGTTAGGATGGGCTTATATCATAACCCCGTCGTTTTAAACGATTTTAGCTATATTGTAATACTTTCCCGAACTTGTACTTAAGTCAGGAAAAATAAACAAAATGGCAGCGGTTCGCAGCTTCTACAATCTGCTCTCATAGCATGCCATTAATGCAAACAAGTTTTAATCCTACACTCTGGATAAATCCGAGGCTGAGTAAACGCGAACGACAAAGTTTTGTCCCTCCACATTGCGGCGGAGATGATATTCGAGTAAATTCCTCGGAGAGTTTCATTAGGCCGGAATGCGCGCCTAATTGAGCGCTTTTAAAAAAGAATACCGCCAAAGTGTAAGCAACCGACAGCCCAGCCTATGATTCCACGTAATCTGCTACACGCTTCCCGAAAGCTTGCGCCAAGATTTTTACGAAAACGAGCACATGAACTCGGGTCGAGGGCTTCAACCCGCGTCACTCGGGGGCCAACGCTCGGGGTTCCACGGTGCGGCCAGCGTAAGCCGTGCAAATGCGGGGGTGTACCAAGAAAGATCGCGTTTATCTTGATGCGCCCCAGTACAGGGGCAACAAGCCCGCAAGCGAAGCGGAATCTTCCCTGGACGGCGACGGCATCACGGAGAGATGCATCGGCCCCACTGCAACTTTCCAGAAGGTGGCACGAAGGGGAGGGCATCGGCAATATCGGCTCGCTCGAAGGACGGGCGCGTGCTGCTTTCCAAAATTAGCCACGCGCCGACGACGACGACCACGCACGGCTGCCATCGCCGGAGCGCGTTTCGCGTCACCGCGCCCGTTCGCTTTCGCCCTCGTAAATTTTTGCGCTCCACGGTCACCGCGGAGGTCACCACTGAGCCGAAGCCCCCCTCGGGGACAGGACGGAGGTCCTAGGGTCGAGCAATCGGCGAATATGTCTCCTCCAATCTAATTCGTCAAGATCGAAAGGTGTCGCCGTCGGTCGTCGTGTTCAGCCAATGAAAGTTCGAGAAAAAATGAAGCGCGCGAGACGCGAGCTTTCAGTCATTGGTTGTCGATTTGCCGATCGGTGGGAGCGACACCAATTAGAGCAGGGTAAAGCCATCGAGTATAGTAACAAGCTCCCCTAAAATTTATTGGTATCTCTAATCAACTTTTGGAAAGGCAACGTTTTTGAATGTTTCTGAAGTAGACCTGTATAGCAAACAGCTTGTTATTGAGGTGAGGGAAGTTGCGTCATGTTTACGGCATTCTAAGCGGGTCGATGGCGGTTAGCTGGGTCAGCCGTATACCGCCATTGACTGCCGACCGTCACCGAAGGCAATAACCAACCTGACGCCCTTGCGTAAGCGCGTGTCTTGTAACTCAATGCCAACACAGGTAAAGTCATGTTACGGCTGTGGAGTAACTACAGCACTGAACAGAATACACACAAGAAACACGACGGTACAAGAATTTCTCCGGTCTCTGTTGTGTTTCATGCTGTAGTTACTTAATATGACAATTGCACTGTCCAAACACTAAACGCAATTCAGGTTACTGACGCAACAGACGTACCGTGAGTTATAGAGGAACGGAGCAATGCCTTAGGCCATTCGGTTGGCCAGGACGTCAGATGACTCTGTTGTTTAGAAACTCTGCAACGGTTGCGACAAACTTAGCATTAGTAGAACACAGCGTTCATTTGAAAAGCTACATAGCTTGGCAACCCGCAGACATGTACACGAAAGCATTAAAATGGAGAACGTTGTGAAACTTTCGGCACTAATGAAACTGCGTTGAGCAAGGAAATTTAACCTCTTCACATTTAACAACACTGCCCAGTCACTTGTATCGATGTGGAAATTGCGTAATCAGAGCGATTAGCGCGAACGAACAATGCTGAAACTGCTTCGAGTACTCTCCGTATTTCAAACTAGGCTTGTTGGCTTGGGTACTCCAAACAAGCAAGTTTGCAATTTTACTTGTTGACAAAGGATAGCACTCCAAACAAAATGGCGTGTATTGCGCAAGGTTCCTTCATAGTCTTTATGGTCTTACGGCACGCACGCTGGCGGCTAATATCATCGCGCTTCAAAAGGCGTTATCTTAAAGCTTACGATTCATAGCTGTGCTTATGCAGCGCATCGAGATTTTGAAACATATCTCGCTGCAGAACTAACTTTCGCATTCATAAAACTCGAACAAACAAAATGAAACCGTGGGAGTGAAATTGCGTCAAATCTCAGTACAAGCCACGTCGGAAGGAACAAATATATGCGCCGAGTAACCTAACCCTCGACGTCGCTTTTTCTCGTTGTGAGTGCATTCAGAATGGACGCATTGGAGTCCCCAGACACGCCACAAGATCTGGGAAAAAGGGGGTGCGATCTAGTCCTGCTTTCTGTTTTGATGTGCAGTGACGATATTTTCCTTCACACAGGTTCTGCACCTCGTGATACTGAGTTCGTAAAAGTGAGGTTATTCGGAAATCCTTCAAATAACAACACTAAGAAAAAAGTGTGGTTCATTTCCATGTCATAGGAATCGGCAAAACACGAAGGGGAAATGTGCGTGCAGCTGAGCATGATTTGCGGGTCGGCAGCTGTCGTGTGGGTGTGCTTTGCGAGCGACGGCCTGCTGGCGGGTTCCTTCGGCAAAGGTGTACTGGCGTAATTTCCGTGACATATATGACGTCAGTGAAATCTTGGTGTATCCCGGCATAAAACATTTCGCGTTAAAATATAAAACCCGAAAGCGAACAACCACAAGTATAACGTACTCTTTAGTACTAAAGGTCGCTTCCTCGCAATACGACCTTGTGTACAGGGGTGCACCCTTTACAGGTCGCTTGCTTCGTAGTAGTCGTCATTTACGCGACGGATATGACGTCAGTGAAATCTTCGTGTATCCGGGAATAAAACAGTGCTAAAAAACTCGTCTCAACGGGCTATTTAGTATATGCAGTCCACGTTTCCAGAGTTGGGATAGTGCGCCGACGCGACAAAGGAGGAACAGGACGAAGTCACTCTCCTTCGTCGCGTCTACGCGCTGTATCCAAAAGTTTGAAGTTTTGTACCGACCAGACCAAATTTTTCTTTCGTTGGTCGTCTACGTGCGACCTATTCCTGACATTTTCGAAGACTGCAGTTGTCGAGTTGTGGGTGGAAGAACTAGGAGGCATAACGTTCCGAAATGTCGAGGCTAAAATTGAGCTAAAGGTGGACCTGTACCGTAGAAAGGCAGGAGAGGAGCCGCTTTCTTTGCTCTCGCCCGCTGAGCGCCTCTACGGCGCACTTAGCCGGCGTGTCTCTCCGCAGGAAGGCTCTTGGCTCTTTGTTGACATTTGCCCAAGAAGTGGGCGCGCGTGCGGATTATTTCTGGCAACAATCTTACCCGCAGCGCTCGCAGCACCCAGGTCTTTCCAGGGAAAAGGCAGCGGCCGCCCAAACTGCGGCGGTCGCGGCGCCAGCAGCCTTGGGAGCAAGGATCTCTCGCGCGCCGATCTTTCCGCTCCGGCGGGCATGCCCCCCATCGCTGCGCCCTATCACGTCACCGCGCGAGCTGCCGCTATCGTCGCCACCCCGCTCCCCGCAATTTGATTCGTTGCAAGGAGATGGCTTACACCTCTCTCGCGCGTTCAGGTTGCTTTTTCGTATTTGAATAGGTTTGGACGCTTTCAGCAGCGTTTTTTTTAGCAGTTTTTGTGTTTTAAAGCCGGCCTACCACTTTTATCGCAAACTGCAAGGTTTTTAAAACTGAGATGACATTCGTACAGCGCAACATGGTACTAATGCTTCGCGCACCGAAAGGATTTCGTTGTGTACGCCCACAGGAAATTCTCATCACAGTTAGGCAGAACATGCCAAACAAGAAAAAAACGTCTTATCCCTATCGGCGAGTTCTTACCGGAGTTATGTACACCCACAGAACGCGAAAGGCATATACAGAGCATGGGCCGATTGTCGGTATTTTAGCATTTTGCTCGACGCCACTTTGCGAAAAATTAGAGTCGCGAAACAGCGGCTGCTGGTAGGTATGGTGAGGCGCACACGTACGAGAACGCGTGTGGTGGGCGGCCTTACCCTAAGGTCCCAGTTATAGGCTGTCACGTGGTGCCAATTGTATTTTCAGGTAAACGATATGTGCGTGAATAACGAGCGAGGAAACCGCACTGGCTTGAAAGCAATTCCAGAATATCTTCGACACATTGCAGGTTACCGAAGGTAGCATTCCGAGCAGAATCTACAAAGACCGGTAGTTCCGCCTTCGACACTTGTCAATGTGTTACATTGGAGTAATCGTGACAATAAACAATAACTGAAGACAAAAATCCAAACCCACTAAATGTATCGAATGAAACCCACTAAATGTGTCGAATGCCCGCAGTCCACTTTTTTATTGGAATCCAGAAACAGATTGAAGTACAAAACGGAGCTGCTTGGATTGTTCCACCAAGGCAATGTCATCTTAGCACAAATAATATAGTGAAGGTACTCGTGCATTACACTGTGAGCGTATGACATTCAGACTCACGCTATGACCGCCACGCTTAACTTATGGCAGTTCACCAGACTGACAAATTACGCGATATCTTTGCATACAACTGGCTTTAACTATTGCTATGTTATCGTTGTTAGAGAAGTACGGCACTTGTTTTTATTCAATACAAGTGCGGCATAAGCCTAGTGGTTTAGGAGCACTTATCACGCCACGACTGTTTCTTTTTCTTTTCATAGTGAAGGATACTAATTTATGCATGAGTGAAGCAAACGTTCGTAAATTATTCTTTGTACAACGTGGCATGCTTCTTTGAAGTTAGATCTTGATTTTTATTAAAGTACGATGACTTCTCTTATACTGCAAAAATCTTATTAAAATTGGCAGCAATATTTTACTTACCAAAAGATCCGCGCAGCAAGCTAAGTGTGAATTCATAAAAGCTTGTTGGCCTGGACTCGGTACCTGTAAAGAGGAGGATAATAAAACAAATCAATTCAACGCTATTTTCGTATACCTACGAACAGTATCGTCTAACTTTCACAGCGTAAAATTTTGGTAAAAATATGAATCGCTCACTCTAAATGGCAGAGACGAATATTGGACACACACTTAGTGCCTTTTATTTTGCTCCTAATCTACATGTAAAGAGCCTAAACAGATTGATACTACGCCTTTATTAACAACAATAGTTCCACAAACAGATGTCTTCAATAAAAAAATGTAGCATGCGCAATCTTTTTTTTTTCTTGCCTAACGTAAGTCAGCGCAAACGTAGCAAGCTCTCGTTACCGAAACACACGGCTTATGCGAATTCCCCATTCTCATCTCTCAGGTTTTTTGTGCATGGCATCAACTTCAGCCCGTACACTTACTTCCTGTAAACTGAAATAGTCCCCGTTCATCATCGAGCGTCTCGAAACACTCAAATTCTCAGTGACTACGCCTCTACAGTTCCGACGACTCCTTTTAAAACCAAGATAAAAACTGCACGAGGCAGCGATTGTGAACAAGGCTAGCAGATTAACGAAAAGAGGCTGGCAACTCCGTCTGAAGGGCCATACGTGCAGCCCAGCACCCACGCATAGCCTTTAGAAAAGGCTCAGATGGACCCCTTTCTCCCAGCCGCTCTATTCGTAACAGGCGCACCTCGAAGCCACGGGGCTGTCATTTGCCTGCTTCGACGCACTTCCACAAAGCGCGCCGGGTTTTCACTGCACGACCAAATGAGACGGCGGGGACTTCGCTAAACTACAGTCGCACCGAAAAGAAAAGAAAACGTCAGACAGCCGTTTCAATCCGATTCCCTGCGAATGCATGGTCGAAAGCCCGAGGAACATTTAAACTGAAAGGGCGCCAGGAGGGAAGTGAATTTACAAAAAAAAAGGTATTCGCCTCGACTCCATATTTAGGACCCTTTAAGTTGGCCAAGTGCGCTTTGTACTACGCCCTTCGCCGACCGACAGCTAAAAAACGATGGAAGCCGACTTTCTCCAGTTAGGCTTGTTTTCCGAAAGAAAGAAAGAAAGAAAGAAAGAAAGAAAGAAAGAAAGAAAGAAAGAAAGAAAGAAAGAAAGAAAGAAAGAACGAGAAAGGGCAGCTGGCGGCGAAACAATAAGTATGACCAGTCCACGTGTACGCAACACGCTCAAGTAAGCACCCTGAGGAAGTCCGCCGTTGCCGCCTCGAAGAATAATAAGGCACTTTGCCTCGACCGTGTTCGAATATAGACGCACCTCAGTAGGGTGCCTCTCCGGCCATGACGGAAGGCATTTACGAAGAGCAAGCGACAGTCCCTACATGAAAGCACCGCCGGTGCCGCCGCAAATGGTCGCGCCCAGAGGGCCGAGTCCGTCTCAGGCGGTGGCGTGTCCGCTGGGGAATCAACGGCAGTCCGTTCTCCCTTTTGTCTCCGCGAGGGATCTCCCAACAGCTGAGGACTCGCGCGCGACCGATTCCCGAGAATTCGGGCAGCATGTACGGGCCTGACCGCCGTCCCGAGCCAGAAGCGGGGCTGCTCCGCCGCACGACGCTGCGCCCTGCGAGGCAGCCAGCTTGCCCGCACACGCGAGCACGCGTTCACGGCGACGACGACCGGAGGGTTGCGTCCCCCCCAGCTGGCCACCACACGTGGTGGAAAACGCGCAGCGGGGAGGGGGAGGTTGTGCGTGGGGCGTTGTGAGCGCGATCTGAATGACGGCCCATGTGGCAGGGACGGGAATATGGCGGCGTTGAATGGCCCTGGAAGAAGAAGAAGGCGCGCACGAGGCACAAACCTCACGACGGAGAGCGTGCGAAGGTCTTCTCATCCTCCTGGGAAAGAAGAAGGGCTGCGGCCCCGCGGCGAACATCGCAAGGGAGGGTGTGCGTCCGACTCTCGCGCAGCTCGGCTCACCGAGAGAAGGTCTCAGTTTACTGCCAGCAGGGGCTTGGATTGCAGTTTCTCTGGCGGATAATTATTTATTTAGTTTTCCGGGCCAAAGAAGCGCGTCGCGCGGACGGGTTTTCATGACAGCGCAGCGACGCGTCTAGCGCCTCAAGAGACTCGGGAGGCAAGCGAACGCACTTGCTTGGAGGCGCGATGGCGTGAAGCCCGGCTAGCGACACGCTGCAACCGGCTGTTCGCTTGGCGTGTTTTTTTTTTTGCTTGTTTGTTTGTTTGTTATCAGATCCCTCTTCTCTTGACGCCCAATGTGCGGCAGGTACCGCAATAAAAATGGCGTGCCTCCCAAGATGAAGCCGCCAACGTGACGAGCATTCTTTTCAGAGAAGTTAAATTTCATTTTGCCTTCAGTAGCGGCGGAGGGAGCAGGACCTGTCCTGGCTGCTTCGTTCTACTGAGGCTTTTGATGAAAGAGCAGACGAAAAAAAAAAAAAAGATATTGTGAGGTTTAGCAGACTCAAGCGAGAGGAGAACGGAGAACTTTACCGCATTAACGACTGCAATGTCGCGTTTAATGCTGAAAACATTGCACACCAGCGTTTGGAGGAACCCTACGAGCCTGGGCATTCCCACGTACCTAGTAAACTTCCCCGCGTTCCCATATTCAAACGTAATAAGAAAGGAGGATGAAGCCACTACATTCAGTTCAGCTCATAGCACGTAAAATATTTCGTATAAAGTTATTAAACACTGACAGGCCAGAAGAAGACCTTCGAGACACCTTGTAAAGAGGGAGTGCTTGTCTACTGAAGGTCGTATCATTCTTATTTAGGGGAAAATATGAATTACAAATCTTAGTGTTTGACGCTATTTGCTTTGAAGTGAAATATTGGTGGCTTGTGCAGCATGTTGCGGTCGACGTGTAACTCCGTAATACCAGAGTGCTCAAGTTCGAGTCGCGATTCGCGCAGCTCCATCGCTGTGCTTTCAAGCGTACTGAAGCTACTGTCCATGAGGTCATTGCTGGCGAAGCATCCTTGGCGACGGTTAAGGGCAAAGTAGTCGCAAAGGAGTCCCGCCTGCATAGCAGCAGGCAACAACGTTCCCGTGGTATCAAGTAGCAAAAGTGAATTGCGATTGTTATCGTGAAGACCGCCGAAGATTACGCGAGATACGAAGTCAATTAGTCAAGCCCCTTGCGGACAGAGTCACCCCAGGTGGCCCTCAGCGCACGAGGCCTAATTCGTAGCTCGTGCACACATACGCACGTGACACGCCCGTTCTGGGGTACTTACTCAACTGAGCGCTATCATTCCGCATCCCGGTCAGGTTAGAGTTAGAGATTGCAGTTAGAAGTCACACCTCCAAATTAGTGTTAAAGATTAATGTTAGAGGGCAAAGTTAGAGAGATAAAGAGCTAGAGTTTAACTCAGCAGTTAGAAAGAAATGAAGACGGTGAATCAAAACTAGTTTTTCTCAAGAACAGTCGGAGCAGTTCAAAAAAGAAAAAGAAAAGGAACAAAATGAACATTTGTTTTAGTTTTATCGGCAAGGTGTACGGAAGACGGCCCTAAATCGACCATTCGCTGTTCCCAGGTACTGTATAAGAGCACGCGAGCTGTATATATATATAGAAAGCATCATTGTCTTCCACGCCGATTCCTTCCCAGCGCGCATTCAATTTGAGAGACGACCGGCGAGGACGCCGCGCGCCGTGGAAGAGGACCGCTGCTGCAACTCGAGGGGCCCGCAAGACACATAAGCCAACGACGCCGCGCACAGCCCGGGTGGAAGAAAATAATCTCGCTGAAAGGGGCCCCGCGCCAACGGTAAATACTTCACGAAAGGGTCTTTCAGGGCGCGGCAGTGTCTTGCCGCGTTGCGATGAAACGTATATAGCCCGGCGGGCAACAAAGTTGAAAGCTCATCTGCGGCCCGGACGCAGCAAACTGCGCACGTCGACTCGAGATCGGCCAGTGCTGCAGCGGGGAGAAACTATCTGATTTCGGCCATCATCATCCCGGCGCAGTGTTTGCGTAGCGGCACTGAAATCGAAAGCCACCGCCGACGCAGAGAAGAACGCGCGCTGTGTATCCTTTCCTCCGAGGGCGCTTTAAGGGCGATCTATTCAAGGCTTGAAAAAAGTGGCTTAGCCTAAGACGCAAAATAAACAAGAGTGTTCTCGCACTTTTCCGTTCTTGGGCCGCCTCGAAGGCGACCGTAAGGTCGAGTATGAGTTCGGATATTCGTGAGGTGTGTTTAAAAATATTCCACAATATCCGCCTCGAAGTCACAGAATTTCGAAAGCACCCTGAGAAAAGAAGCAGGACACCTTAATACCGTGGGAGGGAAAATCGTGTAACCGTTTCAGTGTGAAATTCTGGAAGAGAAAAATAGTCTCGAATCATCATAACGTCCTTAACCTTTACTCAAACCGTCTACTACCAGTGTTTACCTAACACTAAGTTTGCAGGCATCGCCGTTGCCATAAAAGCGGCTCTAATTAGCGCCAGCGGGCGGTAAGCTTTGGGAGCAATAGTATTTATGCATTTCTGCTGTTGAAACTGCAAGTCATGCAGCCTTGGTTTTCGCAACTAGGCGAGCAGCTAGATACATTTTTTTACACGCCCTAACTAACGCGTTCTTCTGAGGAACCTGCATTTTTCATATCTTGTACAAACAGAAAACGAACGCCACTATAAATTATTTGATCTACTGTTAGTGTTTTTATTACCACTTACTAAAAATAAACAACTGCCAAAACAGAAATTTTCAGTCAACATAAATTGTAGCCAACTGCCACGAAGTTGGCGCCAAAAATTCACTCCGTGTTACAACAGTCTTGAATACCTCATGTTTTCCTGGCGATGCTCGACAGCGGCAATAAGACAAGCCGGTAAACAATTTCTGGTTTTGCGTGAAACACCGCCTCGAGCAGTTGTTTTGGCAAGCTTCGATGACAGACGAGCCGCCAGCGAAAACCGCCGCAGCGGCCTCATCTCTAGTTCTCGCTCCCTCAAAACGAAAGCCACCCACGGATAGGGGCGCATTCTCGGCTAACAAAGCCTGGCTGGTCTTCCGGCCTTCCCAGGAGGCGTTCACCTTTGGAGCCGAGCGCAGGCCGCCGACAGACGAGCCAGGCGGAGGGGGTTGAGCACCCGTCCGGGACAGACTGGAGGCGCCGTGCCACCGCAGACACGCTGCCGACACACTCAAGTTAGAAACGGCGGTTGGGCCACGTTAAATCGAACCCTCCTACATTCCGCACGTCCCCAAAGTTCACTTCCGGTTCGGCGGCGGTCGCGCTTGTACGCACAAATCGGGAACAAGGGGGGAGTAGGAAACGATATGCTGCGGCGAAGAGCGCATACGAGACCTCCCTGCTGGCAATAATGTACTAACTAGGCTTGTGAGATGTCCCTGCTGCCCACGCTGGGACTGGAAGGGGGACACGTGCGAAGCAAGCCTTTCAGTGGGAGGCGCGTGCATTGCACGCCCTTCTTTTCTGCCGGTGATGCGGCGTAGGCCGCGGAGGATGGCTGTCAGCGGCAGATGCGTAGGGCGGCCGCGTGACCACAACTCGGCTATTTGCAGGGGAAAGCCAAGAGGCCAAAGCAGGGCTTGATGGCGGCGAGAGAGTGCGGAAGGCAGCCTTGCCGGCAAATGTGCTCGTCCCCCTTCGGCCTCGGAAAAGGCGGCCCTGGGTGGGGAAAGACTGAGAAGATGGAAGATGACGGCCGCATCCCAGGAGGAAAAGAGAAAGGGGCCTAAGGAAGCGCGGGAGGAGCTGAGGAGGCGAGCGGACGTGTCGGATTTCCGGCCGGAAATTGGGGACTCGTTCCAGCCAAACAATTACCGCATTAGTCGGCGGCGATCAGGCGGAGGAAGAAGAACTTGGCGGAGGCCTTGGAGGGATGAATGAATGGGTGTGGAAGAACAGGACCGGCGCAGCAGAGGAGACGAGCGGGGAGTGGGGAAAAGCTGAGCAACGCCAAGGCGAGCATCAGTAGCCACACGGAACAAAAGAAGAGTAAAATGACACCCGAGGGGGAAACAGAAGGCAAAAAAGAAAAGGGAAATAGGCACCTAGCGAGAGAGGACGGCAGGATACGAAGCAACTGTCCTCTTCTCGCCGGCGCTGCGTGCTACGCGGGTCGAAGCGCTCAGGGAACGAGTCATCGATCTCGGCAGCGGGGGTGTTCCCTGTCCCCGGGGCCAGCGGGTCCTGGCGACCGGCGGAGACAATTCATTCCGGGGTGCGTGACGCTTCCATGTCGCCGAGCGTGGAATTCCCCCTTTTGCGCGCACGCGCGCGCCAAAGACGGATTCAGTGCGGGCAGCGCCATATATTTCGCGCGGCCCAAGAAAAAGCCTAATGAGAGGAGACCGCCGACACTGATAGTCAGCGCCCCACGTGCGTTTACGGGACGGTCTTCTTTAGAAAATGGGGCCCTCACCCCCCGCCGTCGGGCGCCGTTGTCTCATTCATGGGCCGCCGACGGGCCCTTGTGTCTCGCCGCCGCAGCTCGCAGAAGCCGATAGAAGAGTTCTATTTTTACCGGCGAACGAAGAAGTCGAGCACCATTCTTGTCGGAGAGTGCCGCCGGATCTGCGCCTGAGAGCAGACAGTATTCGCAGCCATCGGACGATGGGGCCGCCGCTCCTTCCTCGCTTTAAACTTTTGCCTGTGTGGTAGGATTAGCCACGCGCAAGCATTAACCTGACTCCAGGCTGAAGGGACTTCGTAATAATGGTATGTGAAGAAATCTCTGCAGTGCTTCGGCGCAAGGTGTGCCGGTCGGAAAATCTATAGCTTCTTTTACTCTTTTTTGTCCTGACAGCGTTAAATAACAGAAAAGTTTTACATCGAAGATAAAACCTCTTAGAAAGTAAGAAAAAGTAGGGCGTTGAAAAACGGTGCGCTTTATCGTAACGTGTAAGCGTTCAACCTGATAGCCTTGTTCAGTTGTGAGTGGTGACACGACAACAGTGGAGGCGTAAAACTGGACAATGCCGGGAGGGAAAATAACATAAGTGATTGAAATGTTTCTTGCACTTAAAGGGACCCTGCAACACTTTCTATAAGCGCTTTCACTATTTCGTTCGCGTCTGGAACCATTGCGAAAGCTATAGTTATCGCCAGCACGGAGCGGCACTGCGTGATCTGCTCGTCGCACCAGATACGCCTTCCATTTCTGCTTTGTTTTTGTGGCTTTTTTCACTAAAGTTGCTATCGAAAAGCGTTCATTGCTGCAACTGAAGGAAAACCTGCCAACAGCCGCTGCATGGCCTTAGTGACGTAATTCGAGCCGTCGAAGAACGCCAAAACTGGCAAAGAGAAAAAAAAATCTTTTGAGCGAGTTTACAAGTTATATGATGAGCATAGATCAGTAATTTTTGGCTGAGGTACTTTGCGACCCCATAATATATATACTAAGTGTGTTGAGTGACTACGGACTGCAGGCATTTAAGATTTAAAAAAAAAGTTGCAAAAAGTGTTGCAGGGTCCCTTTAAAGAAAGACAAACTAGGGAAACGAAATGCGTCGATTTCATCCAAACTTGGACGAACTTCAACAGATGAGGGCTGGCGTCTGTATGCTGTTTCGGACGAGGGGTACTACAGCGGACACGATGATTCGAGGCAGATGATTGATGGTAACAAAAATATCCCGAGTTTTGATGCCACTCCATCTGACCATCACGCCCTTCAAAATGTACTAAAAAGCGTGCTACACTGAATTTGACTGATTCTTTGCTTTCGGCTTTGTGTTTCAAACAGTTTTTGTCTTACTTATTTTCTGCTGGCTGTTGAGTGTTATGTGGTGCCCAACAGTAAGAAAACCTTTCTTTCTCTTGTCAGAGGTAGAAGCAATGAACAGAAACTAAATTAAACTAACTAAACCAATTCAGGGGAAATAGTTCACGATTAATATTCCGCAGCTGCTGAATGCATCGAGAACTATTTGGGGTCCCTTCAGCCCAAGTAACATTCCACCAAGGTTATGCACCAAAGCAGCGTTAGAATAACAAAGAGATTCTCGCAGTCACGATGGCCAGAACAACCTGTCTTCCGCAACGTCTCGCTGAGACCAGAAAGGAAAAGCGACAGTAGAGCTATTTTTTCCTCTTTCCTCGTCCTCCACAGCGGTATTCTCCCATCAACCGCGATCCATCAAAATAGAGTAGGGGGTACCAGCACGTGTAATACACCCATCACCCATATATTTGTATTTTCCCTTTTCCCTCAAAAGAGAGTTCAGTAGGTACCCTGTCCGTTTAGTCCCCCAAGATGGAGCAACCCTCGAAGCAACATCTAACACCGGTTTATAGTCGCTCTACTAGACCAACGAACTTCTCACTAGATCTTCAGGAATGTCTCGTATCCACTTACCATATTTTTATACAACCGAAGAGCTTCTTGGAATCCAATAACGTAGTTAGAGGTCAACGCCGCAACGATGATGTAACGCGAAAAGCGGCGGATAAGGGAACGAGTGGCGTGTTCCTGAGAATGGGGTGGCGTGCCTGGGATGGGACTACGAAGAGTCGCGTCGCCGTCGTATAAACGCGACGAATCACTCGATGTGGGGAAGACAGCAGTCTTGTTGACTTTGCGCACGTGTTGGAGATGGCCCGTCTGATGTCAACACACGTAGCAGCGAACGATGCTCATGAAAGCGTGCATTGACGGGCCTTGCAGGGCCGACGGGGAGCTTGCGAAAGTTCTTCATTGTATGTGTGTGCAGTCGTCCCCAGTGCTGTTCTCACTGACTTTCATATCTTGTTTCCTTTCGCCGGTGCGGTGCGAGATGGGGAACTGCGTCAAAACAGACGTGAGATTCACTCCAAAAGGCAGAAGGCGTCTATCAGTGCGGGTGTGCAAGTATTTCTTGGTAGCACCGGTTGATCAATCCTAAAGCCGTAAACTATGAATGAGTATCAAAAATGGATGCGTTCATCCTTTCACTTTGTCTGAAACGGAATAAAATTAAGAAAAAAGTAGTGACGCCGACGGGGGTTGAAAGGGGGAAAGCGCTCGTTTTCTTGTTTTGAACCTGTTTTCTTTTCTTGCTTTTGTTTTGTCCGCCGACGCCGGGAAGGGACGGGGCTACGGTCCCTGCAACCGGGGAAGCTTGCCTCCGTTTCGCAGGGTACACCACCGGCCCGGGCTAAAGAATACCGGGCTGGTGTTCGCTTTGGGAGAGCGGGGGTCAAAAGTGCTGCCCAGCACAACGGAGGGGAGATGCACCGAATTGGCGAGTAAAAGTTCTGCTTAAGCTCGACCCGCTGTTTTTGCGTGATTTTTCATTGTAAGGGAACCAAGCCCGCACCTGCGTGCCCAAACAGCGCGAGTCTTTACGACGCTGCAATCTTACAAGGTTGTCAGACAGCTTACGCGGGTTCTTTTACGCGCTAAAGCACCATGCATTCTGCCAGCTGCGCCACGGGACAGTGACAGAACCTAGCTTAAAACAAGAATACGTTGCGGCGAATTTGTCGTGATTAATTTTTACTGCTTTGTGACTTAAAAAGTTCGGTCTGTAACGTTGCGTATAACTACTCTGTGCAGTTACAGAACTCGATAATAAACGCATGCGACGGCGTTTACGAGGCCATCCTGGAAATAATCTGCGGCTACCAACGACTGGGACTCTGTTTTCATAACGCATCCGTCTGTCTTCGTCACCGCGACTCGTATTGCCTCTTTGAAGAGATAGGTGACTTCTTTTGCCACCCAGCTGATTCGTCCTCAAGCAGACAGTCCTTAATTAAGGCACTGAACAGGTCTCTCCATAATTTAATTTACTATTCACACCGTTTCTACACGTAAGTGAACGTCATAACCGGATTCCTTCTTATTAGGCCCGTCACTTAGCTGTCACGTTCTGCATTTGTATCAAAACTGTGCGACAATCAGTCGCTGACAACCGAATCAAAATAGAAAAGAGCAGGCATCGTTTGGGTGGTGATTGACAATGCGACGCAATTTTGTAGGCAACTGCAATAATCCGGCGGAAAAAAGAAAGAAAGATATACGCGCGGAAGCCCATTTGTTTCGGGGCGCACATCCACAGAGCCGTGCATCGAACGAACGGGCTGACAGGACGACGAAGGCACAGCGTCCGCGTCGTCGACACACGCTAGCTGTCCCTAGGGCGAATCTGCACGATGCAACGCAAACGGACACGACGACGACGGGCCGTGTTTGGACCGCGCCACGAAACAATTTGCTCGGTGCTTCCCGCGTACGTTGTATACGAACGGGCGTGCATACCGCCACCCTGGGGTCTTTCGCGTGCTTCTTTCTCTTTAACGCGACGCCGCCTGACACACTGCGATGAAGAAAACAGGGCTGTGCGAAGCGGGCAGTTTCACCGTAGAAGCAGTCGCCCCATGGGCAGTTCGCCCCCTCGCGGAGCAGCAGAATGAACGGATTAGGCCTACGTGGCTGTCCGAAATGCCGTCATTAGGTGCTGTCCTTCGTTAGCAGCGCAGCTTGCTAATGCTTCTCTGCCCCGTAAGGGGAATTGCACTAATTTAGCCGATTCGCCGCCAGCAAACCCGCCGGCAGCGGCGATCGCCCGCTCTGCCGGCCATTAATTCCGCCGGAGGAACGCGTTGTGTTGGCGTGCCGCGACGGCGGCAAGAGCAGGGGAGTTGGGGTCAAAGAGAAAGAAGGCGGGAAATGAAATGTACAGAAGCGCCGAGGGCCGTGTCGTGTTCGGGTGGAATGCGCTGCGCGGTAGGAACAACAGGACGACGATAATCGCACGACGCGGGGAACAACTGTAGAGCGAGGTGCGTCGAAACAAAGGGAGCAGCAGCAGCGCCCGGCGTTTAGGGCATGTCAGGAGCCGTGCGCTGGCGCAGGGGAGTCCGCTGTTAATTAAGCGCAGTGCGGGTTCTGATGTGGACTCGACGCGGGAGTTAATGGCTAATAATGCAGGGGGGAAGTAGGGGCCGTGACAGTCATAAGACCGATGACAGGCATTGAATGGTGGTGGTGTGGGTTAAGAGGAAGTTTTAATGCTTTTCTTGCGAACTTTTAGTCATAAAAGCTAAGCAGTCCCGCTGGAAGAGGGCAAGAGATACGGCGGTAAAGACTGTACGCTTGTCAAAAATACACGGAAGAATAAAAACTACAAAAATCATAATCTTGAAGAAGTGCATCGATGCGTTGCTGTTGAATATTACAAACAAGTTCGAATGCCACAGTTAATTTTTGAAATTGTGTGAGCTATATATGTTGCTATGATGCACTCTTTGGTTGTATACCAGAAATTTCACAGAGTTCTATATGTGAAGGTATCATTAATTTTTGTAGCGTTAGCTACACTGGCCGAGGTTGAGCAGTTTCGCGTGGCTCCTGGAGAGCCGTGCTGCGCATGCGCGAGGAGCAGTGACGTCACACGGCGCACAGAACAATGCTCACTGCCCGGCGCCTCTCACACACCCCACGCGCCCAGCGTCTTCGCCGACCTCCGTTCCGCACGTGGCGGCCCTGTCCACTTTATGATCATGCGAGGTGTGACCGGGTGTGGAACCGATGGCTCGTGTGTCGCAGCGACACCGGCGTGCGCCTGTGGAACCAGCTTAGCTCTGGTGCGATTGGTGACGCTGCGCCGGAGCCGCTTGAAAAATATACATGAGTCATATAATGCATATACCGTGAGTGTGTCATTGAAGCATCAATATGCATGATAATGAAGCTAATCCTAGACAACCAGGAAAGCTAAGAATACCCAGCTGAACCTTAGCTCACGCTATGTATATCCTGGCATAGCCGAGCTAACCCACTGCTAATCTTTTAGGTGCGAAGCTCCGTGGGGGCTGGGGCTGCTGGCGTCTGATGTCATCGTTATAAGCGTCGGCTCATGCAGTCACGGCACTAAAACTCCTGGAAACTCGTTTGCGCCTCGCGCGAGAACGTAACGCGCACTAAAAAAGCACCGGGACACTCGTTTACGCCTCGCGCTGGAGTGCTTCATGTTTCATAGGCAAGAGACCTTTACAGCAAAGCTGTACACCTCTACCCCCCCCCCCCCCCCCCCCGACAGACACACACACACGCACAGACGATTTCATCTCCATTGGCAAAAACGTCAAGGCGCCAATAATACACTTATACACTGCATGCTTCGCCGCTCTCCACGTTTCACGTTAGTGGAGATGGTCCGGGATATTTTTTTTTTAATTTTAATGTTTTTTTATTTCGATTTGTTCCTTCTTGTGTAATTGCCTTTACTAGAGTTGTACCTGATCGGCTGAGGATCTGCACACTCAGGTTTCATGATTGTTTGTGAAGCTCTTAACAGTGGTGAGCCTCATTTTGTTGCCAGTCATATTCGTTCAAGGCGAGTCCTTTCTAGAGCACGAGAGCTATTTGGGAAAGTAAGCCTACACCGGAAGTGTCCCTTCCCGTTAACCCCAGGAAGTGCCTGCTAAACAACCGAGTCGTCCAGACTTGCAGCGGCTGACAAAAAAGCGTCGTGATTCGCAGCCAGCGGTTCTATTCCGGGAGCAACTTTACAGACAGTCTCAGGCGCGCCCCGACACGCATAGTCTGGGAATGTGCCGAGACGAAGGGCGTTTGTGCTAGACTGTACTTACTGCAAGACACTTCGTGTCAAGAGCTCTCGTTTTTTATCTACAAAGGGCAGACAAGCAACAAACAAGCAAACAAAAATAAGTTTCTGATTTCTCATTTCAGACAAGGCAAATTGTTTTATTGTACATGTAGCGCGGTGCGCTGCTGAACAAATACTTATTCAGCAATTTATAATAATTAAAAAAAAACGCACGTTATATCTCGAAATGGGCACTGTAAGCTTTTCTTGATGCTGCGTGTTGGCAAAAAGATACAAATTAACAACACAATAAATTTGAATACATTTGCAGCATTTCCTGTAATGCCAACAAATTCTCTGCGCAATGGTGATAGCATTTAAGCGCAACAGAAACGCGTTAAACGGGAACCAGATCCGGCATACTTTGTTCCGGTTAGGCTATAGGATTATATCGTACCCAGCATTTTCTCTCGAATCGCATGGTTTATGTAAAAAATTAATGTGGAGTTCATTGACAAGAGAGATCGAAAAAGGCACAAATCATTCAATGAACTGGTCAGATTCGTTGGCAACTCTTGTTAGTTCTGACCAAAACACACCCGGACGGCAGGCGATGTCGTCGAGGCTCGGCATTGATGACATAACGCGTCGGTCGGGACAGACCGAATTCGCTATTAGCCAGGCAGTTACGGGGGCTGGGATCACGTAGGCAGCGCATTAGGAGTACGGTGCACACGCTATTTCCATTTCAGTTTGGTTGTGAAAGCCTGTGGCAAGCCCTTTACTGTGGGACGCAGAAAAACCAAGGGGGCACACGCACCCCAAACGGCGCGGCCAGATAGATATGCCGACGCTGCGCAACACGCCTGCGACACAGAGCCAACTGAATGCAGAAGAAATCAATGTTTGTCCACTACGTCTGGTTACTCCTCGCTGGCGTGTGTTAACTGGCATATGTGTCGCAATGGCAAAGTAAAGACGAAGATATCGCGAGATCGTTGCCGACACTACAGACCAAATAATCCTCGTACACCGTTGGGGCTTGCGATAGAGTTTTGTCTTCGTTGACTCACACGAGTTCCGGGCCGAGATTTTGGGTCACGTAGTCCCGCAGCAACAAACTTCAGAAAGATAACTGCGGGGAAAGATATACTAAAAAGGAAGACTCGCGCTGCTTGCTTTGCGGATATATCTGTGAGTGGAATCAAATACCATGGTAACTAGAATATATACAATATAGGCCGGAAATATTTTACACGAAAGCGCAAGTTTCTTTTATAATCCTCTTCAATTCTCTTTGAATTCTCTCCTAATTTCTGTCCAAGAGTGACTGCTGTTCTCGTAACGTCATTCAACTACAACGAACGCGGCTTGAAGGCTTTCCTGGTCCACGTCACCAGGAAAAGCTCCTTTTTCATGGGACTAATCATTAATCTCGTTCCTCTATTTGTTTTCACTGAACCATAAGCCTCCCTTTCAAAGAACGCATGTTCGTAATCGATTATCATGCTCTGGGGAACACCCAATACAGAACCGTTTTATGCAGGCGATATTTGTTAAGGTTCTTCACTGCTTTCGTTTTTTTAATTACCCACGCACGCAGCATTCCTACCTCTCTTTTAGTGCTTATGTGCCAGACGTCTCAATAAAAAGCAGGGAATCCGGCCAAACTGTTCTCCTTCAAAAATGAAGACGCTTTTTTAAAACCATGATGTTATGCATGTGATGACGTTATTTTTCGGAACACTTATTTTTTTTATGCACGCAGAGCTAACAGCGGGTGCGCGACTTGTTCGTGCGCCTTGGATGTCGCGACCACAGCCACTACAATGTCGAAGGGCGCTTTGTTTGTCAGCCCTGCAACATGCAGCGGCAGCAGCAGCAGCAGCTCGACCAGAAAGCGGCAGCAGGAGACTGCGTTGTTCCGTGCACGTCGCTTCTGGCCGGCTGCAATCCGTCTTCGGCGGCACCGGTGGCATAGGAAAACGAGCGCGCCGATCGTTGATTGATCATTCGGCCCGGGCACGCAATAAATGTCGCGCACCCGACGCGCTCACCGCCCACGCAGGCCGCCACCCGGGGGGCGTCGTTCTGTGCGCGCCTTCGACCCAGCACGAACGACGACGCTAGGGTCAGCGGGGCGTCTTTTTTTCCCCGCGCATTTCTTGTGTTTGCGCGGGAAACCTCGACACGGCGCCGTTTGCATCGTCGTAATTGAAACCAAGAATGCTCGGTCACGAAAGAAGCCGAGCGACGACGAGAACTAGACGAAAGCGGAATAAATGGAAGTGAGAAGGCGGAAAAGGGAAATGAATACGGAATGAGCGGTAACCCGTAGCGCGAGCAACCTCTTGTTACCTACCTCGATGCCTTCATCAGCGTGATTGCTCGGGAATCAGGACTCGCACGCTCTTCCATTTTGTATGCGCGCAACTCCCCTTGCCCTCGTTTGCCAGTACTCGCGTATTTTTTTCCGGAAGTGGGCGTTTCCTCATGATATTATTTAGCAACCAATTGACGGCAGCGTCTGCGGCTTCTCTCCAGATTTCTGCGGGCTGCGGGGAAATTGAACTCAGAGAACTACGCTTAGTTAAAGCCAAGCGGATAAGTTTTATTAGGTTGCCATAAAATAACGGAGCACAATCAACGTCGGGTTCATTAAACACCGCACTCCTGTACTCTGAAAACTTTAATTCGCTCATGACAATATGAAACTCAATCCACCAGCTGGAAAAACGAAGATGGTAAAAATCCAACCATGTGGCTCAAGACATGGTGTGAGCATTGGCATTGCTGCGGCTGTAGTATTTCAGAAAGAAAAGAAATATCTGAATGGCTTGACATTTTGTTGACGAGAAAACGACTAGACATACTGGTATCTAACGCTACTATGTGAGAACTTCTTGATACTGCTAAACTGAGATCTGTGTCAGCGAACGAAAACAGCCGTCAATTTCTTGCCCATTATTTTTGTCTTCGGAGAACTAAGTAAAATGTATTCCCTCCAACAATCGTAATTTTTGTGTACATTTTGGTTTTTCAGTCCAAAAGAACGTGCACTTTCTTTGGCCTTAATGGTTATGCGTCTTGTTAGTCATATATGCGTTGACCACGGATTCTGTCATTTTCACATATATTGCCCTATCGTGTTCGATACTCTGCATGTGTCTTTTATTGTATGCGCTTGATAATTCGCAATGTGATTGAACATTCGGTATTTTATTCGATAAAATGTTTGATATAGTGTGTGTTTAGCGTTTGAGACTTTCAAATGTGGTTTCAAGTATGTTGCGCTCATGTTGCCTGCTGCGTGCACTGTCCGGTGTTAAAGGCTCAGTCAGGTGGCTTCCAGTTCCGACTCTCGCCTTGACACCAAGACAGACCGCTATTGAACATTGCTTTGTCAACAAACAAACAAACAAACAAACAAACAAACAAACAAACAAACAAACAAACAAACAAACAAACAAACAAACAAACAAACAAACAAACAAACAAACAAACAAAAGAAAAGTGTAAAAAGAGGAAGTAACGGGTGGTGTTACGTTGGAACATCACGCTAAGGGAGAGAAAGAGAGAGCGTTTCCTCCACGGCACCAGCACCAGACACATTTCTCCCCAAGCGGATTGGGTAAGCCTTAAAGCTATGTAATCCGAGGGCGCTCACGGCGTCCACGTACGCAGAGGGGGGCGCGACTGGGGATCAGAAAACACAAAGCCCACGCGCGACAGGGCATGAACAATCGGACGGAACGTTGCCGTGCGCCACGGAAAAAACAACCCTCTTACTAAAGGAAAAGCATCCATCCGGCTGACCCACGTGAGTACATACGTACACGCACAGACGCACACTGGAAACGGACAAGGCTCAGAGAGCTAGCTAGGCCTCTTCGGTGGACGCGGCCGGGCACATGCAATTCATAAAGAATGAATGCCCCCAAAGGGGGTTCACCACGGCTGGGCCGCCGCCTCGCGGTGCATCGATCACGATAGTGCCCCCTTCCTTCTTTTCATTTGCGTTTAAGTCTCTCTTTCCGTCTTCATGTTTCCCCGGTTCGTCTTCTTTCCCTTTATTTTTCGAGCTCGAATGGAAGCAGCTGCCGTGACATAACGGGCTGTTTCGAACAGCTTCGCCCACACCTTCAGACTTTCCGGCTCTGTGTCCGGCGACATGCATATTCTAGCAGATCGAAAGCGTATGGCGTGGCACGGTTGAAACGGGCACCTCCTGCACTCGTGCTTGCGTTTGTTCGTGAGGAATGGCAAGATACACCGGCAATTCGATTTGTATCGCCATTATGGCTGGCACAATGAATACACCGTGCTTAGTATACATATATGCGCAAGAAAGGATCCCGTAGTTTGGATATTTTCTGAAGAATGCGCTGACATGTTGGGTGGGTCGAGCTTTCATGCCCCGAGGTCTTGACGATGACTTGGGGAATAGTAACCTCTGCTTTACTTTTCGTACATTAAGTGTATTTAGTCGATCACAAGGGCTTTGCTTAGAGAGTTTCAATATACCATGTCAGAAAGCTAAAAAAAAAGCGTTGAGTCTCATCGTGAGCTCTAGTAAAGACTTCGACCAACAAAAAGGATATGACGCATGGATGAAGCACGCGTTATTTTGAGTTTCTTAGTCTATTAATTGATGGCGGTGTTTCCTCCGAAATGTCAGGTTACTCGGGCTCACGTTTTTTAACTAGAGGGTAACCATGTCCTCGGCATAGACAGTCATTTATTTTGAGAGAAATCTACAAGCGACAACACCCACGCAAAACGATCTGACAAATTTGCGCTGCCCTTTCGTGGACAAAGGTTTCCCGGAACCACGGTACAAGGGAATGGGGCACCCAATCGCAAGCATGGCAACAAAGGCCTGCGTTCCGCACCTTTCTCTCCCTTCAAAAAGAGAAACGCAGTCATGAGAGAAGCAAACCAAAGAAAGCCGACGCGATACGCTCAAATGATAGACAAGGCCGCAACGACGACTGTGCCAACAACTATAATGGCCACAAAAACACGTAGCAGGAGAGCGTGATGGGCCCGGGCAAAGGAGGATAGGGATGGGGAGAGGGAGGAGGTAAAACAAACGCGGATGTGGGAGCAGCAGAAAACGTATTACTCGCGCGAGGGAAAGGCGGGCATCATTTGTCATATCGGCGCCATTATGCACACACGCTCGTTTCCCTTTATCTGCGGCCGCGGTGCGCTATTTGTCGCCGCGCCCGCGGGAAAAAAAAAAAAAGCCAGGCCGGCGAAGATGCGCGACGCGCCGCGATGGTGGTGTAAGAGTGTGAAGCGCGCGAGGTGTGCGGGGAAGCCCGCCTGTAGGTTTATCTACGGGAGAGGGGAAGAAGAAACAGGGTGCATGGACAAAAACAGGACGCCAAGTACAGTATCCGGAGCAGCGCCTCAGATCGAGTAATGCACGTGGTTTGGCCTGAGAAGCAGCAGCGGTGGCAGTCAACAGAAGCACGTACGACCAGGGTAGAAAACAGAAAAAAAAGAAAAAAGAAGGAAACACGTGATCGGGAAAATGAATCAAAACAGAAGAAGAGCGATGCCGTAAAAGGAACGTGTGTGTGCCCCTCCCTCTTTTTTCTTTCTTCAAGCCCACAAAACCGGCGCGAAGAAGGCTGGCGCGACGGCAGGCATAAAAGCTCTGAATTGCCGAAAACAGAGCGAAATGGGAGGGTGGAGGGATGCGCGCCTTATATTCGGCTCCGCCACGGGTGTACGATAAACGCGTGATTGCCAAGGCTGCCCGCGTCGTTATCGCGCGTTCGCTATTCGCTATCTGCTCCAGGAGCGGCAAGCGAGGCACCTTCCTCCCTCTTCCGTTCACCCTCTCTGTCTCCCTTATTTCGCACCGCCCCGCGCCCACTGCTTACCACCGGCAGACCCGTAAATGAAGAGAGAAAGAAGTTGATGACCCGGGACGAGGTCATTATACGCTCCGAAAACCTTGGAGATAGATTCTGCTGCAGCTGGGGGGCCTGCTTTTATAGGCAGGTGTATATGGGGACGGCTAGAGACGCCGTCGGAACCCTGGGCCGTGCCGAATCGGAGCGCCATATACGCGAGAAAGCTCGCAAACATAACCCTGGGACCACCCAGATAAAAACAAGGCTCCTTCCTCGCCTCCTTTCTCCTTCTCATCGGAAAGTCATCGGTTTTCCGCGCTCAGTTCTGATTTGCGACGATCCTTCGTTTTGGGCCCCTTATGAGGGCAAATTTTGGTGATCGCGCTATTGACGCCGAAGCGGCACGGGTGCTTCGCCGTTTGAGCGGTGTCAGTGTACACGATCACCATAAACAAGAGTTAAAAGAAGTCAGGAATTTCGCTTTTCAGTGCCTGTCTCTGCCATAAAGGCAGGCTGTGGGCATTGTTTTGTTTTTTTTTTAATTTTTTATTTAACTGCGAAAATAGGGATACACAAGGAAAAAAAAGCGTATGTATGATAGACGGTCATCTTCTGGTATCAAACCAGGGCGCCTATTCATGCGGCAAACGCTGATGATGCACGCCTCAGGACACACATGAGCGACCTCGACCATGCGCTCTTTTGTCACGCCCCTGATGCCACAATGTTGTCTCGCTTTAGATGACAGGAGAACTATAATGCCCGCCAACGGTGCAAGGGGCTCCCAGCAATTTTCCTCCCGTCGTGATGCGCTGAACGTCACGATGAGGCCGGAAGCGAATGTGAGACGTGATTTTCACCTTGCCTTAGGACACCTTTGGACCAATGACAATAAAAGGTACTTTCAGGTGCATCATCGCGAAGTTTTTTTTTTTTTTATTGTTGTTGCTTTGCAGCCTAAAATCACAATAGTTCATCGGTTACAAGGATGGCCCTGGATAAGTATGGGTGAACGTCTACGCGAAGCAAACAGTCATTTCTTGAATTAACTCATCGAAAAAAAAAAAATGAAGTGAGAGAGGAAGGTACGAAGCAAGCGCGTAATTCCACGGTGTGTTTCCTATTATTGAAGCCTATAAAAGGGGGGCTTGTAAAATATTGGCTTGATCAAATACGGAAACGTTTCCCAACCTTCATGCCCTGTTGAGGCCCATTGAAAAACCGACGAGCCTCAATACATCAAAGCTATGGTCACCTTGTTACGTTACACGTTACATATAATACGACTTGAGAGCTTGTCAGCGAGACGAGAGATAAGAGAATCTTACTAACGTGAAAAAAACTGGGCATGTTGGTACGTAATCTAGGCAAAAAAGCACAAAAAAAAACAAAGACAGAGAGATATACACGACAAGTCCTTTTTGTGTATCTCTATCTGTCTTTTGTCCTTTTCTGTGCTGTTGAGAAGGTCACCAAAATAAAACACGCACCTCGTGAAACGCACCACAACCACGCTTTTCGTTGCGCTATTCTGAGACTGAATTTCAAAATTCTGAAACAAAATAACCGGTTCAGAAGTACCACGTTCCGATGCTAGCAGCAATCGAGACGACAAGTGGATGGATATGTGCCTGGTTCACATTTTCGACAGCGATACGAACGTGCACACGCGCAGAGACTGCCGAGTCGTCAAGATACCTCAACCGTTGCGTGCGCGCGCGGCCGAGACATTTGTACGCTCATGCGATCTGCCCATCTCCGCGTGCAGAAACTGCCCCCGTAATTGCGCTAAATGCGTGTCGAGAACTGCCCGTGCGACGCTGACAACAGAAATGAGAACGCAGGAAAAAACGAAGAGCGGCGTCCCAGTGAAGAAGGCAGAGCGATCGGGAAACGAATGCGCGGTACGTTAATGAGAGAAACGCACGCCATATACGATTCCAGCGTCGCGGCGACCCGATTATAATGGGGCAGTTCGTTGTCCGCCGGTGACGCTCTGGGGACGGCGCGCGTTGCTAAATTCGAGGCCTTCGCACCGGCGACCGATTTTCTCATGGACATCTTGGAGACACGCAGTTTCCGGCAGCGACAGCGTACGGACGCAGGCAGGGGATTAATCGGACACCAAGGAAGACAAGTGTACAACGTGCGTTGCGCCGCACGCAATGAGGGAGCCTAATTTTCGTTCTACAGGCACCAATATGGTGGTGCTCGCAGCATGCTTCAAACCGTCAGCATGCTTCAAATTGTCAGCGTAAACTAAGAATTTGTTGTTCCACTTATACCGTTCTCTTCGCAACCCTTTTCGTCAACATGTAAGAGTATTGTACGTCCGTGAGGGCGTTTTGGGTACTCGTATGAAAATATAAATAAATAAATAACAGTGGCCTGTATGTACTGTTGTAGAAGTGCCAATAAACAGCTACCCTTTATAAAATCCCAACAGGAATACCGAAAAAACGTAACAGGAATTCCTGTCGTACGATAAAAACATTAGCAGTGGCTTGGCTCGGCTATGCCGGATATACGTAGCGTGAGCTAAGGTTCAGATGGTTATTCTAAGGTTTCCTGGTTGTCTAGGATTAGGTAATTATCATGCTTACTGCTGCTAAAACGATTTTAAATCCAATCCAATTCAATCCAATCCAATCGCGGCGGCGTAGGCGGCTCCGGCGCGCCAGCTGTGCGCCGTGAGACGGCACTGCTCCTGGCGCATGCGCAGCACGGCTCTCCAGGAGCCACGCGAAATTGCTCAACCTCGGCCAGTGTAGCTCACGCTACAAAACCTTTGTTGTGACAACAGAAGTCCTGTTGACAAAGCCATCTGTGGTTACGACGCCCATTTCTGTCGTAACAAAGAAGTCAATTTTCTCAACGACAAACATTCCTGTAGTCACAACAGAACTGCCATTTACGCGACTCTTCCCAATGGGCAATATCATTCAAACCACGTGAACTACTGATGGAACATCAGGATCACGCCAAGACAGGAATTCGGGACCACAGAAGATCAAAATCAGGACAGGAATACGACATACGACCGAACATCAGAATCACGACACGATAAGAATACGATAAGACGATAAAACGACACCCAAAAATACGACAAACTACAGAAATTTTTGTTATCATTATTTTCGGCTGGGTAGATGCGTTACTCGTGTTGCCTCGAATAAATCGACCACCGCAACTCTTTTGTCCGTGTAAGTTAGAAGTATCAGAACTGTGGCAATTAGCGGCATTCTTGGATGGCCGTGTTAAAAAGAAACAATGCCTTGACTGAGACGAAGAATTTCTAACCTCAATGGTTACCGCAAAAACTTAAACACGCTGGTAAAAGTGCTTCACGAAACTTTCGCTTACTCGGCCATCAACAGAAACATAAACAAGTTCACAGGGAGAATGAAGTAAGTTTAGTAGCAAACATTTGTCATTTATTTTACACGTGCATACTTGTGTACGTATGGGTATTCTAGCCTGTATGTACGTTGTATAGTTTCAGCGAAGTCCGCAACTTCGCTGTAAACAGAGTTAAGGTCCCCCGCCTTTCGTAATACCGACGGAGTGCGAGTGACAGTCGTCAAAACCCGTGCGATTTTTTACACTCAATGTCACGAGAAGAATAGCTAAATACAGGAGTGTGGCTTAGTTGCTGCGGGAAAAATAGATGAGAAGTGAAGCTTGGTGTTGGGCTAGTTGCCATCGAGACATTAGGAAACGTAGACGAATGTGCTGTTTAAGACCTGTGACAGAGTGACACGGGAAATCTGTGAATTAGTCTGTATAGTTTAGGGCCTCGAGGGTGAATGTCTTAGTACTCTTTAGTACTTAGTTAGTAGTTAGTTGGTAGCCATTGCTGGCAAAAGAGGCAGAGTATCTAAAAGAATTTGTATCAATTGATAAAAGGCGCATAAGAGAGCCGTTCGAGTTTCGATGCTGTCGCTTTCTTTTTAAGAAGGTGGGGAAGGCGCTTCTCGAATAAACTGTAACAAGTAATATCAACCTACGAAGTACGTCGGTAACGAGTACGCTATTGAATTCCCCCCCCCCCCCCCCCCCAAAAAAAAAAAAAATTGTAACGCATTGTTGATTACGCCGTTACTCGTAATCTATTACTGCAAATATTAGAGAGTTATAGCATAGCGAAGAATCGGTCCAGGTATGGTACCCGCTAGGTGACCGGCGCCACTACGCGTGCGCCGAGGCGAAAAAACTGGTTGAGAGCATGCGCAGGCGTACGCGGGTACCGTACTGTGACCGTTTTTCCGCTCTGCTATAACTCTTTATTACCACTCGTGCGTGACAACGTGACCGAGTGTTGCACGGGAAGGTGGGCAGGTACGAATCTCGAATGCAAAGGCCAGCGGGAACGCTCTCCCCGTTGGGGATAAAAGAAAGATTTTTGTTGTGGGAAGAGGTGAAACAGTGGAGCAGGGGGCCACGGGAAACCTCATCCTCACAAGAATTTCGAAGAAATGTTTCGTTGGGTCAGCTTAGGTTCGATACCCTCGGTAGGCTCGGTATTCTGATGAATATAATGCGTTATGCGTATGAAGTTACCCTAAAAATACCTACAACATCCACCTTCGCGTGTACTCTCGACAACGTCACCGAGTGGCACTTCTGAAATAAATATTTAAGAGTGTGACTCAGACAAAGTAAAATGACAAAGCCGGCATTGAAGAAGGGTACCTCACGTGCTAAAAACTTTCTCTGGCTCTTTTATAGGCTTGAATAATACTGCAATCCTCTAGTGAGACTCAAGAAAAGAACTAGCCTTTCTATTAATCTCTTTTCTTCTTTTTGCGAAGGCAATATAAGAACTTCACTGTCTCCTGGACTTCGCTTCATGAGGAGTTCACGTGTACCGCCTGCTGAACCAAAAGCTGCTCACGGGACACGGTTTATCACAGCAGCGGATGACTGCCATCTCGAAACTGATGTTCAATGACGACCTAAACCTCGTACTCTCAGGGCAATGCTCGCGACTATAGACTTTTCCCGTGTAGTGTCAGGGCAAGCTGGTGTGGGTTTTCTTTTGATTTTTCGTACAGTATAATAAAAAAAACTGTGATTGATTTCTCTGTCATAGGAATCGATGAAACACGAAAGGGAAATGTGCAGCGAAATCTGCAGCTGAGCATGATTTGCAGGTAGGCGGGCTTTGTGGGTGTGCTTGGCGAGCGACGTCCTGCAGCCGGGTCGCCTCTGCAAACGTGTGCCGGCGTCATTTCCGAGACGGATATGATGTCAGTGAAGTCTTGTGTATCCCGGCACAAAACACTTTCGTCTTAAAATATAAAACCCGAAAACGAACAACCCTAAGTATATCGTACTCTTTAGTACTACATGTTGCTTCCCCTCAAGCAGACCTGCGTGCAGGGGTGCACCCTTGACAGGCCGCTTGCTCCGTTGTACTGGCGTCACTTCCATGACCGATACGACGTCAGTGAAATATTTGTGTATCCGAGAACAAAACACTTTCGTGATAAAACACCCCGTCTGTTTGAATAGAATGAGAGCACACACACACACACACACACACACACACACACACACACACACACACACACACACACACACACACACACACACACACACACACACACACACACACACACACACACACACACACACACACACACGCACACGGACAGACACACACACCACACACACGTACAAGTACACGCACAGACACAGACACATACACACACACGCACGCACGCACACACACACGCACGCACGCACGCACGCACGCGCGCACACACACACACACACACACACACACACACACACACAAGTGTGCGCGAAGAGGTGTGCGTGAGTTTCTTAGTTTCCTTCGTATTGCAGTGGCCGTATAAGCGTAAAGCAACCTCTATATCTCAGCTCCGCCTTTTCTCTTCTGTCGTCGACCCCCTTGCTTTCCGTATGCAGGAAAAGCAAAGGTCACGTACTTCCCAGCTTCATTTACCGCCACCGTGCCAAGCGCACGTATCTACCGCCAAAGAGATAAGCGGGGAGCATTACTTTTGTTCGCGCGCATGGCAACGGCGCCTCTCCGTTGATTGCATGCCATGGTTTTAGGGTGCGAGCCGGGCACGCGCACGCCAGAAGAGACAAGTGCGCGTTGCGCGGCGCAACCTGTGGCGAGAGAGAGCGTGTAGTTTCACCGCGTTGCTGTCACGTTTGGACACGTGTATCGCACCTCCCTCCGAGCCGTTGTTGTTAAGCCTGGTCGCTAAACAGACGGTACACAGACAGGGGCGCAGGACGAGCGTGCTGTCGTGCTGGCGTGGGCTCTGGTAAGTAGGTAGGGTTGTTTCATGATATTTTCGGCAAAAGTTTGGAAGTGGCGGAATTTCGCACTGAGGAAGGTGCGCACCTGTCCACGCCATTCTTCGTTTTTTTAAACACGAAAGTGTTTTATTCCTGGATACACAATGATTTCAATGATGTCCTATCCGTCACGGAAATAACGTCAGTACAACGAAGCAAGCGGCGGCCTCTAAAGGGTGCACCCCAGCACACAGGGTCTTCTTGCGGGGGAGCAACCTTTAGTACTAAAGAGTACGTTATATTTAGAGTTGTTCGTTTTCAGGTTTTATATTTTAACACGACAGTGTTTCATGTCGGGATACACCAAGATTTCAATGACGTTATATCTGTCACGGAAATGACGCCAGTACACCTTTGCCGAAGCGACCTGCCACCAGGACGTCGCTCGCCAAGCACACCCACAAGACAGCCGCCGACCCGAAAATCATGCTCAGCTGCAGATTTCGCTGAACATTTCCCTTTCGTGTTTTAGCGATTTCTAAGACAGGGGGGATCAAGCACTGTTTCTTTTTACATTTTACAATTTCGTTCGCCTTCAATAAAATGTGGACACCTTTGTTAGCATGAGGGGTTAAGGCTTAATGTATAGTCATGGAAAATGAAATGCGAACACGAAAATATGAACCACAACGCACAAAACTGAAAACTACTGTTCGTGGAAGTGCAGTAATGGCGCAATATTGGTATATTCGAAAAGCCACATTTCGCAACTTTGTTACTCTAATTAAACCACACTTCATTTAACCCTTGTAATTGAAGGCATTGTATGGAAATAAATAGCGCTCTTTGGGTGTTCCGGTTCATATTTTTGTGATTGCGTTTCATTAATCCATGACTATACGTGCCGTGACCATTATACTTCACCGGTGCTGTCAATTCGAGTACAGCAGTATGCTTTGTAGTCAAACTGGAAAAATGATAAAAGCTGCACAATATCGTCCTTGCAATACCTTGGTTACGGAGCGTAAGAAACTTTGGGTGCAGGCATTACAGTACGAAGGACAATGCGAGAAGCAAAAAAAAAACGCAAAGGATTTGTTCCTGTGTTCACGCTTTTACATTCCAGTGGCGCGCCCGCTGTCCGGTCAGCCTACTTTTTTACAGGGAATAGTTTAGGTAATTGCACATTTTCTTAAACATCCTGCCATTCCGGTGTCACCTCCATGGGTCGTGTATTTAGCGGTCGACAGAACATCTTCAACTGAACTCTACTAAAGTTATACGGCGTAGAAATAAACTGCAAATTCAAATTTAGCAGCATGAAGTTTCCTTAAGGAGCGCTTGAATGTCGATGCACGACCGCTTATCCGTTTTGTGGATGTCTTAGAGATTGAAGCACTTCAGGAATCCTCGGTCAGTTCATAAAGCGCCTTAACGGCAACCACGTGGAGCGTTTTGCTCGCGTCTGGCGTCTCCTGGCGGCGACGCGAAGGACGTTGCAGAGGACAATTTACCCCACCACCGTCTGCCAGAAAGGTTTGTTAGCTAAAAACCGCTTAATTTGTCAAATTGGCGGTGTATTTTCTTGAATTTTGTCCTCTCCAATATCTGTTTCGCCTCGCCACTAGGAGACGTCGACGGCTGCCAGACGCGCGCAAATCGCTCCATGCCAGCGCGTGGTAAGCCGGTCTCTTGCCTGTCTTTCAGCGCTCCGGACAAACGTCTTGCTACGCGCTACCGGATCAAACCGACGAGACACCTCTCTGTTATGCCAGGCAGAAACATTAGCTCCGCACACGCCAACTTTTCCGCCGAAGTTCCCCCTCTCTTCGCGCACACCATTTGTTTTTGATGCCGCATTTGTTAGACGTGTACTATAACGCGCTACATCCGACGGGCGCATCACGGCCCCGAAACGCGCGGGCAGAGCCACAAATCCTGACCATAATTACGCTCGAGGCAGCGTTTCTTCCATTCTTATTTCCTCTCCACCCCCTTGCGCACACAGCTTTTCGTTTCTCCGGCGATCGCTTACGCGGGGTCACGTACGCCACGTCCCGGTGTCGGTCGGGGTCGTGCGGCAGTCCATCACAAGAGCTCGGCCAGCTATAATCGCCCCCGCAGCGGCAGCTTCGCCGTGGGGCGGGCGAAGTCGGCGCCGGACCAACTTGGAATCAAATTTAATTAAGGAAATCGTTTTTCGTTATGTATGAAGGTGCCACGCAACCGACATTTCTGCCGTTTCTTGGTTCGCGGCATGTATTTTTTCTTACCGCCCATTGCCCTCGCACCGCACGCCACACACACACACACACACACACACACACACACACACACACACACACACACACACACACACACACACACACACACACACACACACACACACACACACAGACACACACATATATATATATATATCAGAGCTTCTTCAAAAAGTATACCATTATCAGAACTTGGTCACGTCTCGCCTGTCCATGGAATCGCGATCAGAAACGGCCAGGCGCGTAAGTACGAAAGGAAACAACTGACACGAGAGATCGGCTCCGTTCGTATTTCTGGAACGAGGAACTGGTTTCTCGCATGATCGTAGATTTATGTTTCCCAGTGACGTCGCAAGACCAAGCCAAGGCCCGCACATGTAAATGAAAATGACGCACCAAACGATACCAAAGTGCCGTTGTCAACACCGCGAAGATGTGCTTGACGCTTGGTCGACTTCAATACAAGCGAAAGTACTGCCTTTGTTAGGAAATTCTGAACAAAGAGCAAGAATGCAGGTAAGGGCTTAGAATGAGAAGCGATTGGGCCTAACGGGTTGAAATTTATTGGTTAGCCCCACATTTAAAGAAAACGACACCGATGAGTCAGATGCCGTACACCAGTACACGGCAATTTTTTTTGTTCCATCATTTGGTAATTATTTCCCTCATATCACGGGTATACCTGCTTTATTCTTTGCAGAAAACGAGGACGGTTGTTCGGTCATGCATAGCAACTTTTCCGTGCTCAGCGTTTGTAAACAAGCTCCTTAAAATATAGAATACTCAGGAGTCGTCAACGGCATTTTTAGACGTCGGAACTATTACTTTTAGTAAATCTGCAAAGTTACATCGGGCTATTGTAATTAGAAAATATAGAAAATAGAGAAGTACCCTGCCTGAAACGGGTCATCTGTGTACAAACGGAGTCTGAGTTGTGACGCGATATTTTATGCCCCAAACTGGCATCAAACATTTTTTGAGCAATTCATTGCCTGCACCTGGAAGTGTCCTCACTTTAACAGCCCTATCTGTAGCTTGTTCTGTATTTCCTAATAAACCGCCATACGGGGCTACAAACCACGACGACGCTAATAACCCTCTGAAGTGAGCGCACAAATGCTCCAAATCTGAACAAACGTTGCAGAACCACTTATGCTGATTGTCTACGACATACGAAGCATCATGCATAAAGGCTCACCAACAAGAAGAGGCCCGTTTTTGTAGGCTCCGTCGCTTCTTTCTAATCGATCACATTCGCTCCATATCGTAGACGCCGGACGACTGAACGACACTATGTCCCCCTAGAGGAGATCCTCTTCCGTGGCTTGTCCTTCGCGTGGCCCCGCCTTATCCACCTGACCACTGGGTCACGGCCGGGTTTTAAAAGATGTTTACGGCCCAATCATTGACGTTAGAGCGACTTCAGCTTGCCAATCTGTATTCGGGTTTGAGCGCTAGCTTCATAGCCGCGGCGAAAATGTGAATCAGCGTCTACTACCGCTCCGTGTATGTGCGGCGCGAGTTAAGCTCCTTTCGAAGCAAGCACACTGGTACGATCACGAGGTGCGCATGCGTTCTCCGCCTCTTACAAAAAGAGTGCGAATGTGAATGAGTGCGTACTGCCGCACCACTTACGTGCACTGCATATTTAGTTCCTTCGTTCGTTACGATGCTAGAACGGCCCTAAAACGTGGCTGGATAGTTGTAGCCAAAAGCTCGACAGAAACAAAATGATTGGCATATCTTAAAATTCCTTCCACCGTGCTGCCTTAAGACTTATGCTACGTTCAGACTACCGACGCAAAATCCATCTATGGGGGTAAAAAACAAACGGCGTCACGCAGCTCGGTTGGCTCAGGCGTGAAATGACGTCTTTCTTTAAAGTTATTACTACAGTTGCGGCAACAGTGTGAACTTGGCCTTAGGTGTAGGGGAGGTAATGACGAGAACAAATTACGTTACGGCTTGTAATTCATGTAAGCTGTCGCCGGTACACACCCGGAAACACTCCGCGCTGTAGCGATGCGCGCTCCAGTCGAAGCGGGAACGCGTACACACATTGCGGGAAGGCTGCCGAAACTTTGCTTGCTCGGTAGGAATCCGATTGCGTGCTGACCAGCCGGGCCTCTTTTCGGCTTTCACGCAAGGACGAATGTGCGCGTGCGGCCCAGCAGTAAACTCGCCAGGACTGGCAGCCTCCGATAAAAAGAAAACGAACGACTCTTATCGGGTTCAACGGACGAGGGACGCAGTCGGACAAACCGCACTCCGAGCGGTAAACGGCATTGGTTTTTTTTTTAATGGCTTTTTGCTTTTGAAAGCGTGCTATAATGCTCGAGAGAGCCTAGGGGTCACGCCCACTATCGACGCTTTAACAGAGACGCGCTTATTTATTATCGCTTGGAAAATGTAACCGTTTATGACGGTAGGAGGCATCCCTGACATGCCTGCTATCACTTGCGCCTGCGTGATTTGTTGACACAGAAGATATGGTTCGGTGGGGCAGCTAAGCACGTACGATTCAAAATTGCAATAAACGAATGAGCGATAGGCTAGGCTGTGCTCTCTAGCTGCCTTTCTAAGCAGACGATAATGCGATTAGCTCTAGATAATGCAATTATGTTTAGATCTGACTTCACGGGTCAACGAACTAATTCATGTGACTCCTGGGACCAATATCACACAGTTCCGTAAAGATTGTTCCCATACGCAACAGAAATTATCCAAGCAAAAAGGGCAGCTCACACAGAATCTGGTAAACAACAACAACAAAAAACAGTTACAGGAGTCCCTGTTACAGAATTTGGGCAACCAAGTAGGCCTGAAAAGACTGTTCGGCGTTACAAAGGCGAAAGTGTTTTATTTGTGAACACCATGACATAACTACAACCCTAATTTCACTTTCGAAGTGGCTTAATTCCGACGCTTTCGAGCCGCATCGTGCCGCTGGTAACAGCTTCTCGCTATACACGCGCACTTGAATGTGCTCTGAGATCAGTGTGTTTCACCAAAAATTTTCCAATCTGCGGCGAAAATCCACAAATGCGGAATTCGGGAAGTATTTTAATTGTGTACAACATCACAAGCAGTACCTAAATAGACAATTTATACAACTGGAAATGTAAGGAAACTTTGCATCGTCTACACGGCAGCCTTCGCTGCAGTACCACAAAGTGTACTGGCTGCGTAAACGAACGCTTACGGAGATGAAGTGTTACACAGAGAAAGCACTGGGGCATTTTTCTTTGGATACCCGCGTGCTCTACGCTGACGATTGATAACCAACTGGCCCAGCTTTTCGCCTTAACCGCCATTAGTAGGCAGAAAGGCACGGAGGGAGCTTTGTACGCGGCCGCCGCTCCATCGTCGGCTATTCGGGCGGTAAGCTCCTTAGGAAAAACTGTGAGAGAGGCCCAGCTGAGAACCTCACGTTTCAACATTGAAGATAACAAACACTCAACCTGGATGCCAGAAACTCGCTTTTATCTCGGCGGAAATAACAGTGTTCGCCGCACAAAGTATACAATACGTTAACTAAACAAGCTATGCGGCTCAGCGCCGAAGCCGCGACGAAAACCCACCTCTGTTTATCTTCGCCCGGTTACGAACGGTAACCATAACAGGAATATTTAAACTTACACAAATTCTCCGCAAGCTTTTTTTTTCTCTTCGAAACAAGAAATAATAGACTCGTGCTCCAGTACAACATAAACTGCTTGGATAAGGTCGGGTCAAATCAATAAATCTATACGGAAACACTTCACTCTGTACACTGCATAATCTGCTGCTCCTTCTCCGGCAGTGAATATCGAGCGATTATACTTGTTCGGGGATGCTAAAAGACGAACGTTACTTTTGCACCGTGTTGACACGTTCAATATTTTCGTTTAGAAGGCAGTTCGGAATAATGCAAATATGCAAGGGATATGCTAAACCAGAGATGACATATGAGAACGTTTATAGATCACGGCAGCCGTACAGCTACGAACAACATGAAGACGACTGTGCATTTGGGATTATTGCCCCGCTGCCTTCCAGGGATCGACAAAAAGCAAACTGAATTCGATAAGTCCGATTCCGTACCCCGAACTACTATAAGAGTACGTGTTTAGCAATTTGGTTCCTACGTGCGCAACAATTACTGCATGAAAAACTAACAAGAAGCATAATAACTTCGTGTAGGTTGTCCATAAGTATCAGAAGGGTAATGATTCCCTTTCTGTAGCGTGTCGCTAGAAAAATTGAACGCGAACAGTATAGCTTCGCCTAAGAGCAGAAATGCAGGGGGAACGGAATACACTTTAAGCGATGGTTAACCAGGAGACGGGACGATAAACTTATGGGCTTGAAAAAGCAATAAAGTGGCGAAAAAAATAATCAAGGTAAATGGATCGCGGTTGCAAAGCGAGGAAGAGAAAAGCAATCGTGCTTCAGTCTACGTCAGGCACGCAGCACAAGCAACAAAAAACAGCCGAGTACAATCGCGATTCTTGTAAGACGTTAGGCCAATTCCCTACATCATCGGAGCCCTCAGCGGCTGCCTGGACCGAGGTGGCTGATTCGTCCCCACCATCCCGGGGCTAACAAAGTTTCTATCTATCGTCAAAACTCACCATTTTTGTTGTTGCCTCACACAGCAGAGGAAACGGCGACCTCTCTGATCCGAGAATCTGCTTCCCGAAGAGGCAGCAGCAACGTGACGAAGTCCCTAGAGACAACAGGGGGTCGCTTCCGTTCCAGAGGCGGCGACTCCCTCGATAATCCAAAGCAGTCCCACAAATGGGCGACGGACGCAGCGGCAGTTCAGAGAAGAACGACCGGGAGCGCCAAGAGGAAAGCTCGAACTCCTGACGACGTGTCACGGGACGACAAGACACGGCGAGCGGCCACCACGTGCGCGCAGTCAGCAGCAAAGCGTCGGGCGGCCTCGCGCGCTCCCTCCTCTCAAAGGGGACCGCGACGGCGGAGGCGCGGGAGCAGGATGACGACTCGCTGGGCGCTCCGTCGCGAACTGCCGGGTCGGCTCCTCCGGCCCAAACGGCGGCGCGTCTCGCGGGTCACATGGCCGCCGAAGCCGCCGCCGCTGCTGCTGCTGCTGGCGCGCCTCCCCTCCCTATCTTCCTCCCCGTTGAGCCGATGCACAACGCAGCTCGCGTGCAGGGCATGCACCGACAAGGACCGGAGAAAAGTTTTTTGGTAACAGCCTCTTCCTGAGAGGCCCGAGGTCCGCGCAACAAAAATAAATTATTCTCGCGGAGGGCACTCCCCGTTTAGGATTTTCTCAGTTGGTTTTTGCGCTGGGTCGGATGGTTGCGTCTAAACTGTGTGCTGAACGCCAATTTGGATTCTAGTTGCGCTGCCGTGAAACAAGCTTTCTTTTTTGAGCTGTGCTAGTTCTTCGCCATTTTTCTGCAACGAACGATACCACAAAGGATGCTTGTATGCCGAAGAATGCAGCAAGTCTATTCAAATGCACTCAGTACATTGCTGTTTCATTCCGTTCCACTGTCAATGTTTGTATAAGAATCCACTATGTTTCCTTTCGGGATCAACGCCTGACCAAAGTACGAAAACTTAACTGCGAGCTCAGTCTACACCATTTGGTCGAGTTCATACTTTCCGCAAAAAAATAATTTCACGGGAGTAGTAATTTTCTCCTTACGCCACGCTACACTAGGGAACTCCGAAGGTTGCGGGTACGGCTGGCTGGTGGCGAGAGGAGATTGCCGCATATGAAGCGAAAAAAAAAAAAACCAACAGGCCAGGATGAAAGGCTATGGAATTCTAATACCGCCCCCCCCCCTCCCATGTACCCTATCTGCTCACTACTCCACCCAGTTATAAAGCTCAACAGCCAGTTACGAAATCAACTCCATTTTGAAGCTACGGTGTGCATTGAAATATTATTTGATCGCACAGGAGAATTACGTTTCTGGACCACGCAATCACTATATAGATGTTAACTCCACTGTTTACACCTCGCAGTACCTTTATTGTAGCTTAAATTTTTAACGGATCATTGCCATAGGTGGCTGTCACTGGTTTCGGTTGCCGCGGGAAAGCAGTTTTTTTTTATTCTCCTCAGCACACAGTCTGCATAGACTACCATTTATTTTGTCCAAAATTATCTTCCCAGAAGAACACGACAGCAGCGTCATCCTCCCCCGAAGTTGATTGATTGTAGGCATTGATTGCGACGAGGCGCGCCGTAGTGGAGGACTCCGGATTAATTTTGACAACCTGGGGATCTTTAACGCGCGCCGAAATCTCGTACACACGGGCGTTTTTGCTTCTCGCCTCCATCAGAACAGCGGCCGCCGCGGCCGGGAATTGAAACCGCGACCTCTAGCTCAGCAGCACAATGCCTTAGCCGCTGAGACACCGCGGCGCGTCCTCCCCCGAAGTTGTCCCTCTCCCTATGTTCTAGCTCCGCGATTTCACGCAGCCAAAATTGCAGAGCACGATCACAAAGAATTGGCGCGTGTACAGTAATGAGGATTCATATTTAAAGAAAAAAATCGATGCCCGACGAAAAATCTTCTAGCATTGCGTAGTTAAATCGCCCATGGTGGCGCAGAAGACCGGGAATTTCTTTCGCAAAGACTCCTTACTTACGTTACGTAATACTCCAAAGTTCCTGAAAACTTGCCGAAATGACATCCCAACGAATCGGAGAGCTAAAGCAGGCCAAACTCTGAGCGAAGCGCATATCGTGGCCGCGTGAAGACGGCGCAGCGACGCAAAACAGAGCGGGTTCTTCTGCGACGACATGGGGCGCCGGAACCGCAGGGCGACGCCGCGCGAACAAGGGAGGAAAAAAAAAACAACTTCCGACGCGGACAACGCCACGCAGCGGAAACGTTGGACGCGGGACAGTTGCGCCAACGCTGTCTCCTGCCTACTTCCGGTTCCGCTGTTCGTCCTTTCGTCCGTGGGTAATTTCAGCGACGTTTCATTCACTCCGCTTTACTTCTTTCTTTGCGGCATATGCGCCGCATGAACGTGCTCTTTTAACGCGAATTTCTGGCAGAGAAGCTTAAATATCTCACTCCCTCGGGCTCTTTCCGCTGTTTTCTCTCTTTTTTATCTGAAAATTTCGACACAGACGCTAACTTATTGCGTAAGTCGGTAGTGCAGCTACGAGTACGAAACAATGCCGAGCTTTGTGAGTTACTCAGCGCGATTCCTGAGTCACAGAATGATCCTCTGGGAATGGAATCGCAATTCTGGCAGGTACAGAAAATTCACTGTAGGAACTCCATAGGAATATTCGGGGGAAACGAATGAATTCGGATGCGACGAAAACAGAGAAGCGGTTGGAAATCCGTAGGAGAAGCGTTCGTCCCGCAGTAAAACTCCACAGATAGATGATGATGATGACGATGGTGGTGGTAAAGCGGTGTGACGCAGGACGACTTCAGCTAGGAAGGTTATCAACCCCAATCGTTTGTCAAGGTTATTAAATTTCTAGTACCAGAATAATGGGAGACAATTGGTCATATTGATAATTCACTTTTTTTAATTTCTAGAGCTGTGAACCGTAATAATTATGTGAAATCAAAAGAGGAACGGAAAAAGGGGAGAAAAAATGGCCGCGTATCTACTCACTTCGTTGCAATTGTCGACGAAAGACGATAGTCGTCCTGCAGCCCTGGCAAATAAACACCCCCCTTGTTTTTCCCGCTCACCTCTCATGCTGTTCCTCTCCAGTCTCACTCCTCTCACCCAAGTCAATTTGAATTCACCGCGTTCCACTGCTCCACGCTGTGGGCCTCGATGCCAGCACAGCCGTGCGGCGGAGATGGGCGTGAATAAAGAATTCTACGTTACGTGCGTTCCAAACGCCATCGAGTCATTCGTTACTGTTGCCGTTTAATTTCTTAAAATGACGCTAGGGAAGCCGTGTGCGACCGGTTGTGTATTTTTATGGGCGTATTTTTCAATAATTCAAACATCCGTGTATTTTTAGTAAAGGAACGCTGCGAATATCCTTTACGAATTGATGACTTGCCTCAGATATGCGTAATATTTTTTTTTTACTCAACACTTTTGAGAAGTACGAACATTGACACCGTACTTAGACGTTTATATTTGGCTGTGGGTATATAAACCTATTGTTCAGTTTCTGCCTTAAGGCCGGGCGGCTGAATCGAGGGACTGACAGACAGGCAGACAGACAGACAGACAGACAGACAGACAGACAGACCAAAATTTCTGCGTTCAATCAGCCCAAGAAAGACTATGTCTTTAAAAAACAACACCAACGACAGTATCCTGTGTGCTGACTAGGAATAATGGCGTCAAAATTATTACACAAATTGCGAGCCACCGGTGCTTCCACAATCTGTCGGAAATAGCGCGTACCTGACCTATTGAGAAAACGTGCTCTCATATCACAAGACACCAACAATGCGTGAACCTCTGCCGATTATGTCACTATAACCTATTATCAAACTACCACCGCTGCTATGTATGTGACTCAGACGCACATGCAAGCATCGGTGCCTTAATCCGAGGAGGGACATTGGCGAGAACCAGGCGAAATGCTTAAGAGGAGAGGTTAATAGGAAATTCATGAGTGAACATCTCCCATGCGAGGTGCATTCTCATTTTTTGTGTTACTTTTCAACAACAACAACAACAACAACAACAAAAAAAAAAAGGGTAAAATCGAAAAGAGCTATTCTTCCTTCTTCCGCCTTCCAGATTCTATGAAAGCATGGGCTGTTTAAGTTATGAATTAATTGATACTTCGATATTAAACCAAAGCCAGAACCTTCACGGATTCATTACGAAGCAATTTCTGACTGGTCATTTGATATCTAGCGTCTAACTGTGGAACTTCAGCTCAGCGTAATATGGTTGTTGTTTTTCAGACATTGTTTAACACTGGTTTCGGGGAATTTTGTGCGAAATAATCAGGTACAGAAAACTAATGAAAATGGGCGCGAACGCAGCATTAAAAAAATGCAATTGCGCGAGGAAGCGTCGAGGGGGCAGAAACCCTTAAAGGCTGTAAAAAAAAAAAATGCGTCACAAAATTGGCAAAGTGTTGATTAAATGGCGGCCCATAAACGTGTGCTGGGTACCTGATGGAGGCGTTAAGAGCGGGGTGGAAATGAATTTAAACGAGCAACCTTTCCGCGTGAGCTGGCTTCTTTCGCACCACGGCCATGGATTTGCATAAAATGCCGGCGTTTTCTGCGGGTTCGGTGGAATTAATCCCTCCTTGCTTTTTTGCCTTTCTTCCCAAACACCGGTGCAAAACCGTAAAGCCCGAATATCAGCGATGAATTTTCGCTGAGTACGTCATCATTTATTTACTGCAAAGACGGCACGAACAAGCTGTATCAGGAAGTTTCATGTATATACACAGTGCTTTACCTAACTTAGATCAAGAATCCAAGAGAGAAATATTTGTAATCCAGACATAATATAGTAGAAATAACAGTCATCCAAAACAGTGTGAACCATCTCACACACATTTGTAAGTTCTTAGTATTAATGAATTCTTTAAAGAAACCCTGACACACTTTTTTCAACTTTTTTTTTTTTTCAAATCTTAAATGCTTGCATAACGTAGCCACCCATCACACTCAGTACTTAGATTAGGGGGTCACAAAGTACCTCAGCCAGGGGGTCGCAAGTACCTCAGCCAAAAGTTACTGCTCTATGTGCATCATATAACTTGGAAACTCGATCAAAAGATTTTTCTCTCTTTCCTGGTCTTGACGTTCTTCGACCGGCTGAATTACGTCACTAAGGCCATGTAGCAGCTCTTGGCCGGTTTTCCTTCAGTTGCAGCAATGAACGCTTTCGATGACACCTTTGAAAATAAAGCCACAAAACAAAGCAGAAACGGAGGCGTATCTGGTGCGACGAGCAAATCACGCAGTGCCGCTCCGTGCTGGCGATAACTATAGCTTTCGCAGTGCTTCCAGACGCGAAAGGAAGAGTGAAAGTGTTAATCGAAAGTGTTGCAGGGTTCCTTTAATATAAAATGATAACCAATAACAATTTCAGTCGGCCATTCGCTGTTGTTGCGCCGGTTTCCTCATGCACTCTCGGCGCTCAAGTAGCATGTATCTACGCTGCGGGACGCGATAAGCTCTTCAGAAACTCGTTACCGGTTACAGAAGGAGCGGAGAAAAGGTGGGAAAGGGAGGTTGGGAGTCACAAGGCAGAAATTTTAGGTGTTTTAGAGAATCACGAAATACAAGTTTTGTTTTTATGCTTCCATTTCCTGTATGCCCATCGCAAGACCTCTTCATTGTTTGGCGTCTTCTAAAACGTAGTCAGGGCATCCATAAATTAGGCAGCTTCTAACCAGCGCTAGAGGTATTACATTTCGCCCGGCTTTCTTTTAAATGCTGACGCGCAGTTTTTACACATTTTATCTGTTTCCGCTCGACTCTCACTGTTTCCCACTTCGTTGTTTTTATCTCTTTTCTCCCTCATTTCATCCTCCTCCCTTGCACGCCCACGATTGAATTAGCATACGTTTTGCATTCCTACCTTTCCTCGTGCCCGGATGAGCACACCCCGGACCCCTGGCGCACATTACGCCTAACGCCAGGCCGCTTATGCCTCCTCCAAAGTTGTAGTACCCCGCCGCTTGAGGATAGTGTGTGTGTGTGTGTGTGCACATAAGGCCAGGGCAAAGATGCACGCGGAGCGACCTAAGTAGCATCGCGAACGACGTGTCTCCCTCCGACTCGTTTCGTGCTCCCTCGACGTGGGAGAAGTTAAGAGGAAATTCATGACTGAACACCTCCCACGAGTCGCGCATTCTCATTTTTTTGCGCTACTCTTCACCAAAAACAAAAAGAAAAACGGGTAAAATCCGGAAGAGGCACATGATAACAAACAAGCCAACGTGTTGTCTTCGCTGTTCGCTTGCAAGCGGTGCATATGCCAGCGCTTCAGCGACAGCATTCCTCCATCCAAAACAAGCTACTAACTCTCGCTTACAATTTATCTTTTTTTAGGGCCAAACATTAGGGTATGCAAATCCTTACGACCCCCAAGCGAAAATGCAGTGTTCTCCACGTCTAAACCAGAAATAAATTCAAGCGATTTCTCTTTTTAAACAACCTCAACTTAAAACCAACTCAATCCCAAGATGCAAGTAGGAAGGTTCGCGGGTTTCCGCCGATGAACATTGCCGGATGCGTCCTGCTTCCAATGATAGGCTGTAATGCACACGCGCTCATTATGACATCCGTTCAGCAACGATTGCTTACTGCAGGTGGCGAAAAACTTCCTGTGCTCATTGCAGCTTTATTAGCACGCATATACTAATGTGAGAAGCTAAAAGACGGAAGGAAGCGCAAGTAAGTCAAACAAAACGACGCTGCACGTTCAACGACGCGAAACAGTGTCATACTTTCATACGCAACCCGGGTTTTGCACGGTGTCAGCCGGTAGTCCTGTTTCACCCATGCCTCAACACCACTAACACATACACTACACATGCACCAGCGAGCAGAGACAGCTGAACGCGGCGGCGCAACACAACCCCAGGGATGTTCCTCCCAGCAAGAAAGGCGCGCTATCCTCTTTCTTGCTGGCTGGGCGTCCTTTTGCTCATCAGGTGAGCCGCTCTGCGCACGCCGAACGCGCCTTGGCGTCGCCTAGCAACAGAGATGCGCTCTCTTTTATAGACTATACGAGTTTTTCGATAATGGCTTGTACAGCACGCTCGCAATATATTTCGATGCTATCGGAGCTGCAGCCACCTATGAGTACAGAGACAGTTATGACGCAAGGTGGAACGAAGATGGAGGCATAGCGTTTCTTCCTCTTCTTTTTTTGGCGGTGGGGATAAATAACGAAAGCGTCTTTCTTTCTTTCTTTCTTTCTTTCTTTCTTTCTTTCTTTCTTTCTTTCTACATAAAATGTAACATTTTTACAGCTAGTTACAGGCCATTTCTTTTCATACAGAGCAAGCTAGAATAGTCATCATTTGCGCAGCCAATGCCTTCGTATTAGAGGTTTTACCTCATTTTGTCTACAGACCCGTTCCGCGGGGCGTGATATGCAAGACTCGATAGTTCTGGCAAACGTTTCAGCGATTTCTGTTCGTCGCGATATACCTGCCAGGAACAGTCGCAACGAACTGTTGCTTTTTGCGAGGGCAGGCGAGCCTCCTTTCTGTTTAATTTCCGGAAATAAGCGTTCTGATTTCTTAAAACGGCCGCGTGCAAGCTGAGAAAAATCCGAGTGAAATGAGCTGAACTGGGAGGCGCCACAGTCGGTTTTCGGCTCGCCAGCCCCGGTTCAGCGAGCTCTCCACTTTCGTCTCCTCTTACGATTTACATTTATTTTTCCGGCCGGCATTTTCTGGTTATCGTTCCGAAACGCGGAACGTTACGAAGACGAAAAGACGGGAAAGCAATCGCGAGTAGGGTAGCGGGCGGAAAAAGAATAACGCAGAAGCAACGAAACACCTCATTTCATTTCGGCAATCGTGTTTCCGACTTCAATCTTTATTTATCCAGCCAGAGTTTTGCCGAGTCGTTTTTTTTTCCTCTTATATACCCAAGCAGTGGCTTCGCCGTCGGGCTCCCGTGTAAGGGGGAGAAGCCCAACGTAAACGCCTCCCTGATTTTTTTTTTTTTTTTGTTAACTCCTCTCTTTCAGGCCTTCCTTCCTCGCAGGGAACGCTTAAACGTACAAAAGGCGGGCAGCACCGACGGAGGCTCTTGCAGAGTCCGCGAGTACGCTCGCCTCACCGTGCGAGAGAGTAAAGTCACGTTGGAGAAAAGAGCAAGACACAATCGCGAACGATAAAAGCGCCGGGTCCAGTGATGCCTACAACCGGGCTTCTCTGTGCCTCCCGAAGAGAAACGGGTTTAGGGACTGCTCGGCGTGGTTGGATCGCGGGAGAGAGGTGAGAAGGAGATGAGGAAAAAAGCAAAAGAGAGAAAAAGAACGCCCGCGGGGCTGTAAGACAAAGAGCGTGAAAGGAAAGGGGGTCAGATGGCCGAGATATTTGCAGAGCAAATTCGAAGTAGAGCGCCCGTCTGTTTTTATCAATTGTCACATTGCGAGTAAGACGCCTGCGCCTGCCAGTAAATGAAGGTGAACGTTGGTTGAATATACCTGCTCGACGTGGGCGGGCTGGAATAAGAGAAGGCGACTGAGATTGACCTCCTGTGTTTTTGAAAGCCAAGGATTGTTTAAAATTCCGAGTTCGCGACCAGCTCGTCGTATCTACCAGTTCAACATTGCGATAAGCAGTTGTAGATGGTTTTGGATAAGTAAATACAGTCTGGGTTTTTTTTTTCTGCGAAATACCATTCATCTTGCTTACATCGTGTTGTGGCGTTGCCTTCCAGCTTGCAATTAGGTTTCGGCCACTCAAGTCCTTCTCCAACGAAATTATTTTCTCAGCGCGTCTGATGAAATTTGAAATACGCGCGCTCAACGAGACGCCAAACTCTTAAACAAAGAGAGAGGAACCGTATTTGTAGTCGACCGCTCGGCGCCCCTAATTCGATGGTTCCGAGGGTTCGACGTATGTCTGACAGCGCCACACAGGTCAACAAGGTGTTCATCTGTGAGATGGAAAAGGTTCCATCTCAGTACGAGTGCGTGTTCATCCATTATGACTCTAACAGGATTTTTCTGATAGGTGCGATCCTGGGTGCAGCCAGCGTAGGCAAAAACAAAAAAATAACCCGAACCCGAACCCGGCACCACTTTTACCCACACAATTTGCATGAATCTCAGAGAACAGGCAATTGAGCGCATGAGTGGGCAGAATAAAAACATCCGGGTTCAGGTTCATCATTGGGTTCTAATATAAATACACACAGTAATTAAAGGTGAAGTCAATATTTCGGTATTTGCGGTAGATGCTAATTTTGTGCATGTGATGTGCACCGGCTCTGTACAGCAGCGGTCAGATTTTTTTTCTTGGGTGTTCAAATGCGCAATATTCATTCAAAAACATTTCTGCATCATCTAGCGGCACCTTCTCAACGGCGATATCAAAATGGGTGCCGCATATAATTAACCGGCGAGACATAAAATAAACGCACAGCTAATACACGAACATCAGTAACAATGCCCAAGATCGAGTGGCAACAAAAGCGGACGTTGCAAAATGGAGCGCGAACACAAAACTTGCTGGGCATGCTTGTCATGTGCCTTTAAATCAATCAGGCGAAAGGTGTACAGTTGCTTCCGCAGCATCAATTTACATTTTCATCGGCCTACTTGGTCGCTTCTTTGCAGTCGCCTGCCATTTTTCATTCTTTCTGTTCACTTCGGTCTCTGGATCTCCCTCCGTTTCTTGTTACAGTTAAACCTCGTTATAACGAACACTGATATAGCGAATAATCGACTATAGCGAACTCAATACGAACTTTGGTTGGTCACGCTTCTTTTCGATGACACTTATTCTTTTATAATGAAAGTGAAACTGTGAGGGCCGCGCGCACAATCGGATATAACGAAGAAATATTTGACCAGTAGGCTGAGAAAGTATACTTGGAAAAACTCCCGGCGTCCGAAACTGCAGAAGTAGAGCAGGTCCCTTTGTTCGTGGACACTGAGGAAAGCTTCATCCTGCTGAGTGCTGTGAATGGCCACCAGGCATAGATCGCATCCTTCCTCGAAAAAATAGGAACGCATACCTGTTTTGTCAAATGAACTTTGTTCTGTTGTAATCTGCCGTTTCATGTTCTGGCTCATTGAGCTTGGAATGTAACAAGAGAAAGAAAGATAAGTGTTACGTTGTTTGTAGTGGGTTCGAAGATTAAAATAATGCGTTTTTGTATCAAGCGCATTTGCGGGAGCCAGATTACTGATTGGTTTGAACCGATTTTTAGCTCTAGTGTTACAACGAAAATCGGATATAACGAACTAAACTACTGTCCCCGATACTACTTCGTAACAAAGTTCGACTGCACTGACATAGGCGAAGATTTCTTCATCGTGTATGTGCTTTCAGTGTTTGACGTGAAACATCCCTTACTGCCACCCTGCGTAAAGTGGAAGAGGAATGGTTAGCCGCCCTTTCCTCGAAGAACATTGCATGCAAGTTGTGTAACAGCGACGAACAGAAAAAAAAATTGTGTTTGCAAGTATGGTGTTCGAACTGACATGCTGGCTAAAATGCGTCACTGGCCACAACCCTTTGTGCATGAAACACGCACATACACACGAACGCACACACGGCGCGGTTGTTGCGTAACTGCAAAATGCCCAGTACCTTTTCCTCTCTCCTCCCTGCTTGTCTTTCGGGAAGAGAGAAGGAGCGAACAGTGGGGCAACGATAGAACGGGAGCTTCTACCTAGAGGTAGGCAGGCGAAAGACATCCCGGCTAATGTCCCAATCCCCTCTATTGCGCCACCACCACACAACACTCAAGGAGCGCGTGCTGCCAGCTCCTGCCACTTCGATCCCATTTAGCCTTCGTCGGAAGGTCACCGCAGCGTCAGCGTGAAATCCACCGATGCAACAGACAGCCTGCGACATGAGGACACGACCTGGGCGGGTCGGTCGCCAGTCGCGCATGTGTTGCCGTTCCGCAAGACCAGCAGGCGAATTTCGTCCAGGGGACAAGCCGATCTGTATCAGTGTCGTGCGTGTTGAACAAGATCAGAAAAAAAAAAAAAAAAAAACGACGATGATACGATGCCGCGGAAGGCATGACAAAGAAAGAACGACTGGAGAGGGCGAGGGGTCACCAGGAAACAAGGAAGGTAGGAAAAGAAGGGGTGGCGGCGTATAAGCAGGGAACTGAGCGTTGCCTCTGTTTCTCTGCTTCTCAGTCGGTTGATTTTCTTCGAAGGACATGTCGATTAAGCAGTTTCTCCCCAAGCCGTCGGTGGAAATTCAGCCGCTATAGGAGTGCCCCTCCTCTCGGTTGAGAAGTGTCCCCGAGGAGCGGAAATCGGCGGAACCGTGCCGCCACTGCTTTGTTTTTTCGTTGATGCTGTTGCGATCACGGACACCTTTTTCGACCCACGCCTTCTCTCTCACTTTAACTCTGCGCTAGCTTCCCTTGCGATCCATTGCGGAACCACGCTCAATGGGCTCTCCGGGCCCTCTTTACCAGCACTCATGTGCCACTTTGCAACACTGAATCTCTTTCCCCCTTTATTTTTCTTCTTATTTCTTAGGCTGTTCGCGTTAGTTTTTCGTGCGCTGCATTCCTCAATTCTACTTTTCTAAGGGGGAGCACGCCCTTTGTTTTCGTTTCCTCGAAAAGGCCGATAAGTTTCAATGAAGTTTCGATCCGTCTGGGTGGAGGAGCAGTGCGTATGTATGGGGAAGCTCGGTCTGCGCCACCCTATGTATAAATGTGCGTTCACTCCTTATCACAAAAAAAGCGGGTGTTCAATAGCCTTCATCAAAAAGTGAAAACTTTCACACAGCAACGCGTATCAAGCATAGATAAAAATAGCGAAGCTCGTTTGAAATTTTCTATCAACTTGGGACTTGGTAGGCAAGCAATTTTTCCGACGCTGAAATTTGGGACGATGCTTCAGGTTTCAGCCGTATTTCGACAGCGAATCGACAGACGCGTGTAAATCTTTCAGACGCGTTTTTCTTTAACTGCTTCATAATTGTACACATTTGCAATTGCCGTCAGGACAGAAAATTTGGTCCTGCATTGCAACCACTAAGATCTAATGCGTTTCCCGCAGGACTCCTCCATGCTGAAGCCAAACGGTGCAGCTTTTGGGGGCACGCTATCCGCGCGAGGTGTTTTTATTTTCCATGCGGTGCAAAAACCAGCAGTTGTAAGTAATTTAACACTAGCGGGTGTGCCATGTTTTATTTTCGTTTTTTTTTTGCAATCTAAATATTTTGTATAAAATATTTGGGTTGTGCTATGCTTTTACTTTGAGACGGTTCTTAGGGGTGTGTCCCAGCATACAGTACGATAGAGTGGAGAGAAGGCGGTCGTATATACAGCCGGATTCTGGCTTACGTGGCCTTATATTCTGGTGTTTTGAAAGTGTATTGGAACTATCGCCTTTATCTTCGCGGAACAGTTTCAGAGAGTGCACGGGATGAATACTTATCTCGATATTGATGAATTCGTGTCCGTCGAGCTGAAGAATAGCGTAAATGACACCAACCTCAACGTGCGTTCATTAAAAGTTACGTTGTGGCTAAACTAGCTAAAAATAACCAAGTGGCGCTTCCGACGCTCGAGCGCTGCGCAGCCACTTTGGATTTCAACTATGAATTTCGTGGAGGCTGTAAGCGAAAATATTTAGATAGTAAGAGGCAAACATACAAGGGAATTACAATAGCTTCGAAAAGCTGCGCGCTGATTTACTTTTCGACGTCAGCGAGCGTCTTATACATTATGAGCGCTCCTTGACTGACCACCGAGGACGAGCGGTGTTTGAGGAAAATATTCAACAATATTACGTCCTCGAGGGGCCAGAAAAAAAACCTTCCTTTTATAGCACGTACAGAATTGAAAGGCATTTTGCAACGGTATAAATTACTGGGAGATGTCCCCAAAGTGAAGAATAAATGTTAAGCAGAACAAACGAATACAGTGCGTGGGAAGCACACTGAGGAGAGAGAGAGAGAGAGAGAGAGAGAGAGAGAGAGAGAGAGAGAGAGAGAGAGAGAGAGAGAGAGAGAGAGAGAGAGAGAGAGAGAGAGAGAGAGAGAGAGAGAGAGAGAGAGAGAGAGAGAGAGAGAGAGAGGAGCCAGTAGAAGTGCTGTGGAGGCATGGACAATGGACATGGCTGTGCCACGTACGCCGCAGCACGTCGAACATTAGACAAACAGCGCCACCGCGCGACGCAGGCCATCGCGGCGATCCTGCGCACTTGGACGCCATTCCTGAAGCGCTGGGCGTAGTTGACGGCGAAGTAATTGAGAAAAGCAGTCTACAGCTCGGCCTCGGAGCTCGGCGCACTTGCTCGGCGCGGAGCTCCTCGCCTGGGTCTCGGCGAGCCCTCCTCCGTTTTTCCGCAGACAAATCGGATTCAGAAGCGCTCAAGTGAGCCCAACCGTGCCGGCATAAGCGCAGGGGAATTCCGGCGGCCGCCGCATTTTAAGGCAAACACAAGCGGTCCGGTCTCGCCGCGAGCGCCCGCCGCTGTGAGTGGGGCTGTACGGTGCACCGGAGCAAAATGAAAGGTCGCTGCTGCGGAACATTAAAGACGGAAAGAAAAAAATGGCGGCGAGAAGATAAAGTAAAGCAGCGATCGATGCGCGAATCAACGAAGTAGTCAGCCTAAACTCTACAAACCTTTATGCGGGAGGCCAGAAATAAAAAACGACATGTTGAAAATACGGCTTTTTTGTGCGGCAGCTAGCTACTTGTGACGATTTATGGCTTTGATGGTGATATATCCGATTTTCCGCACGGCTTAGAATCACTGGGAAACGCAACTGTCAGTGCGGGAAAATGAAATACGTACTCTTGTACAGTTACAAAGCTTATTGAGAACATCGTACCTTGCGTTTTCGCACACTACAGTTACCTTTTTTGTCCCTGTATATGCCGTGAGAAATTAATGTTATAATTGGACAACTGACAAAAACACGAATATCGTAAGCTATAGACGCAAGAAACGTCTATTTGCGTATTTTGGTAGGGTAGTACTTCGGATGACGTCATTGTTTGGGAATGCTACGACAGCTGCGACAACTGTCTCGGCCTGGCGCGAGGAATAAAGAAGGCGGGGCCGCTTGAGATTGTCTGCCACGCGCGCAAGCCTATTCAATTCAAGCATAAGCCTTCATGTAACTCTTACCACGACAAGATCGATGATATATTGGCGGTAGTTTCAAATAAGTATGGCCGTGCCCTAGTATAAAGAAATAACGAGTGCGAAACGTACTGCCTGTCATGAGGCATTCAGTGTTATGTACAGTAGTACTTTGCTATGTACAGCTTTGTACAGTAGCCTGTAATGAGATAAACCGTACTCAAGCACAGCATGCCTGTTGTCAAAAATAACCTTTCGGCCTTTAAACGCTGCTTCATTTTGTGTTCGGGAGCCCATTACAGAACGATGAATCCGTCTGAAAAGACAATTTGTAAAGTTGATCGATGCGCAACGCGTGTACTATGCGAGGAAAACGCTGATGGCATGCGTTACTTGAAAAAGTAGCGTGCGTTATTGCAAGAGATGTCGAGTGGGCTTCCGTCTGCGGAAAATACTCAAGAGATGTGGTCGGTCTGTATAATGGCGAGAAAAGGGAAATTAAAAAGCAGCAGGATTCAAATTATCGGTGACTTTTTAGTTCACCCAACATTTATTGCGGGTTTTATGTCATGAAGAAGGGCTGAACCACAAGATATTCAGAAAAGAACCAAAATCACTTGAGATGGAGAGTAAAAAAAATACGGTATAAAAATAAGCTCATGTCGACATACAAGTTAATAGGTGGCTTTAACCCTCGCGGCAATTGTCGTCATAGCTGGTTCCGGTCGGTTTCAGTTCGAGGAATCTCAAGACGTCAGTTTCCGAAAAAAAAAAAGTTTATGGATTCGGTGACCTCATTACATTTTAAAAGGAAAGGTAGAAAACAGTATAAAGAACGTATTACCTAGACAGGACATATTGCATTGCGTGGAACTGGGAATGATAGAACAAGCGTAGAGGCTTGTGTCTTGTCTTCATGGCTGAGAGAGCCATGAAGACAAGACACAAGTTTGGTTCATTCAAACGATTGCCTCTTTAGAATCATAGTGACACAACTTTTAACATAATCTTCGCTCAAATAAGATTTATAATTAGGGAAAGAATGACCATACGACCCACTCGCTCATTTCCCGCAACAGAACCTCTGATGTCATGCCAGCTTGCTCTGTGATTGGCGGAGGCCGGCAAAAGCAAACACAAATTAGGCTGAGCTTATAAGCTTGCAGAACAAGCTATTTGTGCTTAAATTTAGGGCACATTTTTTTCAAAGCAATAAGAATGGTGGGACAAACAGTGGAAGTTACGAAAGCACATGTGCACATAGAAGTACGGATGCGTACTGCTCTTGGCACTGCGCGCACTATGCTTGGTTTAGCTGCAGAGCACTGTTGGGCATTGGGGTTGTCTCACCCGACACTGGCCGATTGACGCAAGCAACTGTGTCTTACGTGACCATATTTGTCGAGAGAGCCCTATGTTTCACGAAACGATTATTTTCTCCCAGAAAATACAGTCAAAAACAAACCAAAGGCAGAAAACGGCTTGCCGCGGTGTGGTGGCGCCATCTAGGCTCACTAACGTAAACAACCGCGCGAACGCCGCCACTCTAGCCTGGCCGCGCGCAATCGGCTGCAGAGCGGTCGGTTCCTGTGATGTCATTGCAGACCATAAAAACACACGATTTAGAGGGAAAATCCAATTTTTAACTTAAAATCATTAATTTCTCAGTGAATAAATCGTCGTTTGCACCCGGACAAGCGCTGGGGGCACTATAAAACACGAAATGTTTCGAATAAAACAAACTTGTATTGTGTCTTCATGGCTCCTTAAAGAGGTAAGTAGGTGAAAGGGGGCAACAACAAAGACAACCAGAAGAGCTGTAGAGTTACACCAACCAGTCTGAATATGTGGGCAGTCAGATGTAAACTGCTATATTTAACTAACTTCCGCAAATATATAACCAGCCGACGTTTATACTTCGGACATGCACAAAGCTTTTAATCGACCAAATTTCTGCGTCTTGGTCGACGACGTGTGGGTGTTCGGTTGAGCGAAGAGCCCATATTCAGAAGTCTTCCACTCTTACGGACTCTTCTTTTTTCTAAGGACGCACTGTGGAGCAAAACGTTCGCTTATACATCAGTGCCGATAATGTTTGGTTTCTTTTCAGGGTGTCTTTTCGTTTCAGCACTGACCGAAAGTTTCCGGCCATTTTTTTTTGCCTTCTCATTGGTCTGGACTACGCATTCGATCGCAATGGACGGTTATTGAGGTGTGTTGTTTCGAAGCGTGCCGCAGCTGTATTTAAGGTAGCATTCGTTTTCCGTTTGCGGCGTTGGAATTTATACGTTTGCATAGCGTTTATGATATTCAGGAACCCATCCATCAAGCCAGTAACCCAAAATCTGACGTGCTGCCTAAAGCCGAATTTAAGTGACGTTTTCTCATTCAGCGGGCTATTGGTCTGCTGTATAGGCTAAACAAGCGTGAAGTGTGCATGATTAGGGAACCGCTTTTGACAATACTATGCAGTACATAAATCTCATTTCAAAATTTATTCAATTTATTTTATTTTCGCCGTTTACAGCCACCAACAACTGGTTACGGAGATCGTCGCAAACACCATATCGTACATGAAGGCCGCCTCCTCCGCTTAAGTCTCAATTTACTGAAGCCACACGTGTTCTTCCCCGGCAATTTGTCCGTTTCAAACAACGCTACGTAGAAACGAAGGCAATATGGCAGCGTACTAACGAGTTGCCGTTAGTCTCTAAGCGGTCAAAAAACAGGGAGCTGCTCCCGCCGAAAGGGCACCGAGGCATTCAAAAGACTCGTCCGGAACAAGCACGCAGGGGGTCTGCGGTGGCCACGGCGGAGTGCGTCTGGCAGGCCTGCTCCTTTCACTCCGCTCTCGTGTACTTCAAGTCCCCTCGGGCCTCGTCTTTAGTGGCAATTTAATTTGCGCGGGAAGTTGAAGGCCGCCGCCGCGTAATTACCTCCTCTGTGCTCTGACGCTTCCCGGCCAAAGGAGTGAGTGCTCCTCCCGCTTTGTGCTACGCCGGTCACCCGCCTCCTCCCCCGTGTGGTTCCAGTCGTCTTGTGCCGCCACTTTCGAAGAGGTCAACCGTGGACGCGGGCAGACAGACGTCTGTCTACTCGAGGCACAACCACTTCCTAACGAAACGGGGTGCCGCCGGTGGGAAACGAGGGCTTTACGGACCGACGCCTCCTCTCCGGGCAACAAAGTAGACAGGCAGGCGCCAAATGCTTCCGCCCCGATGAACGCTGATTAGAGCTATAAGCAAATCTCGGCCAAATGCTGTTTAGCCGTCTTTTGCAGCCGACATTTTTCTCGAGTAGTCCAGATTTTCGACGCTCTCAGCCTGAGGGCTAGAAGCGCAAGGCGATTTTCATGGCGATGCTTTCAATAAGCCAGGCCTGCTTCTTGTTTCTTCGCGGTCAAGTGGAGGCGGACGTTGAGCTTTCTTTGCTTCTTCCAAATTTTACGAGGGCCTCTATATCAGGTAAATGGCTTCTTTGCCCTCCCCCCACCCCCTTCTCCCTGCTTTTGTTACAATTTTGACGGGGTACGGCCCACAGCTTACTTCGCTTGCTCCTATCTTGGTTTGCACTTTCGGAAACGTTGACACTGTGCATTTGCACTCGTTTTACCAGTAAATATGATGACACCTTTTACCCAATAGCAGCGATTTAAGCCATGGAATGGCGCTTCAATTTTCTGCCTCAAGTTTGTAGCGTGCTCGTTGCATTTGCGCTGAAAACGCATAACAGCAGCCTCAGTTATACCTGGATCCTCTAGAACAATGAGATAACTGTGTTACTTCGATTATAACGCTGTTTCGTCTTCAAAACAAACTGATACTAGTTACACTGCAGTGAAAACAGTTTTTCGCGTATTCAAATGTTGATGACGGTTATCTGGAAATTCATGCTGGCGTTAACAACTGTTTCACAGGTGGTACCATCCCTTGTAATGACCCAGGTACGATACTGTCGCATAGAAAAGAACATATCGGTGCTTCCGGAGGTCGAAGCCCCACGTTAAAGTTACACTTGGCCCCGAGTATCATTTTAATCTCTCTGTCAATTACCTCGAACACAATTTCTTAGCTTGTATGATGTGTCTATCCCGGTACGCATTTATTACTCTGAAGCCTTGTCATTACTTTCTAGTCCAGCACTGCGGAAATTAAAAAAAAAAAATACACAGAGAAGAGCGAACTTTAAGCTGATCGAATTAACTCCCCCCCCCCTTTTTTTTTTTTTCATTTACAATACTGCTGCGAATTAGAATAAGCTCCAACTTATATTGTAAACCAGCGCAGAAAACGACGGTTTGCTGTACGATGCTTTCCAACATAACCTGCCTTCAATGTTACAAGAATGTAGGCCACTACGCATTGTGAGTGCTAAAAACAATAAACAATATAGTACCGTTATAACAATACCAATACATGATTTAACAAACCGCAAAACTTTGGAGCAGTTCCGCTGCAAAACAGCGAAAGACACGATCACACAAAACTGTAAGCAAGAAATCAGCGTCGGTTTTCGACCATACAAACGAATTCAACTTACTATGCCATTTGTAAAAAGTAACTAGAACAGTTAAAAAGAAATTAGTGCACTTTATGATAAAATTTACACAAAAAATTCACTAAAAGCCGCTAAAGATTGTCATGAAATTAAGATGCATTGCGCGTTTTTTATTGTCTTATTTTTATTACTATAAAGTTTTTAAGCCTTATCAGGTTTTATTATTGTTGAGGTAGCATCGCAGCGACCACTCAAAACTGTCTATCCAGGCACCGAGCGGGTGAGCTCGACTAGGGGGGCGTAGCATCTTGGCGGTTAAACAGTTATATCTGTCTCATGAACAACAATATCAATCTTCGCGTTGCCGAATCAGAGCGCCCAACGAAAGAAACTTACTTGCTATTTGGAGCCCTGTGATAAACCACACACACGGCTGAATCAAGACCGGAATCCTGAGTTGACGAACACCCGGCCAAACTACACCACTCAAGGAAACATTCAAAATTGCTTTGTAGAAAACTGCTGGTTTCTTTTATAGCGCTGATAATCAGGTATTGATCGCTTCAGAAAAGGGAAGGAAACAGCGGCTTCCGGGTCTACCACGAGGTCTCATTACAGCGTCCTATCTTTAACATCTCCGGTGTCCCCGTCGTTAGCTATACAATGCGTTTACACCCTCCAAACTGATCCAGGCGGGCCTACTTTACTGCTAATTAGTAAACACACGTAGATCCGGCTGTGAAAAACATTCCCGTTCTCCTCCCCTCTCCTCTCATTGGTGTAAAAAAGGCGATTTACAAAACAAGCCAGAACTGTGAGCTTCCCCGCCTCTCCCCTGGACTAACAAAACAGGGACAAGGGACGAGCCACTAGGCGTACACGAAGCGGGTGAGAGGAGGCAAGGGGGTGAGAAGGCTGTTCTTTCAGAGCCGCCTACTCGGAGCCCCGACTACTGCGTCTCTTAGGAGGAAACAAGTGTTTCCACGACCTTCCTTCTTCGGGGCGTTACCAGGCGATACAGAGACAGGTCGTGGAAAAGGGGAAGATACCTTTGTTTACGCATTCGATCTCGCGCTGTAAAGGCCGAGATGGACGACGCTAGGTCTCGGGACTGTGTGCTGAGCGCGGCTGCTAGTCGGGATACGGCGTGGGAAGGACGCCAGATGCGAGCCTGCCGACCTCCCTCCCAACTCTCCTCTAGTTCGCGGGCCAGGGGAAAGAAAAAGAACAAAAAAAGGAAAGTTGTACGCCTTAGCGGTTCCGAGGAAACCACGCACGGTGCGAGGAGCCCCTTTGCCGCGCACCGTAAACGCGGGCCGAGGGCGCGGTCGACCGGTGCTGCTACTGCTCGACGACAGCGAAAAAGAACGTGCGCGAAGGGGCGCCTGTCGAAGGAGAGGAATACGCACGGGCGGGCAGTACAATGCCGGCACGCTCCGCTCGTAACGACGGATAATCCCAATTCTGTAGTTGCCCGTAAGGCGGTAATTCTTCTCTGTGAAGAAAAGAACGCTGCAGTACACAGTGTGGCTAACTCTTCACGCTTGTGTCTTGGTTCGTTTGGCTAAAACTAGGACGAGGTGGCGCAGTAATGAATTATAGCAAACATTGAATAAGCAGCAGTATGACACTGCACTTCAGTGTAATATGGCAGTACACGGCACTTTGCTTTTGTTTAGAAAAAGCCCCGCCCGCGATAAACAAAGTGGCGGCGCCCTCCACACCAACAACCTGGCGAAGGAGCACGGCAAGGGTGCTTCACTGCTGTGCACGCGTTTCCGCAGTGAAAGCACCACTAGAGGTTTGAAAAACAATAAAGTAAGCTTTTATCAGAGCGTGAACGTGCACGTGCGCGCGCACACACACACGCCCCCCCCCCCACCTCAAACACACACGCACACGCACACACACACACAAAAGATGTTTATTACGCCAAAGCAAGCCCGCTGTGCGTAAACAAAGAGACAGGATCAGGGTGACAAGAGGCCGTGTGCTTGTCTCCGAGAAGCGGTATTTTCTTTCCTTCCGAAGCAGGCGCCAACTAACCTAGTCCTGCGTGATACAAAGCTGCTCTCTTCGTGCTTCTCCGAAAAAGGGACACACTTCAAAATAAAAACAGGAGTTCAGCCTGCGCCGAGAAAATTTCCGAGAGCGGAAGGAAAGCCGGGGTGCGAGCACTGTCGGCTTCAAGAAATTTGTGTTGCATACTTCGAAGTCTGTGTGCTTCAAGCCTTGCAGTTTGTTACATACACACGGAGTACCGCACATCCGCAGAGGTGAATTAGAGAATGCTGCGTATCAATCAATCAATCAATCAATCAATCAATCAATCAATCAATCAATCAATCAATCAATCAATCAATCAATCAATCAATCAATCAATCAATCAATCAATCAATCAATCAATCAATCAATCAATCAATCAATCAATCAATCAATAATCAATCAATCAATCAATCAATCAATCAATCAATCAGCCAAGAAATCTTTGCGCGTACTCGGAAGCCCAGTCCAGTGTTACGGAGCAGCACGTACACGAAGTGGCGAATTGGTCAAAGGTTTATAAAACGGCTAATAAACTCAATCATTTCAATCAGAAAACAAGTTCAGTAAATCAATGAGGCAATAAGTTCAGCCACAAATACTCTCAGCTAAGATGCGATTTGCAGGGGAAGGGGGGGGGGGTGTCGTCGCAAATACGTCCGTCTGCAAGCACTAAAAGGGCACACTGCAACAAATATGCATGCTTGTCTGAAGCCTCCGAAACTCCGCAAGCCTGTGCGCGTGCTCTGAAACTAGAGCGAACGAACTCGGGAAAACGGACGACCATGCAGCGGAGAACCAAGCGGACTCGTCATGCCACCCCGCGCCGTGCCTCCGCAGTTGGAAAGCGTGGCTCCCCGCGTGGGTGCACGACCTGCGCGATCAGCAACGGCGCGAGAGAAGAAGCGCGGCAACAATTCTGGGAAAGGGCAAGATGCGAGGGATTGAAGCCGCAGAACAAGCCTACGCAGTTGCGAAAAAAATTCACGCGTCTCCACGAAGTGAATCATGACGAGTGGGCGCAGCACTGGGGATCGTTCTTACCGTAAATCACCCGTGACTGTGCTCGCTGCTGCTAAAACGATTTCCAGTCCAATACAATTCAATTTAACCCAATCCAATCAAATTCAATTCAATCCAACCCAATCCAATGCTCCTCGCGCATGCGCAGCACGGCTCTCCGGGATCTCTCTCTCTCTCTCTCTCTCTCTCTCTCTCTCTCTCTCTCTCTCTCTCTCTCTCTCTCTCTCTCTCTCTCTCTCTCTCTCTCTCTCCCTCTCTCTCTCTCTCTCTCTCTCTCTCTCTCTCTCACCTTTTGTGAACATTTTTTGTTCTTGTTAACCTTTTGTGAACCTTTTGTTCACACATGTTTCGATTTAAACGGTGCTGTGCCATGAGCATGGACGCCGGACGCCGGACAAGCCTCGGCGTTAAGGTGCTTCGCCCGTAAAAGTGCGAAACAAGCCCAGTGTCGCTGTGAAGCGTCGTTCTACAACAGTGTGTATAACAACACTAAAGGGATTCAAACGAAATATTTTTTGGTGAGTCTGATTCCCCACATTAAAGAGAACCAGCCCTCTTACAGTTGCTTTGAATTATGTGAAGTATGCGACAACAATAACAGAAGGAAAAAACGGGGAGCTGGCTCACTCCGTGATTATAAGGGTCGCGTTTTTTGACCGCCGTGACGTTTGTTACGTCAAGTTTATGCGCGTTACCTGATGCGAAATATGCTTCATCTAAATACTCCAATACCCGACTTCGCACTCGATCACTCTTCTTGCTTTCCTCACTTTTGCATCTTCATACGCTCTCCTGCCTTTACTTCCGTCTATTTTCCTTTCCTAACGTACTCTTATATCCCGCATGGATGACACGGAAGAAAAAAAAAATCACTTCTTTTATCAGCACTATGCTGTCAGCATCGTGCAGATAAATAGAGATATATATCTTGCCCAAAAACATTATTGCCCCTAAACGGGTAATGTTTAGCTTTTTTTTGTAAATTTTGAACGCGCTGTGCCACAAGGCGGATATTTCTTAAAAGTTTCATAAGTGTAATCTATATATCCAATTTTACTATGTCTCAGAATTGTCACGCTACAGTAGTTCATTACAATGCAATTCCTTGTTGTTATATACCATAATAAGCATACTTCCAGTGACAAAAAAATATGTGGAGAAACTTACCAGGTGGTGAAACGGCGCCAGAGCAGCCGGAAGTGCGGCCTGAAAGCGTAATAAACATGTTACTTCCATTTTGAAAGAGTAGAAAAATGAGCAAATTTTAATTCACCTTCCCTTCGTGTCTAGCGGCCCTGAAAATTCAACCTCTGGGCTACGGGCTTTAAGATGAGGCTATGAATGCGGGGGCTGGTACATCTTGTATTATTCAATGTCACGGGCGACGATGCACACATCATTTAAGGGCAGCCTTATGACACATTATCAGAAAACAGAAATACTATCCTCAACGGCAACCTGAAGGCAGGCCGCCCATGCATTATCTGCGAGTCGCACTTTATTATTCGCGAAATACGCACGTTCTGAGCCGAGCGTTTCCTCTAAGCCGCTTATAACGGCCTAATTTTTTATACAGGAGGCCCGCAATAAGGAGCCATACACATTTGAGAGCAGCCCAGTCAGATCAGTCTCGAGGCATGCATTAAATGTTAAGTACGACGACACAACTTTCTGATGTCACGAAGGTCTTTAAAACGCGAAGAATAAATTCGGAGCAGGCGAAGAAAAAAAAAAACAGATTTATGGCAAACCACAGAACAAGTTATTTTAAAAAATATTCACGCATCTCTACGAGGTGAATCATGACGAGTGGGCGAAGCACTGGGGATCATTCTTACCGTAAATCACCCGTGGCATTACCCACTCGCGCATGTAAATGAACGCGTGTACAGTTTATGCAATTCCAATCCAATCCAATTCGATACAATTCAATTTAATCCAATCCAATCCAAACCCAATTCAATTCAATCGAATGCTCCTCGCGCATGCGCAACACTGTGCACACGGACGCCAAGGGACAAGCCACGGACGAAGCGAAGTCCTACGGTGTTTCGTCCCTAAAAATGAATTACAAGAACAGCTAGGGCACAAGAAGCGACAAAAGCTAAGGCAGTCACCCGCAGAGGAGAAACGGGGGTCTTTTCTGGGCGGCCATTTTAACCACGAAAACCAGCGCCATCGCCACAGTGTCAGCGAGCGTTCTTGATATGACGCCATTCGTCAAGCCGGCGCCTTATCGCCTTATGGCTGCGAGCCGCGCGAAAGCGCGGACAGTTTAAATTGTCAGTGCGGCAGTAAAGATGTTGTGTTGCTGGGCTCGACACCATCCCCCGGTGGCAGAAACATGGCCTTCTTGGAAGACGCCCGAGGGGACGTATCTCGGCGTCGTGGTAGGCAGGCGCGGCTACCCTGCTTCACCCGCGGTTTTTAAACACCTCGATGCCGCTCAAGCTATCTCTTTTTTGTGCGCAGTGGAGCTTTTCACCTGATACGCGCTTCTCGCGAAGAGAAAGATTAAAAAAAAAAAAAGAACGACCATGGAAACTCAGAGGGGGGCGGAGAGAGAAGTAACGGGTTTGATTTATGTGTCCGGAGCCGCGAAGAGCGGCAAAATGAATTGTACTCCGCCGAGTGTGTCATAATGTTCGTGGGTCGCTCGAAAACGTGACGGTAGAGAGATTTAAGCCGGGTCGCCGCGGCGAATTGATCAATGTCGAGCTCGCAATTGAAGCGAAGTTAAATCGATGCAAAACGAATATATTTCCGCGCCCCCTCGACGTTCCTGCTTGCCGTATCATCTTTGGGCGGGATTTTGTCTGGCGGTTCGGCCACAGCCAGCCGCTGGGTAATTTTTTTCTCTCTTGTCCGTTCATGACTTCGCAAGCTAAACATTTGTTCATCGCGCGCTCGCATTTGCTGCGACTACACCGACTATTCCTAACGCGTGTTCTACAAGAACAGGGCATTACTCTGTGAAAGCAATTGCTACAGGAACTGTTTCTTTTTTTCTATTTCCTGCGTTCACACTTCCTCACCTTGGCTAGGCTTCTACCTTTAAGTTCTTCTCGATTGCTGAGACTAAAATATTCCGTAAAAACAGAGATTTTAGCGTAGGTTGAGAGGACCTAGCTAGCATTACAAAGCGATTAGTCAACTGTAACGTTTGATTATAGGCACGTTGCTAAGGGCACAAAAATGTTTTGTTTTTAATACACTTTTTAGTATTTTAGAAGACGGCCCCAGTGTATCTACATAGCCAAATACATATAGGCCATTCAGTGCATGGTCAAATACTATATACCGCCTGCGCATAGGGGAAAGAGGGGGAGAGGGTCGAAAGAATTATGCTATTGTCGCAAGCATTGTATTACGCTTACAGCGCTTCTACGCCGGCTCTCACCACGATAATGAACCATTTTCGACTGCCTTTGAAGATAAAAAAAAACTGAAAAATCAAAGGTTGCGAAGGGTACGACCGCTGCCCATAGCAAGATTTTTCTGTTGTGCCATTTTTATTGTTTGGTTTTTGTTTTGTTCTATTGTGTTATGTCCTACGTTTAGCTGTATTTTTTTACTAACGCCCTCCATGTCCTCCTCCGAAATGAAACCCCGTGTACGCAACTGGTGTATACAGAAACTGTGGCACCTTGGCGCCACAAAATGGGACAGTTCTATGACACCAAGCGCTTGCCCACGACGCTATGCTCGTAGTTTTAGGGCATGTAAATTTCCCTTCCTGTTTAAAGAACTGCCCAAGGACGGCACGACGTCCATGTTAAGGCGACGACTATACAAGCACGAAAGGAAAAAGGTTTGTCCTTGTAAGAGAAAGCCTGACCTCACGCGCTCGCTCACAAAGCGAAGAGCGGGACGTACAGACGGGCTGTGTGTAAAGCGGCGAAAGCAGATTAAAGACCCCTCGCCCAGCTTCAGGTCTAACGAGGCTTGTTAAACCTGAAAACTGAGCGCTTGTTTCCCAGCCATCACGCGCCCCTTTCTGAATCTCCATGGAAGCAACAAAATGCTTCCAGCGTCACAGCGTTAACGACGTGCGAAACGGGGCCGGCGCGGTGGCGAACGGATTTCGAAATCTAATCAGAGGCGCGGCAGACGACAGCTCTTCTACCAGAGCAAAAGCAGCGGCAGCAAGTGAGGACGAGAGCACTCCGAGCGAGTTCACTGTGCACAGCGGAATTAGCAAACGCCCGACACTCAATCTGCGGACGCGGAAGAAGCGGAAACCGAAACCGCCCTGGTTTACCAAAACAACGAATTCGTTAGTGGACGCTTTATCTCACCTGTTTCGGGGTATACTTGTTTACCTAAACAGCCTACCTGTTTTTACTAACTGTACATAGGGGATCTAGTGTTGTGTAGTGGCCCAAAATATATATATATATATATATATATATATATATATATATATATATATATATATATATATATATATATATATATATATATATATATATATATATATATATATATATATATATATATATATATATATATATAGGGAGGAGCAATAAAACTTGGAAGATGGTAGAGAACACAAGAAAAGAAAACTTCGAACTTGGTAGCCAAAAATGATTGTTGCTAACGTTTCTGCAAGATACTTGCCTTCATCAGGGCTTTGACGAAGGCACGCCTTTTCTTTTATATATATAATATATATATTTCATTAAAGATATTAACTGCTTTACACGCAACATAAGGTGCTGTAATTTCGTCTGGACTCAGTGAAACCTCTATCAATACCAGACCCGGGCTCTTCATGATAGTAAAGCAATAGATTTAATCTAAGAACAACCCAATTCGTCATAGTTCTTAAAAGTAGGAACTTATCAAGTTCATGAGTGAGCGACAATGATCCGCTATAGACTGCAAAAAGACCAGGGAGCAATGTTTTTTTGGTAGACAACAACGGAAGAGTTTCTCTAGTGGGGCAACGATTGCACTGATGGTGGGGGCACGCAGATGGAACCGGGTGACCAGTTCATCTATCGACTTGCGTTTCGCGCCGTGCGACAAGGGTCGCACCATTCCACTATCTACTTCCTCGTGACCAGCGCGAGCGTATCGTTTCCGCTCCTCCAAATCTATTTTCTTGCCTTCGGTTGCTTCGTACCCCTAAGACACAAACGGGGCCAACGTGAAGTAGGGGCAAAAACAGACGTCCGCCGTAGTTGCCAGCAGAAGAGAGAGTCCCGCCAAGTGAGGCAAAGCGCAGACAGGAGGAGTTCAATACAGCCCCGCGCACTCTGCATGCCGGGGTGGTTGCGGCCACAAAGAGTCCGTATCGAACGAATCCCCTGAATGGCCGCGCAGTCGACGAAGGAGAGGCGAGAGAAAAAGAAAATCCCGCTAGACGAAATACGGGAAAGCGTACAAGAAGCCGAAGGAACGGGACCGAATAACCAAGATGATAAAGGAAGCGAATACGCGTAGGCCGGACAGAAGAGGGAGCAGCGGCGAAAGCGTGGCCCACTCTGCCCGTAACGGTCCATCTAATGCACTCCATGTCCCCAAACTTTTTCCTAATGCATCCGCCGGCCGGCTGTGCCGTTCTTTCGGTCCAGTCTGTGCCGGACTGCGGGCCGAGAGAGCGCGACGGTGGAGCCTACGACGTACAAACCGTCAGCATCACCCAGTATAGCAGCGCGGGCACTCGCGAGCCGGGGCCCTCTCTTTTTGTACGACCAGGATACGCCCCTCCTCTCGGCACACTTTTTTGTACCCCAAGAAGTGCGCGCATGCACTGAAAAGGAAAAGACGGTACCAAGGAGAAGCGGGCAAAAGATTTGTACAGGTGAAATGGCCCGGAAAACGAGCAACTGTTGTATACGCGCGCTTGTGCTGTTGCCCCATGGCGCCTATTCAGCGCCATTAGCTTACCGACCTACATTTCGTTTCTCTTTTTTTTTGCGCTTTCATCTTCCTGTTTCCTGATTCGCATTTGTTGGAATCAATTCGATGTTTAGGTATTCCTGGATGTCCCAGTGGCTATTCAGGTCAGGTTACACGGTATATGCGGGGGGGCTGAGTGCTTGAATTTGCATAGGTGAATGCGCTAGCGATAAATATCCTGCTTCCAATCGGCCCTCCTTCTCTTTTCGATAGAATTCTTGCTGACACTTATATAACACGTGCAAGTAAAATGAAGGAAAGCTGTGCTGGGTATGTGACAGGCACGAAGTCACGCCGCTTCAAATTTTATTGCTGGGCCAGGTAGTGGATTCGCTTGATTGTGCTTCTACCGCTGAGCTGCTTTCAGGCTTCTACAAAGAAGCTGATTGCAACGTTGGGGCCCCTAAACATAAGGACATGTGTCTTTATAAGTTTACATATATGTTAAATTCTCGCTATGAAATGCAGGATCGTTCCGAGGTTCTCCACTCATTAGACTTTCAATTTTGTTAGGGCTGCTATAACGAAGCTCAAAATAAAGACTAGCCTCTCGGCCCTTCTGGGTATGTGGATATTTAGAAGCAGTGTACCATTTGATGTATATGATGTATTCAACGTTATCCAAGAGAGCGCGACTAACAATAAAGGTCGATATTCTAGTTCTTTGAGGAATCGTTTCCTAAGGAGCATAAATCATTTGAGAGAAAAAAAAAGCAGTTTTTGTTCCACCGCGCTGGTTCCCGCGGATTTCGTGCTGAAGAACGCGAGACGAAGTAAATCGATGATTAAAGTTCATCTCTTTAGCCGAGACGACGCCAACTGCTCCGATTTAAAAGATACTCTAAATTCAGCGAAGCGGCGGCAATAGCACGGTCGGGAAGCCAGCTCGGCGAGCTTTTTTTTGAATACGGGGCCTTTCAAGCGCTTGACGTCTTTCAGCGGTCCGGAATGAATGCCACCGGTGCATGTTAATGAGCTTGCGACGAATGATCCGTAGAAGTGAGGCTGCGACGAATTGCGTTCAACGGTCCTGAATTCATGATGTATTCGACAAAAGCCCTGGGATTCCGCCGAAGGAACAAACGTCCTGTAATCTTAGGAAATAACAGCGTTTGCTGGAATGTGCGCCCGTGTGTCGTTGAATTATTGGGCGCGCGAGAACATTGGCTTTTGTTTGCGAAAGCAGTCAGACCAATTTGACAGGAAGCAACATTGAGATTTAGTCAACGCCCTGCCGCGAAAAGGGGCGAAAATTCGACGGTACGTCTATTTTTGTTTGTTTGTTTATTTTCGTTCTGTTGATCTGATTTGAGCACTTAGAACAAGTTGCTCTTAAAAAGTAAATATTTAATATTTTCATATCTATAGAGCGAAGCCTAGATTCTCTTACAGAAGCCGCTAGAAAGCATCACCGACAAGAAATGAAGTTAAATCAGGGGGGGGGGTAACAAAAGAGGAGGCGAAAACATCTGTATTTATAACACTAAACCTCTGAAGCGTTCACCGACGACACAAAAGCGACTAATCCACGTGTAGCATATAAAGGAACAAACATCGTTAAGGCGTCGTCCATACCGGAGGAATAAAATGAAGAAAAAACGAAAAAAAAAAAAAACGACGCATCCAGGCACGAGCACAGCCACTCCAGAGCGTTGACGCAATAGTGGTTCGTCGCGCCCTAACCTAGGGCCGAGTACGTTTCAACTGCAGGCGGCCCATCCACGCCTGCAAACGTATACGGTGGGTGGGTTCTTTTCCACCTGGAGTCGTTCTCCGCACTATATACGGCCGTATCCCCATGTGGCCTCGTTCTCCACCAGAGGTGCTGAGAACGCTAAACGAGCTGCCGAAGGAAGCCGTCTTGCAGGGGAGAACCGTCGCGCGATTTTCACAGATGCACGAACAGCCGCCATGACTTCCCTCCCTGCATGCTGCTTTGTCACTCGTTGCTCGAGCTCTATTTATCGCCTCGCGTGCGCTCGTCTCGCTTCCTTTTGGTTGCCGTGCGGACGCCAGAACAGCCCCAACGAGAAAAAAAAAAAAAAGGCGGGGGGGGGACAAGCAATGAAAATGTTGCCCACGGAGAATCTAAAGCAGAACTAGCGGACATGAATGCACGAACTTGTAAACCAAAAGGTGCACCCTAGCCACGCTCCGTTTAGGAGACTTGGGACTTACCAAGCTCCACCTTTCTTTTTCTTAGCTCTATTTCCAAGAGAAGAGAGAGAAGAGGGGCGCTTCGATTTTCGTCGCCAACAACGGGTGCTGATTTCATTTGTGAGTTGCCCTATCCGAAAAAGGCGCGGAAGGCGAACCGGAAAACCCCTTCTCCCGGTGCTCTTTTCCGCGTGGCAGTCAGCAGGCAATCAGGATGCGACTGTTCGCAGACCCTTGTCCGCCCCTCCGTCACCGAGGAGGGTGGCTTTCCACAGCGACACCGAAAGCAGCGCAGGAAGCGTGCTTGTCATGTGGTAGGTACCCCCGTATATCGGCAGAGAAAAATTTCAAGGGGCAAATAAAACTTGTCCCGCAAGCGCCGCGAAAAATCTTTTCGGGACGCGCTTGGAATGTGGTGCGAATGATCTATTGTCGCGCTCGTCGCGGCTGGCGTAGAGAAAGCGACCGTGTATTGGTTACGTGCGCACGAAGTGCTTGATTGGAGTTATAAGCCGCTCGCAGTGCGCGTTGCTGTATTGGGCTGCCGCGGCCATACTCAGCGCTTTAGGGCATCGACGTTTAGAGCGATGGCTGTCGAAGATCGCAACTGCTGAACAGCTGAGACGGGAATCCACTCTAGGTCGAGAATTCGCGTACTCGTCTGCGTGTTGAGTTTGCGGGAAAGTAGAGGGGCACACCAACGTTCCCCCATTGCTGAAGAAGTACGGGCTTTAACCACTTCGATCTGTTGTGAAGCTCTTACCACGCGCTAAACTACTGGCAGCTCTTCATGTCTCACCTTGCAGGAAACCTCAGAAATTGCTTTCCGTTATATACTGCAGAGTGAGACGTTAGCCATTACTTTTCGGTAGCGAAAGATTCAGACAAATACGCGAAAGGACGCAGGCGCAGCCTTGACTTGCGCATACAAGGTGCTGCCATATTAGGTGATGGGGCTCGTTGCATTCTCCCGAGCTGGGGAGATGCTCCCCACGTTGGGGGAGGACGAGCAGCTGATCGATGGGGTCGGTGTGGTTCCTTTCGGGAAAGCACTAATACGTCATATCTCCCCTCCGCACTCTGCGCCTGGAGTAGCTCCGTGACTCGGGAACCCGCGCAGAGATGAAGAAGCGTGGTAATGGCGTGACGCCGAGCCTTTGCATTTTCATCTCCATAAGGCTTCCAAACGGCGCCGAGTTCTACATTCCTTATGTTCTTGTTCGTGATGCATTAATCACGTGATCACGGCAAGCAAAGAAATAAGCAGGAGATATTTCAGCCCATCATTTTGCACGGTACATTTTATCGTTGTAGAAGGATTTCAGTATGCATGTAGCACGACTAAGTGACTGATTTTATTTGGTTTAGGACTTACTTAAACATTCGCGTCGTATGTTGGCTGTATGTGATATTAACACGGGAAAACCCACGCACAAAAATCAACTAAGCCAATGTTGGCAGCGCAGAAAGACGGAAAAAAGGTGAAAGTCGAGGTAATGCACTGACAACATGAGCAACGAATATGTTTCTTATTAGCTAAGAGTAAAGCAACACGCGCAACTCCTAATAAATGAAGGAGGAGTAGGAGGAGAAAAACGAACGGAGAGGCCGAGAGGTTATCCAGGCTTAGAGCCCGGATTGCTACTCGACGCTGGGGAAGGGGTGTTCAGGGGATGAGAGAGAGGGCAGGCGAAAAAGAGGAGATAGGAGCGAGGCCCCGCACACACATGAAAACTCCCCTTTGTGTATTGGGGAGCATACAAACTCAATGAATTGTATTTTCCTGATCTGCTCACAACGAAAACTCTTCGTGAATCCTACGTTTTGTCTCATAAAAAAGCTTGCTCGCGACGCATCTGCATTCCCTGCAGCAGCAAATGCATATCCTTGCGTAGCGCGTCAAGAATAGTCGACGGCTGATTTTCGCTTTTATGACAGCAGAGCCAGCTGGTGCTATCCAGGAGATGAGGGTGACAACAGCGGGCCTATCAATCTGTGACGCCGTACAATGTCTTGCGTCGACGATTCTCCGCCTGGCTCAGGTCGGAACAGATTTATAGCAGTTCGCTGCCTCTCCGTGGACCCGCACAGCCAAGTTTATCTCGACACCAAACAGTACGGAGGAAGAGAAAAAAAAAAAAAAAGAAAAACCAACCTCCAACGCCTTTAGAATCGTCCCCGGCTGTCAACGAGAAATGATTTGAGCCCCCAGAAAGACAAACAAAGCCCTAACTACCGTCGGTTCTCCGCAGGGGAAGAAAGTTATTCCGCGGTAGAGGAGGGAGCGAGGTGCGAGCACGGTAGGGTGCAACGAGGCCTCACGTACGAGACGCGCTTTCCCAACACGGGCCGGGAGCGGGAGGCGGGCACGGCGCGGGGGCGTCGCATTATGAGCCGACCCAGGCAAGACACGCGTCGGGCCCAGAAGGAGCCGCCAGAACGAGAAACACGTCACGGCCGGGCTCTGTTGACAGTTCGACCGGCCTCACGCGCCTCTCAATCGCAATCTGGGCGCCCGAAAAAGCAAGAGCGGCGACAAAGCAGCCCGCCGTCTCCTCGATGAATAATACATGCCGCTCCAAGCGACGCCCTTGCCGGTGGGGGGGACGAACCACAACCACCACGACCAGCTCAGAAAGGGAAAGACAACAAGCGCGCCGAAGACCGTTCCGCCGCGCGAACAGCATACCGAGTCTATGCAAACTTGCATAGCCCTTTTTCTTGTCGCTGCTAGTGCGGCGGTGGAGACGACGGCGAAAGGGGAAAGGTAACCACAACACCAAGGGGCGCTCGCGCGCACGCCCACGGACGCGCGGTCAGAGACGACACAGACTCGTCGGTCCACGCGCTTCACCGTTGTTCCCGCCACCGGTTTGCAAAAAAACATTACGACGACGTGCCAAGGCGAACGATCGTGTACTAACGCCCGCTGCGGGGCACTCGGTTATTCATGCCGCTAAACCCCCTCCCCCTCTATCTCTCTACCGTTCCTTCCGCTCTCTGCCGGAGCGGCGAAGGTAAAGGAGAACAACCCCGTGAAGTGAGGCCGGCGAGAGCTCCGTGCGCGAGTATCTTCTCTCCTTCACCGACAATGCGAGGAGCGTGGAGGAATCAATGAGATTTGAATATTGACTTCTTATTTCCGTCGTATTCGTCGTCTGGGCCGTTCTTCCTCTGGCTTTTCTGTTACCTTGAGTTTCGCAACAGCTCGACGAGCATCTTTGATACGCTTCTCATCAGCGCCATCGGAGGATCTGCTTCTCCACTCTTTCCTCCTCCTCCTTCTCTCTCTCTCTCTGTCTTTCCGTTTCCTCGAGAACGGTCGGACGCAGAGCAAACGCGTAAATTAGGACGCTCGATAACGCTGTCAGGAATAACAATGAAAGAACAGGTTTCGCTCGACACTCGAGACGCGTAATAAAAACTCGGGTGAAAGGGGAATGAAACAGATTGCGGGAACGACAAGAGAGAAGGCGAGAAGAAATAGAGAAAGTGTTTCTTCCTCCCGGTATGAGATTATAGGTGCGCGCATACCTTATGTACGTTATGAAACCACATAAAACCGAACATTGCTGCTGAAAGCTAGGAATAAATGTGATGGCGTTATTTCCCGGCCGAGTACGCGAACAGTCTCTTTTATAAAAAGAAACAAACAAAAGGAGTTAGGCGTTCAAGATAAGGCGCGACGCTTTTTTTTTTTATGCTACGACACAAAACTATGTTTGTTTTTGTTTTTTTGGTGGAAAGATTTTTTTGAAATTGGCAGACTTAAACCATTCCTATCGCATGGTTAAACATAATTTTTTAAATATTCGAGGATTTACCCCACAAAAAAGCGGCATAAACTGCAGTTTCAACTCGCGATGATAACATGACCCAGGCCTTCGGCTACATCAATGGGAAGGATAGCTAACGCTTTATCGTTTTCAAATCCATTTAAAAGAAATAATTTTTAATTTAGTTTCTTCGGTCATGACGTCGTAACATGCAGCAATTTTCTTCCCAAGACCTTCAATGAATGCAGAAAAAGGTCCGAGACGTGCCCCTATAACTATTTTTGTTATCCCCGTTGCTCAAGCAAAGTACAACACATTTCGCTGCACTTCCAGTCCATTGCTCAATAAAAGGGGGAAACAGAGGTGAACGCCGCCTCGAAAAACTAAGGACAAAAGGAGAGCACCCCCATTAGCACAGCAGTTCCTGATGTGCGTAAGTATGCACAGGAAACGCAAAGCAGAAAGGAAAATATCAGGGACCTTTTTTCCCCGGAGCACTCCCTCGGCGAGTATTCGTGAGCGCGGCCCAGCAGCGCCGATAGATACAAGCGTGAATTAACGGGGGGAGCTCGCCGGGGCCGTGAAAGAAAGGGTGCCGGCCCACTGACGCGCACTTGGGCAAACGAACCGAAAACAGCGTTTGTGCGTCGTCCCCGTGCTCTCCAGCGAGCGACTAATTTAACCTCCTCGCCCTCTGGGCAGGCACAGCCGGGAAAATAAGAGCGTCACCGGGGAAGGGCACAGCGTCGGGCAGATCCAGCACTGCGCGCGCGGCCGGAAGTATTGGGGAACCAGCGACCGGCTCATCGAGCACGCGAGCGCGCATTTCGACGGGCAATAAAAGCGCATTCTCCGCAGATAGCAGAACCCGGGGGAAAGAGAGGTTACCGTGGAAGCGCCGCGAGGGCGAAAAGGGCGGGTCAGTGCGGCGCTTTCGGGGCTCGCGGGGTCAATCGGCAACCCGTTCGCCCCGCCGACACGAGCGAGACCGGGGCCCGTTCTCGCATCGAGTAGGCGAGCTCATCTCCCTCGAACGGCTGTAAATCTTCGCGCCTCACTTGAACGGCCGACGGGGGGACCACCACCGAGCGGCACCGTTCCGCAGCGGCTAACCGAGCGTCCTTTGGCGCGCGGCCGTTCCATCGCCTCCTCCGGCACTTGCATGTTTCTCTTCTCTATTATTGTTGCCCCCCTTATTTCTTCTCGTTTGACGGGCTCTTGGTGGCCAGGGAAGGCGGTAGCATTTACGGAAAAGCCGATTTCCAGCGGCCGACCGGGATCTTTCGTGTGAACACTTTCGGGCTTCTGGAGGGAATAGCGATGTCTTGACGTTGTGCTTGCCAGAGCACAGCAGCCAGTTATGTGACTATCCTTGTATAAGCGAGAGAGAGAGAGAGAGAGAGAGAGAGAGAGAGAGAGAGAGAGAGAGAGAGAGAGAGAGAGAGAGAGAGAGAGAGAGAGAGAGAGAGAGAGTGAGTGGTAGAAAACGAGCGAATGGGAGAAAGAAGAGTAGAGAGGCGGCTTTATTCGAATAGTATTTCAAATATCCCACTTATGGACGCCCCTCTTTACCACGTGTAAATTCTTCCCTCGCTGGTGTACCCTAATCCATATAATATTCGGGTGCCACACGTAATCCGGCCCTCCCGCCTATATCCATTCCCCTCTCCTTCCCTGGGCTGTATTGAGATCCCGACGACCAGCGCCGGCTTGGATGATCAGCAACTCCCCAGGGCTGAAGCAGCACGGTTGCCACATGGTCTCCAGGAATGAGGGACTACTCCCACATCACTAGGCTGAAATTATTAGTTCTTAGACATCAACAGAACCCCTCGGTTTTCTAGGCAAGAAGTATGAGAAAATGAAAACTAACAGAACTTCCTATGTGGAGAGGTTACATCTATCTGTCAGAATGTTTATGCTTAAATGTTTCTCGCATGCATGAAACATTCGCATATCAATGGAATTTACAATTGGTGAAATCTGGAGCAAGGTCGGAGCTCGTGTGGTGACCGCAAAGCCTTGTCAGCGGCTTGTCAGTGTGCTTGACAGCGGCCGTGAACTATTAGTTCATCTATTGTGTATTATTAACTAAAGTTTCAGTTGTTGAAAACGTTTTTATTTTTAAGGAAACTAGACGTCCTGACCAGATAATTGATCTCCCTCAACTAGGGGTTAATTATTAAAGAAAATTCTGTTGAAAGGTACCAGTTGGTGAAGCTTAGATGAGAGAAGAGAGAAAGACAAGGAAACGTTCACGATTCAATCCCCACGTCAATATTTATCCAGTCACTAGTTACTGTCGCCATCCCGGCATGGTTTAATTAAGATACGAAATATCAGATTCATGTTTGCCTCGAGAGCTTTCTCCCCACTAAGCGCTCCTGTGTTTTCTAAAAACGACGGACTTGCACAGAAGTCACAAAAGACTACCCATTAGCACAAAAGACTACCCTTTATGAACTCACTGAACTTTTTTGTCTATAGTGTCCAGCCGCTGGGCACACCACTTTATGCTCTGTCCGTACCTTTACCTTTCTTTTTCTGTTTTCCTCTTTTCCCTCATTGTTCCCCTTTCTCACGTGTTGGATAGCATACTAGGCCGCCGTCTGGTTAACGTTCCTGCCTTTCCTTTACCTTTTCTCTCTCTCTCTCTCTTGATTTTCCACTCAAAATACTCGGTAGTGATTTCTTTGCAAGCCGTGTACATTGCCATTTCCGTCTACAGCATGACAAACTTAACTCCGTGGAGTTATGCCGACGCCGGTTCAAATGTTTTGTGGCACAGGATTTCAACCGCGCTGGCTATTGTTTCAGGTTCCTGAAAATACCTAAACCATTGTACATTTCGACGTTGTTTCCTTTTAAAAAATGAGAAAAAAAAAAAAGGGGGTGGGGAGACCGAACAGGGGCGCCATCGCCGATACCTATTGGAGTGCGGGCCACATGCCGCTAGAGTATCCCGGAAGCAGGGCGGTTGGAACCGCGAGTCTTTTGTGCGTCGGATCGCAAACCCACTCCGCGGGCACGGCGCCCAGCCTTCATATTTTGCCAGCGTTGAGCGCGCACTGCGCTTCCACGGCGACGCCAATATTGTTCCCCTATTGGCCTCGGTGCGCCCGACTGAGCCTGCCGCATTCTTCAGCCAGCGGGGAACGCGCCCGTCGCCAACGTCGCGCCGAGGCCGCAGCCCAGAAGCGCTGTCATATGCGACGACTCGGAAAGTCGGTGCGAGGCAGAGTGGGCTTCGATAAAGCAGCCACGATGTACGACCCGCAGGCGAGGAAGAAACACGTACGAAAGAGACAATGCAGTGTGTATAAGCTACGGACAGCCGAGACGGCTGGCTTGTGTGCGACGACGACAACGACTGAAGCATTGCGGCTCTATACGCGCGCGGCCTCGCTGACTCGGCCGGTCGGAACCGACTTGAGTGCTCGACTATTGGACGCGTGCCGAACGGCCGCCCAGAGCACTAGATGCAAAGAAAGCATGCCTTGACCCAGTGGAAAACTTCATTACCGATATGAGAAACTGCGTGCGCGCGTGGAACAATAACAGTGATGAGACGGTCGGTTCTGCGTAGCGTGCGAGTCGGGCAGGATGGTTGGGCGGGGGGCATGTGACGCGCTATTTTTTGTTTTAAACGAAGCGTGTAATATCAGAGCTGTTTTGGGTGCATTCGAGAATACAGCCATATACGTCGTGTTTTTGTGGAGAAACACAAATTACCAAGTTCAGAGTCACATTTTTATGGAGAAGTGAAGGACAGTGAAACTCGTAAAAAAGGGATGGAATCCTCTCGCCGAATGGCATAAATGTTGTGGCATGCAAGCAAAGCGAGCGCAACTTTCGCAAAAAGTAATAATTCAGCAGTGGCTAAAATTAGTTATTGCAACAGTGCATTTACTTCCGGTACCATTAACTCGTCGATAACAACCGTGGCGACGGAAAACAAACTTTGATGTTTGTCTGCAGAAGGATGACAGAGTAGGCATGCATAAAAGCGCTGAACATTTGACTACTGTGGGATGGATCACCGTCGACCAGTTCGTCGTTATTTTCGTTATTTCCAACCATTTTTTTATTTAGTGCGGCAAAAATACCCCGCCAAACGGCTTCAAATGCTTATGCTTAAACGGGCGGGTAAATAACATTAGATGTGAGTAGAAATGATCCCATGTCAAGGGCTTCATTTGGTGCGACGACAATTTTTCAGGCGTTCTTTTTGGTGCGGCCTACGACGTGAATCCGGAATTGCGCCTCCAGAGCTCATGCAGTAAAACTTGAACACAAGATAGGGGCAATTACGTCATATATTATATTACGCTTACGCACTCATTATCCCTCGCCCAGAACGCACTTAAAGCTTACGGAAAGCGAACAACGATGGGCCACTGCAAGTTTCATTCACAAAGGCGTTTATTAAACAGTTGCCTACAAAACCAATAAAATTAAGCCGTATTATCCCTGCGGCGGTCTTCTATTAACGACAGCAAGCCTAATGCGCCCGGAGAGTTCTCATCGGTGGGTGGAAAGGGAGGAGAAGAGGGGGGAGAGACGGGTGAAACAGAGCTTGGCTGGAGGAAAGGGGTGTTGGAACGTGACGTCCGGTAACTACGAGCTCATTTGGCAGCTCTCGTATAGGAGGACGTTTCAATAATTGGCGATCATCCACACCCGGGCGTCCCGCTGGGGGTCGCGACGCTGCAGGTTCTGAGTGCAGTAGTAGCAGTAATGTATGCAGCGCATGCGAAGCAACGCCGGAAGGGATCGTTAAACACGTGCTCCCTCGGGGAAAGCAGGAATGGATGCTGGGGAGAGCTTCGCGACAACGAGTAGACGGTGCGAGGAGCACGTTCGGCGCTCTCCGGACAGCGCCCGTCCCCCCCTCGCCCGCCTCCTCCACGTCATGTCATCATCACCTCCTAGAGTGCCTTGCCGCCCCGTGCTGTGAGACACTTCGTGTGAGGGATGGTTAAAGTGCGTAAAAGAGAAAGCGAAGTAATGTTGAACCCAACCAAATGTCGGGCGGGAAAAGTAGAGTAGCTGGGATGGTCGTGCTTACGAAACGGTGCCTGGTGGTTATGGTGGTATGCACTTTTACTTGAGCTGAAACGGGTATAGTTGGGCCATTCTATCTTGCGAGAAGCAAAGCTCGGTAAAAAGAAGGAAAAAAAACTGCCTGCTGCGTCGGCATCTGAATTAGGGCTGTCTGAATTCTTCCGTTTGAATGGTGGAAGTACGGAGGAAGAAGTGAAAGAAGATCGTTTGCAATGGCAGTTTCATGCCGCCAATGACGGCATGTAAAATACCAAGGTGGCGAGAAGCCACTCGGTCTCCGCGGGGTACTTGGCGTTGACTAACACTTTTTTTTTATTTAAGGGAGATGCAATGTAGAAGTCTACGCGCACGTTCCTTACAGTTTCCCTTTCTTTAGACCATAACTCGAAAAAGAAAAAGAAAGGTCTCTCCCCCATTGAAGCTCACTATAAGTAAAAAGTATTTTTTATCTAGTAAATGAGGCAATTCAAATTCTACAATGCTGACTGACTGAAATTATCTCGCCAAAAGCCGAAACTTCTTGTATGTGTGTGTGTGTGTGCGTGTGTATTCTGATGTATGTGTTGTGTTATGTCCGCGTGGGTTGTTTTGTGTTGTGTGCGTGTGTGTTGTGTTGAGTGTGTACTCGTGTGCGCGTCAATACTGGCGTTCATGCGTTTCTCAAGAGAGGAGAAATTACATTAACGCAACTTCCAATTCTTTCCTAAATGTTTTTTTACTTGCCCACGCCGTCCCTCCCCGGAGAAAACCGGCTGCACATCATAAGTTCCTCCAGAGCGCAGCCGTATTAGCGCCAGCAAAGATAATCACGACCGTCTCTGCCGCCGATAGACTAATCTTTTTCCTAACCCTCAAAATAAGTTGGGGCCATCGGGACTCTCTGCTCATCCTATCTTGCGCAAGGAAACTCGAACAAGACGTGTGTATCCTACGCGTGATAAAGAAGCGAAGCAATGCAGTGGTTTCTACGAAAGAACAACGGAGAAAGCGGGGTGCAAATTGCAAGCTCGCGAAGTGGGACCCTCTAGGGGCAAAAAAGAAAAAAAAGAACGAAACTCAAAATCAAAGGCACACAGAGAGCAAGAAAAGGAGATGCCCCTCCATAGGATCTGGCGAAATCCAAGTACGACCAGTAGCAATCGTCATCCGTTCTTATTGGGGCCTCCTCCGCTGTTCTTGGTTGCCACGCTCTTGCTTCTTCTCGGAAGGAGCGCATCGTCGTCCCACTGCACTCACGCATACACTGCATTTCTCATCAGAGCCTTCGCCGGGTAGACTTGGAGCCGAGGAAACAACAGCTCGTGGGACGCCCAAAGATGGAGCGGGGCGGAGCCTTGTTCCAGTCGCTGCACGGCTCTCTCTCTCTCTCTCTCTATCTCTCTCTCTTTATCTCTTGCGCTTCTGGCGCGCTAAACAAAAGCGAAGCGTTCGTGCGGGGCTTAGCGGACGGACGTCGTCCAGTCTTTGTTTCCAGGGGCCGACACGAACGGCATCGGAGAGTGAATGAAACGCAGCGTTCGAGAGGCTCCCAAAACTGGCAGAAAATAGCGACGGAGGCGACCCGTCGAATGGACAACACCGGAAGACCGAAAAGGAAAATACGGAAGGAAAGGATGCTGGGGAGGAGCGGCGTGCGTAGGAGGTCGAAGAGCAGAGGCAGCTGGAGGAGCCGAAGGCTGGGGAAGACGATACCAAAGGAGCGGGGATGTTGAAGGGGCGAAGAGAAGTGGCGTGCCTAACTGCAGAGCACGCATCCGAGGGCGAACCTGACAGGCCTGGCGAAGAGGGAAGAGCGGGAGAAATCGCAGGCGAGCTTCAATCACGAGTGCATCGCTGTTGCCTGCACGCTGGACGGCCGTCCAGCGGCGTTCGTCTGTTCATTTTGTTCTCCGGGCCCCGAGGCCTCGGCGGGGAACGGACGCCAGCCGCCGCTTGAGGAAAGCCGCGGGTCAATGAAGGGGCCCACCGCCGCCACGGCCGCCTCTCGCTGTAGGCAGCAGCGGCGACGTTTCTCCGATAAAGGAGTCGCCGGCTTGGGCCCCGGGCTGCTGGGCAGGCCGGCCCAGCCGAGTCGGTGGTCGTGCCCCGAGGGCAGCGTACTCCGCCCATTGCCTGCCACTATACTCTGGAGCTGCTGCGAATGGCGCCCACGGACTGCTCCAGTTGGTTGGGTTACATGGTCGCCGCTCTGGCTACCTTCGCTTTCGCTGGCACGAAACGTGCTCGTTTGCCCATACATCGAGCACCTGCGTGTGCGTTCTTCACTGAGTGTAGCCACGAACGTTTCTTGTTATTGTATGTGAAGAGCTACCACAAATTGTTTAGGAAAAAATGGTGTGGGCCTTCTGGCGCCATTACGCCATAAAAGACTAAGTGTACCCTCACCGGTCACATTCCAATTTCGATCCAGGCTGACCAGTATTTAATCACACAGGACAACGGAAAGAAAAGTTTGGAACAACTTTGATGATGAGGATGAGGAATAGCTTTATCGTCCTGGTGAGGAAGGAGAGGGACACGGAGGGAGGGACGGAATAAATGAAAAGATATCACTGTTCAAGGGTTAATCACTTGAAATGGTGGATAGCATTGTAAAGTCTAGGGTTCTGTGAAGATGCAAAAAAATTGTGTCTGCTGCATTTAACAGGGCACCAAATATCGACAAATTTGTTGATGTTCCTGCTACTGGCGGCGCTGCCTCTGTTAAGATTTTACGACGCGGTAGTTGAATAATAAACGTTCGTCTTGCGGTATTAGGCGCCACAGGTACACCTAAGCTATGTATGAGGAGCACCGTAGTGGAAGGGTACAGCTTTACTCAGACTACATGAGGGCCCTTAACGCGTGCTGAAATCCCGGCCCAGGGGCGTTTCCGTTTTTCACCTCAGTCAGAAAAACGATCCGCCGCGAGCCAGATCGACCCCGTGACCACGGACTCAGCAGCACGGCGCCTAGCCACTGAGCCACCACGGCGGCTGTATGCTTTAGTACTAATCACAAGAAAAATTATACGCGAATTCACACCATCAAGTTGCCCGTGTCATGGGCAGACAAGCCTTATTTGTTTGACGTGAACACCAATGCGGTTATCTCACCGCCTGCAACACTTCCATTAGTGGTGATATTTGTCGCACATGACAGCATTTATGGGCAGATTCTGGACGAGGTGTGCGGAATGTTAGCACCACAAGTTTCATGGAAGGCAAATTTAAGAAAAACGGTATACAGGTGCCGTCAAAAGTAATTAGAACATGGTCTCTCAAATTTGCAAGAATTTCTTCTTCCGGAAACTGCATGGGTGCATTGGTGTGCGTTAAAGGAGTCCTCCCTTATAGAGAAAGCTTCTTGTAAACCGGTAATGTCTCTCATAAAGCCAGTAAGACAAATCCTTGTTCAAATTACTTACGAAGGCGCCTGTACGTGTAGTGCGAAAAATTTTCAGAATTGATAACTGCGACATAGGCGTGGACACGTACAACAAATGTCTTAAACACCTCGAACGTGTTCGACAGAGTAGGCAATGAAGAACGTATCTAATTTTACGATCGTGAAGGCGAAAGTTAAATATATTTGGAGCGCGGTATTTTCAAAGTGACATAAGTCAAACATCCCCAGCTTACAAGACAGGCCCGCGCTTTCCTCCCACGGCACATTTTAACGGCGGGCTGACATAACAGCGCGGAAACAAATAACACAGAAAAGAAACATTGCGGAGCCGCGTGGACGGTAACATCAAAAGGAGTCGGGGTGGCGCTCGGCCACAGTGTGTCAGTCAAACTTGGAGGGCAAATCAAGCGAACGAAAACAAGGCAGCGCAGGCCCTTGACTTTGGGAACTATGGATCCAGCCGTGCTGGAAGAGCGGTGATCACTATTTTGGGAAAGCGGCTAGGGGCCTCCGCGGAAGGTAGCAAGGGCCCGAGGTCGTTCTCCGGCGACCCCACCGGCCGGGGTGAGGTCACCCAATTAACCCGAAAAACAGGCCCCACTGCGCCGAAATAAGGCGCTCCCCGCGTTCGTGTCTCGCCTGCATCACGCGGTGAAGCCAGCCTGTGTCGCGATCAGTGCTGTACTAGCTCGCGCTGGGCAATGAACGAATGGCAAAGGGATGTAAAAGCTGTGCCGCATTAGTTCGCCCAATAAGCCGCAGCCCACCCAGCAATATGTGTAGGTTCTTGGTCAAAGCATCACGGTCTGCAATTGTACACTGCAGAACTTACTGACCATGCATGTTGCACAGGCGAGAAAGTTTACTGCCGTTGAACAGCCAAGCGTTATAGAAACGTATGATCACAAGGGCACCAAATCTTGTCCGGCAGATACACAAATAAGGTGCATCGACTTTCCTCCTTCTTCAAAACGACCACGTAACACGTTGACGTTACTCGTGCAAGAACGACCACGTAACACATTGATGTTAGGGGTAAATGTCTCTTTGGCACACCTACACTGAAATACTGCCTAACCTTCGGCTTCGGGAGGGTTCATTTTAGAGTTTGCACTTCCGAAACACGAAACTCATGCTTTTTCCGGTCAATAAGCAGCATCAGCGCACATGCAGGACATTCCAAAGAATAAACACTTTGTAGATGTACCTTGAACATCTATCTTTGGTTGCGCTGCTAAGTGCGACGTTTATCAAAACGCTCCGCGCATGCTGCCAGTTCAGCAGCAACTGGGCTTTGTTTTCCTCGCTTCCACTAGCACTATGGTTCAGACATACATATATACAACGATCTCAATACACGCAGTTTCTCTAGAAGTACCGTACTTTATTCCCTGCTACTCGAGCTCTTGAATTCACGTATGCCTTAAAATTGACAATATCACCAGCTCTCAGATTTCACAAGCGTTCATAGCTCCCAAGTTTTCGAAACTTAAGAAGTTTTCAAAGTCCACAAGCCTTCAAAGTTCACAAGAAAATAGTTCCTGTCGAATGGCAAACGCACCTGCCAAGAAAATTTCCATCGCTCTACGCCTTCGCGTACGCATGTGCGACGCCTTCTACGGCGAGCAGTGACGGTAGACGTAGTCAGTAAGGATGCTAAGGCCGATGCTGACTGATTCCCCGAGACCCCAAAGTGACTCGTCACACGAACCCATGCCGCGTTTGCGAGCAGTCGGTTTTAAATAGAAGCTGCTCCACATCCTTGCGCACGACCTGCTCGTAAACGTCACCAAGTAAGGAAACCCTGGGTGACAAGCAGCACCGTTGTTTTCAAAGGGAGACGAAAGATCGCAGATGTGCTCTGCCAGAGGGTCCGAACTTGGTGCTCTTCGGTTCCCTAAGGAGCAGGGACAACTCGTCGGTTGTTGGTTATTTGTGGGTGTTATGTTTTCTGCCAGGTTACGTCCCACGGTGGTGGCATGGTACGTACTTCGCTACCCTATCCTAGCACAGTCATTTACTACTGCGTCCTATGTTCTCCGTAAAATATAACGAAAGCCACATGACCCTCGTGTACTGCTTCGTGTCGCACAAGGTGTACTAGAGAGTGAAATAACGAATGTTTTAATGCACTAACGAAGCGAGTCAGGCAAGCTGCCCGACTTGTTACGCCAGGTGGTGGTGGCGGCGATTATGTGAAGTTTACGCACGAAAACTAATAACAAAACATTCTTCGGGCCACTTAAGTCTGTCCACGTGCTTTGAACGCGAAAGTATTAGTGCTATCCCTGGCGATACGTAAGCAGATTTACGTTCCCTGACATTTCTTAAATCTCTTGAGCATCATCATATAAACGCAGTCGCCTTCTTTCAAGCCACTAATGCCCAGAAATAAACGTCCTCTGCGGCTGAGGTGCACCTGTTCTCTTCTGGTGCCGTCACGTGTGTCCGCCAGCGGCTGCGCTCTGCAAGGCTTTTCGGCACTGCACGCTGTGGACGACCGACACTGCATTTTCCAACTCATGAGGTATGTAAGGTGATCGCACTATTAAGAAAAAAATATGAGCACACACGTACACGCTTTGTCACAATTTCTTATGCCATTCCTAAGCCTTCTCAACCACAAAGAATCCAAAGAAAAAGCTTTACATTTAAATGTGACAAAAATATTTTATCACAGTAAAAAGAAAGGTGTTTTCTCTAGCTTTCCGGCATAAAATGGTGCAGCCTCGTTCGGGACGTAAGCTTGTACATAATTTTTTTTGTAGCCTGCGCATTTCCGGCTTGGTCTAGAAAATGTTGACAAGGAAGGAAGGATAATACAGTGCATGAAATGCAGGTAGGTTAACCAGGTTACAGTCCGGTTGGCTACCCTACGCATGGGAAGTGGGGAAGGAGGGATCTAAAGAGAAAGAAAGGTTATTGAAAAGACGGGGAATAGAGTTTGAGGAGCAAGAAGAGAAAAATTAAAGATAACTACAAAAACAAAACAGCCGATAATAAAGCCTAAACTGAAACGGTAAACTATGCAAATGACAAATGAACATGGTACACAGCGTCTCTACAATCGTTCAGACAGGCCTGTGTCCTTTAAGAACGGAAGTAGTGCTTTTGTGGCCTTTTCGGACTGTGATGGGCTACGTCTGTGACACAAAACAGTTTGCGCTGTTAATGGCTGGTTGTCGAGTTTCCGGAGAGCGGTTGACAGGTGCAGTCTCTGCGTTGAAAACCGGGCACAGTGACATAAGAGGTGTTCTATTTTCTCGTCCGTGCCGCACACGTCACAAGCAGGGCTGTCAGTCATGCCGAATGTGAATGTATGCTTACGATGACGGGCAGAGAGCGTGACGATATCCCTGCTGCAGACCGACAAAAAGCTGCAACTATTTTGGGTGTAATCATCCGTTGACGAGTATGGACTGAACCTACAGTCCCGCGAGCATTATGCCAAATAAATTCGACGCTCCTAACAGCATTGCCAATCGGGACTTCGTGCCAGGGACACCGGTCATGCACTGACACCCGATAGTAAAGGCACTTTGTAAAGGACACCAGAAGGGCGCTGCGACGTCAGTGGCTTGAAAAGTTTTCATCACAGGCCGGTTCAGCTGATGCAGACTTCGACTGGCATACGTGAGAACCCAACCGGCAGTGACGACACTTGTGTAACACGAAATGATGTGGCCACTAGAAGCGATGATGTCAAGGATGCCATTCCGTATGACGCCGGTGCAGTGCAGGGACGCTCCGGTGCATGCCGAACTGGCGGCTCATGTGACTGAAGGCGGAAAAGAGCCGATAATTAAAAAAAAAGCAGTGGCTTAGCTGGCCTATGCCAGGATATACGTAGCGTGAGCTAAGGTTCAGCTGGTTATTATTAGCTTTCCTGGTTGTCTAGCTTGATTATTATGCTTAACTCTGCTTTAATGACACACACACGGTATACGCATTATGTGACACCTGTATATTTGTCAAGCGACCCCGGCGCAGCGTCACGAATCGCCCCAGAGCTAAGCTGGTTCCACAGGCGCACGCCGGTGTTGCTGCGACGCACGAGCCATCGGTTCCACACCCGGCCACACCTCGCATGATCATCAAGTGGACCGGGCCGTCACGTGCAAAACGGAGGTCGGCAAATACGCTGGGCGCGTGGGGTGTGTGGGAGATGCCGGGCAGCAAGCAACGTTCTGTGCGCCATGTGACGTCACTGCTCCTCGCGCATGCGCAACACGGCTCTCCAGGAGCCACGCGAAACTGCTCAACCTCGGCCAGTGTAGCTCACGCTACAATAAGCTGCAAGCATTAAACATCAATTAGGAACTAAACGAACGGGTTTTAGCTGACAGTTTTCGCTGAACTCATAATGACCTTGGGGAAATTTGCCGACATTGTTTTTTTCTTGCCAGAGACCGACTGTTACTACTGCGACATTGTAATTCCCGAAGGCATGGCGAGAGGTGGTATGATTTCAGAAGGCGCCAAGCAATGATTGCTGAGCCGCTCTGTTTTCCTCCTCATTCTCCAAAGCACCAAGCTTATCAATGGGTGTCACCGTGAGGCTGTAACTGATGAAGGTGAGGGCAGGTTACTATTGTTGTACTTCGTCTTCTGATGTTTTTTTTTTCTTACAGGAAACATTGAAAATGCGGCAAGAAGAGTTTTCCCGCTTACCTGCTTCGCGGAAAACCTTTCCAATCATGGCCTACATATTTGGAAACCTTATTCAGAAGCGATTTGCTTCCAGTACCCTACTGAACTGAACGTCGCACGCTCATTCTTCCTTAGCCTATTGTGAAACCTCCACAACCACCTGGTTATCAGAGAGCATGTTCACCGCCTACGCAGCGCACGTAGGGCAGCGCCGTTTTGTTGTAGCAACAGATACGAAGTTATCTACACCAGTCTCAAACTCTATTTGGCATTTTTGGGTGCAAAATGGGGCGTTAATTTCATTTGGATCCCTACGACGGCAACAGTTAGGACACCCACGCAGGCGTTTCCCTTGTTTTAACAATTCCAAAAAAATTTCGCAGCAGACGTAAAAGAAGCAGCGTCCTTACCTGAAGCAACTAACTACCTAGTCATTATAACGCAACCCCAGGCAAGAGTTGGGTCGGGTTAGAGTATTGTTTAATTGGCCTAAGCCACGAAGAAGCCCATGGGGACTTGATACTCCCTAGCTCTATACCAGACAAAATGAGCTCACCACACACTTTCCGCAGCCGGGGCACGCGCCCTAACGAACAAAGTTTTTTTAAAAAACTAGGTCCCCCAGTGCGATACTTAGTTTTCTTCTCCCTCGAGGCTGTTTCTTTGGAGAAAAAGAATAGAGCCAGAGGAGAACTGCATTGCAAAGCAGCGGAAACGCATATTTATACGTAACGAGCGGGAATGTCGCAATCTGCCCCAGAGATAAATGAAGATTAGCGTTTTCTTCTTTTCTCCTAATTTCGCGCGTGCTACGCAGGCGCATATGAAAGATGACTCGGCATTACGTTCACCGAGAGGAGCGTATCGTTTGTCATTTGCACGGCGCGCACCCGTCGGCAAGGCAAATAGCGCGCGAGCTCCAGTCGGCCGGGTGCATTGGGCGCGGGCAGCGAACAAAGCGCGCAGCGCTCGGCGAAACAAAAGGCGGAGGCGAGCCTACTAAGACGAGAGGAGAGCCGCCTGGTCTTTCCTGGCACGTGCGCGAAGAGCCCAGAAAAACTCTCGCTCCAACAGGTAGCGTAAAACGAAAGCGATACGCGCGAGACAGAGAACGACATTGAGTCATTATAAATGACTGAGATCGTGGAGCGTCGTTATAGGAATGCCTTGGCACTGAAATACCAGTGCAGAAAAATGGGGAACGGAGGAGAAGTCCAAGGGCCTGCTTTTAGGTCGAACGTGGATGCTCGGTTCGTCGGCGCGCGAGGAGCCGAAACGCGCTAATTAAGGGCGAAGTAGCGTACTCGCCAGCCGCGCCGCGTAGTTATGCAAAAATTTGCATAATTGACTTAGCCCGGCGGCGATCGATTCACGGCAGGCGCTGCTCGGACAGCGCAGACTCCCACAACCTCACCGCCACCTCCCTGCCCGGTGAAGACAATGGGTGCGGGCGCGTGCCAGAGGACCTCGGCGTCCTGTCTTCAAGTCTCCCGCAGAACGGGGCGACGTGCGGGGGAGCCGACGCGGCGAAGTCTTGAAGTGGCGAACGCTGAGTTAATCGCTGAATCGCCGATATTGTACGCACCTGAGTCGGTTGCCGTTGGTGAGAGGGGAAGCATGATATGCTGATCACTTCCGGACGCCACGGAAGAGGTCTCTCAAGGCTAGTGTAACTGACAGGTTGCGGTTTGCGTTCTTTTCGTCTTTACCGTATATGGAGCACGATGGTTTGGAGGAAGAAAAAATTAAGCCAAACCGGCCATTCACTGGCGGAAGCGGCGAGAATAACTTTGCATAATTGGGTTGGGAAACTGGGAGCCTTCCGGGAAGGAAGGTGGGGGAGCTGCTTGAGCTGTTCCAGATCTAATTGCGGAGTTGAAGCGCAAGAAAAGGGATTAAGGGACATGCGGGGGAGACGTTAAAATCAATTCCGCCGCACAATTGCACCTTACTGATACGAGGGAACTAAAAGCGCCAGCAAAGAGGCCGTAGGTAAATTGAGAGAAGGAAGTTATCCATTGAAAACGGCTTTTTAGAAACCAAGGAAGTTTTATTCGCGCTAATCTTTGAACTGTAATACAAGAATACGCGCCTTATTTCAAATGTGGCCAGAGAAACTGCTCGCTCCATAGCATTTGCAAATGAAAATTAAGGGCGTTACAGTCTAAACTCAGGGCAGCTCCTACCGCCAAAACATTCATATTTGTCAGGACGTTCAGAGGGAACGTTTAATTATGCGCTGATAAAAGAACAACACCCAAAAAAAGGGGACATGCTTTGGGAACTCAATAAACCAAACGTTCTATCCAATTTCCAGTGAAACCGTTGTAATAAACGTCACTTTGTGTTACAGAACATTTGATTTCCAGATTAAAAACGCCCGCGCAGCACGCGGTTTATGAGGCGCGTGGTATTAATTGGATGCCTTTGGATTAATTTAGAGAGCCTTGGATCATTCAAGGCGCCCAGGAAGCCGGGTAATTTGACAAGTTTTGTACTTTTTACTTAGCTTCGAGCCGGGGTTCAAACCATAGGCACTGTATTGGGATTCGCAGCATTCAGGGTGCCTCTCCCACACGCCTAATACGACGTTTTGTGTAAGACTAATTCACCGAGACCCCATAGGGATGAAAATATCCGAATGCAGCCCTCTCATTCTACACTTACAACCAGAGACGTTCGAACTATAGACTCCAGAATAAGCCGGGTATACAAATTAAGTTCCCTCCGACAGAAACCGGCAGCAGGGGCTTTAATTAGACGACGTTCGGCGGGCGTGATAGCGGAAGGGGCTACACAAATACGACGTCTGCTTCAGCAGACGCGAGCCGAGGCAGGTAAAACGATTAAACCGCGGGCCGACGTCGTGGGCCAAATGTCGGGGTTAGGCCACGGTGCGCTTCAAAGCCCCGGCCTGACGGCCGCAGCGTTTTGTTTGGGCGCCACGTGAAATGCGGTCTGCGGGGACAAAGAGTTAGTTTGCCGGCTTCGATTGTTCGCTGGGACGAACAAAAGGCGCGTATCCCTGCAGGAAGGGCGCACACGCATGCCGGGTGTGCCGCACAAAGGAAAATGCCACGATGGACAAAAAAGGTGTCAGCGAAGCATCGACGGCACCGGCTGCATTCTCCGCCTGTCACCTGCCTGGCACGTGCGTGTTTCTTGGCGACAGTTTAAAGCACCAACGCTCCCTTCTTCCCGCGCTGTGCTGCCCTGCGGTTCTAGTGCCCGTGCCACAAAACCTCGGCGCAACGCATTCGCACCTAATTAGAGCCCCGACGTGATGGTGCTGTTTGCTGCACTTGTGCCGGGCTTAGATGACGAGTCCGTTAGGAAGCCACGTTGAATTAAAAATGTACATTCATAGACTGAGAAGCTTGTGACAGGCATTGTAATTAAGATTGCGACAGACGGCGTCCCAACTTTGTTTATGCGTGCATGACCCTTAACGAACGGCAGAAGCTATGTGTGTGTTTGTGAGCAACACGTCATGAGTTGAGGGTGGCTTCAGAATAATTCGTTAATACAAACATGTCCTGTAATATTTGTATTCCGCGGAATGATTTATTATTAATTTTTTAAAGTTATGACGAGCTGTTTTTCCTTTAGATAAAGAACAAAAAGGACCACAAAACCTGCATGCATTTACAGTACGCGTTGCTTTATTTCTGTGATTGCATTTGTGGTGCCCAAAATTCGTGTCCGAAAAATCTAAAGACGTTTAAGCAGAGGCACCCTGTTGAGGAATTGTCATATATTGCGTAGTGTTAACAGTAGAATAGTCTTCATCGAGCTTTCTTTGAGGCGACCGGGCGAAATTGAGCGGATCTGTGTGGCTGAAACAAACCGAACGCAAGTGTATATTTAGTTTGTGATATTCTTGGCGCCGCTCGCGACAACGTGAGACACTCTAAATCTTAACCTCAAAAATTTAGACGGTTATTCCCTTAACAAATGCTTGTTTTCCAGGCTACAATTATGGACTCGGTTGACAACCACTTATACGCAACTGATGAGCACTAGGTGATCTGCTTATGGCAGATCGTCTGCTGGCGTTCCGTGCGCTAAACTGCAAACTCGGCCTCGCTGGTGAAGGCTTCAAAACGCCAACGTAAGATCGGAAAGAGAACTCCTTTACCCGCTGGCTTCAACGATGGTTAGCGGCCAGTTATAAATCGCGCGCAGAATGGAACGGATTGAAGGAGAAAGCGGCACCCGGTGCCACAAACTGGCCGCAGACCGTGAGAGCGGACGGCCGCCTAGCCAGCCGTCGTCAAGTGGCGAAGAAAAGCGGTCGACCGCCGGCCCAGCGTTCTCCCACGAGCGCCGCACTGGACCATGCAGCGACCGATACGGAGGCGGTAGCGGGCGGCGCAGGGAGCCATAAAGGCTGCACTGCGGTTCCTCGACAGATGCTCCTGAGAATCACTTTGTCTTCGGAGTCATTTCCGCCCTGGGAGCCTCAATCGCGGCGGCGCGTTGTTATGGGGGCCTGCGCCGCCGAATGATGTTGCTATCGGAGCGAAATGCGGTCCGGCCCTCGCAGCTGTCCGTGACAGGTGACCTCTTGTGCTATCTTGGCCGACCTGAAGGGCATTACGCTCGGCTGGAAAGGGTTCTACTGCCACGCGAAAGTGCGGCGAAGCAGCCTGTGTACGTGCATCGGGTCATTTCATGCCGCTGGGTTGGGAATGGGTGGTGCTAATTAATCTTGACTACGACGGCAATTGTCTTAAAAAAAGAAGCAGCATCTCCTCGCATGGATCCTCCGCCGAGATTAGCCTCGAATTATTTAATTACCTGGTCACACGTTTGAATATTTTTACTGCTACAGATGTCAACAGTCTGATATAACAGATATTTTTAACAGATACTTTCAACGGTTTAATACAATTACCCGTAAAAATCTCAAATTCTTTAGAAGATGAGGTAAAAATGGCTGCAAAGTGCACGCTATTTCTCGCGCATTGTAACCCTGTATCTGTGCTCCGCATACACGAAACAACCAATAATAACCACCTTACAACTTGCCGCCATATAGACGGGGAAAAAAGTTTTCACAGGCTAATCACGCCTATGGGGAGCAGCTTAACCCTGAGGAGCAGTATTTGCTTCATGCTGCTTTGACGATTGCCTTAGTAGCAGCTCAATGATACATTTTTGACACGAAAGTGTTTTATTCCTGGATACACAAAGATTACACTGACGTCATATCCGTCTCGGAAGTGACGCCAGTACAACGAAGCAAGAGGCCTGTAAAGGGTGCACCCCTGCACACAGGGTCTTCTTGCGGGAAAGCAACCTTTAATACTTATGAGTACGTTATACGTAGGGTTGTTCGCTTTCGGGTTTCATATTTTAACACGAAAGTGTTTTATGCTGGGATACACCAAGATTTCACTGACGTCATATCCGTCAACGAAATGACGCCAGTACGCCTTTGCCGAAGCGACCGGCCAGCAGGACGTCGCTCGCCAAGCACACCCACAAGACGGCCGCCAACCCGCAAATCATGCTCAGCTGCAGATTTCGCTGCACATTTCACTTCCACATTTGAACGATTCCTATGACAGAGGAATCAACCACAGTTTTTTTTTTTTCGTTACACATCTCGCCACCTTCACTGCCCAGAACAGCAATCTGACCCCCGGAGGAAGCAGGCGCCGCCACGGAGAGCGACGCGAAGCCCGGTACGAGGAGGGTAAGAAAGAAAAAAAAGCAGAGACAAAGCGGTCGGAATGAATCGAGGACAGAGAAGGCTGGCGACAGGAAGACAAAATGACACGGTGGAAACGCGACGGGGCCTTCGTTTAATTTCCTATGCACTCGCCTTCTTCTCCGCCGTATATATGCGCTCGCTTCCCCGAACGCGTTCGTCTCATCAGTTATCTTCTTTCTTTCGTCATTTGCATTTTCCCCGTGTAACACCGCGTGGCTGGCTAGCGAGAGACACAAGGCGAGAGAAGTTCACATTCGGAAGCCGCCCGGAAAAAAGACGGGGAGTGGGGGAAGAGGTTTCCGAGCACAAAACGAAGAGTAACACGGAGTTTGACATCTTCCGACGCCGAGGTAATCGCACTTTTCGCCTCTCGCGCCTTTCGCCACCAAGTTCGCACCCTTGCCGCTTGGAAACGATCTGCGTGTTTTGCTAGTATCCCGGCCGCGAGCCCGACTATACAGCTCGCAAACATTCCAATCTTTTTCCCCGCTTTCAATTGCCCCTCACATCCCCCACCAGCAATGAGGCATCGCCGCTTCGGTTTATTTCGATTCTTTCACCAGCTAAAATCGATTTCCAGTCCTCGCTGGAAGCTGCGATTCAATTGTTGCAAGCCAGGTGACCTTTTCTGTCTTAACCGTTTGCCATTTCATTCCCATTTTAAATTCATTCCTTGCTTACAGCAGCAGCGTTTGAGGTGTAGCTCGCGTCGATCCAATGTCGCGGGGTGTTTAAGCTCGACGGACGCGGGAAAGTGAGGCACGTGGTCGCACGCGAGGCGATAATAATAAAACGGCGTTACGCGGCGTGCGAAAGGGTGTTGCCGAGTTTAGCATGGCGGCGAGGGATTGCGAATTGGTCTGATTGCTCGCTCGAGTGTGCGAATACACCCGAGCGCGCCCTGGTGGCGACACGCGCCGCACTGCGCTTTTCCATTTGAGGCGCCGCCGAAAGACGCAAGGAAATAATGAGGAAATTGGCGGTTGGTGCGTGAAATCAGATATGTCGTGGAATCGCACCGGTGACGGCGCTCGCGCTCCAGCGCGTGCACTTGGAGAACTCGCGCTGGCGAGACAGTGCGCGTAGTACGTCGGCAGCAGCGCCACACCGGTTGGCGCGGAAAAACCGGAAGCAGAGTGCAAAACGAAAAAAAAAAAAAAAAACACAACCCGCTTGCGTTAATTTTTTTCCTTCGCTAGCTCGTGTCTCGGGGTACGCTCCGTGCACAAACATAGCCAAGCAAATGTTCAGCCAGCGGGAATAACCGAGTGAATCGAAACGAGCGCGGCGAATTCCGGCTCGTAAAGAATTCATGAACGACGCCCTCGGAGAGCGAGAAAGATTCGCTCGCCAGGCGCGCGTCGAACGCCGCGGCTGAGTTACCGCCGAAGCAGCGCGTGCGCTGGATCTCACGCTGCGTATGCCCGCGTGACGAACGCCGTATCGTTCGCACGCAGGGCCACAGGCATACGGGGCACAAATAATCTTACAAAGTCGAGCGACCTTAAAGACTAGCGAGCAGGTGCGAGCCATGTCGCTGTGTATAAGTAAAACTCGCGGTGATGGCACGGGTTGCAGCGAACCTTGCCCGCCGGGCCTCAAAAGCGCTGAATACAACAGCTCCCTGTGCGTCCTTCCTGTGTTTCCGATAATCTCTTTGATCACCTCGCAGCGCGTGAACATTGAGATTCAAAAGGGGAGCTAAGGGAGGGAGGCTGCTGTTTGGAGATGAAATTCATGCAAATCAAAGGATGCGGAAAAACATCACGCGCCCCGTATGTGGTCACGGCGTCTGGGAACGCCGTCGTGCGAAAAAAAGTGACAAGAGAGTGGATAGGGGGAGAGGAGGCGGTTCAGGGATAATAACGGCACGTACCGAAAAATCTGTGAAGGCGCCTCGTCGGTTCCTTTCTGCAAGAAGCCTGCAAGCAAAACGGAAGTCGTTAGCCTGGTGGCTCGAAAAGCAACCATAGAATAGAAATGTTTTTCCCGGAAAAATGGGCTCACGCGGCAAAAAAAAAAAAGAGAAAACTTTTCGGAAATGGGTTCCACATTCGCATGCGTGAGGTTGAACTTAAGTAGAAGTTAGGTAAAGGGTTCAGCATCTGGGGGGAAAGAAGAGGGAGGGTGGGGTGGATATATATTGCTCATCTTAGCTATATATCTTCTATATTGTAGTAAAAGAAGACTTAACAAAAATGCACACTACTACGGCCCTCACAGAAATGCATTACAGGTTGCCAACACATTTGAATGTAACACATTTTCCCTCGCAAGCAACATCTAAAAAAAAAAGCTTAAAGAATACAGAACTGAAGTATTATTCCTTTTTGTTATTTGGTATTTGTAGCTTTTTTATCAATATGAATAATGACTATTTCGGAACGCTGAGGTGAGTTGGTAACAAACTTTCCAAATCGGGCCTTCTAATAACAAAATACGTTAAAAAAACAACCTAACCACGGAAGTCGAACAGAAATATTGATAGAAACGCTGTTAAAGTAACGTTAATTCGCATATATTGTGGGTAAGACGCTTTTTCGTGTGTATAATAATAATATGCTTTTTTTTTTAGATAACTGACACCTTGAGTTGGGCACGCTGGTACATCACGGACAAGGTAAATTGCGCTAGAGACAGGACGCAAACAATGAAATGACACGCACGAGCGCTTGTTCCTTTCGGGTGCTGGAGTCGCTAAGTGTTAACCTATGGGTTAACAATCTACAATTTAATAGCCGACATATCGACTGGTCACAGGCTTGTGCATTTGGTGACTTACTGTGCCGACCTAGATATTTCTGCGTATCGACCTTACTTAATCTCTTCAGAAGCCATTAAAATGGAGTAACTATTCCCCCTGTTCGTATTTTTAATTCCGGTTATTAAGGAAGAAGGCGTAGATATTTTGTTGAATTGCTTTGCCTACCCGCCGTGTAGTTCGCCGTCCGGGCACACACTCGTCAATAAGGGGAACAAACATGGCCGGTGATAAGTTTTATGAAAGTATGTGACCTTTCTGGGAAAAAATATATCTGATAAGGCTATGTGGGTGTGGAACGCTACAGCGATATCACACGATGAAACAAAAGCGTTCGAGTATTACAGTCCCAAAACTGCACCAACGTCAGCTGATTGTACACGAGTAGGACGAAAAAGACATTTTGGAACACATGCCATACAAATAAAAAAAAATTGGTTGATTCCTCTGTCATTGAAATCGGTAAAACACGAAGTGAAATGTGCAGCGAAATCTGCAGCTGAGCATGATTTGCGGGTCGGCGGCTGTCTTGTGGGTGTGCTTGGCGAGCGACGTCCTGCTGGCGGGTCCGGCTGGCGGGTCGCTTCGGGAAAGGTGCACAGGCGTCATTACCGTGACGGATATGACGTCATTGATATTTTCAAGTATCCCAGCAGAAAACACTTTCGTGTTAAAATATAAAACCCGAAAACGAACAACCCTGAGTATAACGCACTCTTCAGTACAAAAAGGTTGCTTCCCCGCAATAACACCCTGTGTGCAGGGGTGCACGCTTTGCAGGGTGCTTGCTTCGTTGTGCTAGCGTCATTTCCGTGACGAATATGACGTCAGTGTTTTTGTGTATCCCGGAATAAAACACCGCACCATTTTACCACTTTCACTTCGTCTCGTATTCAGCCGTCGTCACGGCGCGCCCAGTGGATTGACCGATGAAACAAAAAAAGGCGCCATCGCAAAAGTTAAAACAATTAGAGCCCAGTAAAAGGCCTCTGGAGGCTTCACGCTGGAGTATGACAAAAGGTGGATTAAGGCACCGGGTAGAACTCACCGCAGCCGCTAAGTTGGGTCGAAAAAAATTTTATCCAAAATTCATCTCGTGAGCCATCCGGCAGCGCTTTACGCTTTAAGCCCATACAGCGAACGGCGCGCGAGAAAAAAAAAAAAAAACTCTTCGAGGTTTAGCCTCCTCCCAGCCTTATACTCCTTCGGTGTGGTTATACAAATGGGCAGCGAAGTAAATTTTACTTTTCGCTTTCGGCCACGCATCAACGGGCGAGGTCTGGAATAGCCGCCCGTTCTTGCGCAGAGGAAAGCGCGCTTCGCCTCGCGCGCGTGTGTGCGTGTGTACAGCCTGCGGCACGGAGCGGCTCCACCACAAATCACGCTGGCCGGCCAGGCGCTATGCGGGGTCACGTATGCACCATAATCCGCCGGGGACTCGTGGGTCGCTCGGAGGGAACGGGGGTGGCAAGGGGGCCCAAATGAATGTTCGGGACGCCGGGCCGTGACCGCGCTCACCTCCTCGCGGGACTCTGGCCCGAGTCTGCACTTTTTTCCTTTTTGTCTTCCTATCTCTCTTGCTTTGAATGAGGTGCTGCTCTTGAGAGCCCGCCGACGCCGTCGTTGTCGGAAACAGTTGTCGGCGGCTGGTCGTTCGCATCTGAATGCGTCTCTTTAGTGCCAGCGCGGCTCTTAAACCCAACACTGGCGCCTGTGCACTGCGCGCCGTCATTCAAGCAGCTGAATGCCTAAGGGCCTTCTCGTTTCTTTACCACTTACTTTATATTTTCTTTTTTTCTTTTTGACGGGGGAATAGCTGTAGCGTACTCACGCGACACCGCAGGATTTCAGTCTGGGGAGTTGTTATAGTTCAAATTCGAAAAGACACCCCCTCACTATAAGGAAAGATAAGCAAAACTGTCGAGAGAGGAGAGATGATACGAGCTCTGCTGTCGTCTCTTCCATTTTTTTGGCGAAGTGTTTTCGCACTATGTTTGAATGTTAGTAGCAACTTCGTGTTGACGGAGGCTGCCCCGCCTGTCGTTACGTGAATTTCTGCTCTACCGCATTTTCGTCCCCGGCACCTTTTCTTCAACATTCGTTCTCGCTGCCCCTCTTGAATCTCGTGAACCTGTATCGCTATATATATATATATATATATATATATATATATATATATATATATATATATATATATATATATATATATATATATATATATCGTTTTTCATTTGGTGTTCGCTTTCAATCTTTACAATATCTTTCTCCTTCACTAACCATGTGAAATAGCTATAACGGAGCACTATGCAGGGTTGACTTTTTTTTTCTGATGAATGTTAGAACCATCTCTCTCCCAGAAGGTCAATTAACTTCACTGTACACTAGTACAAAAAGTTTGCAATATACTTACAGAAAAATAAAGGTTTATATAGCATAAGTTGTTGCTTTTTTTATTTTCCGTATACGCGGTCCTTCTGTAAACGTATTTCATGTAATCCCGTTAAGGGGTTCCTGTAAACTTCGCGTCTAAAGCGTACGCGCAAAAGCAAGTAGTCAAGACGCCTAAAAAAACCAAGCCAAAACACGTACTTTTTTTCTTCCACCAGGGGACTTATACCGGAATAAACGCCTAAGCTGCAGGGAATGGCATATGTTGGTAATTTGCTTTACTCTATATTGGTTCTCCACCCTAATCATCGTACTTACAGAACTCTGTTCGCTGGCGGGAGTAATGGGTGTCCAGAGTTATTCGCGTATGGTTACATTCTCCCTGTGCGGTTATGATGCCCCGGCCATTTCTCTGTGTGCACTTCTCCCCCTAGATGGAAGAATCATAGCAACGTTTAAAAAAAGGGAAAAGGAAATTCTGATAGACAGAAATAAAGCCAAAGAAAGAAAATAAAGACAGCAAGCGCGGACCGAAAGACGGAGCAGCTTCCAAAATCGACACCGCCAGAACGATGAACGAACGCCCCCTCTCTTCCGGATCCAAATTCAATCAGGTTAATGAACACAGTAGCGGCAACCCGGCGCAGCCAATGCGAATCGAGCGTTTGCTTTTCTGCTAACTGGATTTCTGCTGCCACTTGAGCAATTTACTCGACTCCGACACGGGCTCGCCGAACCCGCACTCCCCCATCTGTCGTTTGCGATACGACCTCGGTGCGCGTATTTCCAACGCCGCCCACCTTCGGCCGCCGACTGGGTTTCGTCGCCCGAGAGAGCGGCCCCACAGGACGTGCTCTAGTTTTGCCTTTGCTTTACTTGCCTTGGACTTCGAGCGCAGAGTTACCCTACCCCACCAAAGCTCCACTTTTAACACATTTTAGCAGTAATTGATACCCCGCAACGCTAAAAACACGGCACGACGCAAGAGGCCACCGCAAGAGCTCCACCGCAATGTCTAATTCGCAGTGAAACTGCTGTGTAACAACATAGCTCCTCTTCATGAGTGAGATTTTCTTATACAGTCGAACACGGATAAATCAGACTCCAAGGGGATCGCGAAATGCGTAGTTCGATATATCGATAATCCGAAACATAAATTATGCCTGTCTGAAGATTATCAGATAACTCTGCACACTAATGAGGGCTTTCCGAAACTATGACAAAGAGCTAGCTTACCGATTTGCTCCTCACAGCACGGAAAATTCGAAAAGCAGCGCAACGACCACCACTCTTTACTAAGCATGCAAAAAGCTTGTAAGATTCGCTTGCTTCTTCTTCTGCGCCATAAAGTTCACCAGACTGTCTTCAATCTTACAACGCCGTCAAAATAAGAAAATCCGGCAATATCCACTGTGACACAACAGTGGCGAATCTGAACACTGATGCGATCTCGGGCGGTACTAGTAGGGCCACTAGTAGGGTTCGCTTCTTCGGCATCGGTAATGTCCGCCATAGCTTCGACATCGTCGTCAGCACATACGAACTCGTGTGCCTTTGTGTCATTCGGAATGGCGCATGGGAGTGCTGACAGCTCTTAAAATTCCCTCTTGAGGCACTCAACACCATCGTCTTCGGTAGCAGAACACCCCTCGTCTGGAGGAGCCGTGCAACAAAGCCGCTTTGCACACGACTCGCACCGCAATAGCCGCACCGTGACCGCGCTGCTTTCCCCTTTACGCCAGGATGGAAGAAGCAACACTATTTATCAAAATTAAAAAAAAAATGTAGGGGGCAGGAACAGAACTTTGGGGCACACCACTGGTATCTTTGTACCTAAATAATATCTTCCCGTTAATACGTACATAGTACTATCCCTCCTAGGGATAGCAACGTATAAGACCCACAATAAAAATGTCCACATCTGACAGTGTTAGAGAAAAAAGTATTCTGCCTTTCCTGTCTCTGTAAGAACAGTTATATGCAAGTGTATTTAATACCAACAGCGGGAATGTTCAGTACCAAACAGGACGGCCCCAAACGGTTGAAAACACACTACGCTTTGGATCATCTTCAGATGAACATCCATAACGTTGACCGTCAATAATAACGCTGTTTTTTGCGTACTTTACGGCGACCTCTTTGGTGTCTCAAACAGTGCCCACCGATCGCCTACAACGAGCCTTCATCCGCCGAAACCATGGCGCGGGTAATGTCCTTTGAAAGTCGCCGCCGACCAACAACACAGCCGGGCGACGAGTCGCCGACAGGCCACCCGAGGACAGGCCATATTCCAGCGCACTTCTCAACAAGATAATGTCACCCGTTGTCTAAAACACCCACGTGCGCGTCGACATACCTTCCTCTTCAGAGTAGTGGAAAGCGCCCCCTTACTCAGGCGGGGGAGGAGGGCATAAGAAGGGGGCGGAGTGAGTGTCGTCCCCTCCAAAACGCTTTTCCTCTCACTACTTCCAACAAGCCGGCTCGCGCGCGCGCTTCGGCGAACTGTGAGCCCCGAGCTGCGAACGCACGTCATCGCAAGCTCGGGTCCCGGGCGCCCTCGCCCCCTTAACCCACGCGTCCAACTAAAACTTTCGCCGGAGCCTCACTAATCTCGCTCGCAGACCGTCCGTCCACAAAGGTTCGGAGCCGGGTGCGAAACTCGCCGTCCCGGCGCCGGAACGATAAAAAGGGAGCGGCTTCCTGGGCGTGCAAAGGGGCCCCAGCTTCATTCCGGAAGCGCCGGAGACGCACGCGTCATCGTTTGGTTGGCTGTTGCTTGCTTTGTTGCCGTGCCACGGGGCCCCCACCGCAGACGTTCGTGGGTCATTTGTTGCACCCTCCTCTCCCCATCCCCCCACACGTTCTCCGCATACTGTTAGAAACAGCACAACCACACTGTAAACAAAAACAAACAAACTGGGACAGGAAGGAAATGGACGAAAGTGCCGGCTGTTCATGTAGACATAATCATAAGCGCGCCGGCGCTAACCCCGGGCCGGGACTCCAAACGACACGCTGCCGGCTTCGGTCTCGCGCGCCAACGCTCTTGCGGCGAGCCTGGGAAGGCGTTCAGCCATAATTACGCGCCGATTAATGGCGGCCGCCTGCTGCCGCTGGCCGGCCAGAAAAGCAGACTCGGGGCCGAGGGAGAGGGGGTCGGCCAGCTTGGGAGGGGGTGGGCGAGAGGCGAGCCGAGCAAGATTAATGGTGCGCATTCATCAAGCGCGCGCGCGCGCGTGCGGGCGGCTGCTCTCGGTCGCTTCGTTTTTGACCCCCACGTACACTAAACTCCCGGCGAGCCGCCGCCGCCACTGCCGCTGCTGCCGCCGGAGCAAGCCATGTATCTTTTTTCATCGCTTCCTTTCCGTAACGGGATGCTTGTTCGCCTTCAGTATTGAGACTGTTTGTTTCCAAAACTTCACTCCCGTTTCCTGTTCCCTTTCTTCATTTCAAGCAGTTTGTGTGGGGATTTCTGGACTTGATCCTCTTCGTTATTACGAACATCCCAACACTCTTCTCCTCCGCAAGGCAGCGACCTCTTCTGGGAACGATATAACCGGGAAGGCTCCTGTGCGCGTTCGCAGCTTGCATCCACCGCCGCGAGCGCTTAACATTGCCGGGCGTGTGTTGGCACTCGAGCACGAAAGGACAGCGGAACACGTGTAAGCGTGGCGTGCATCCCCGCCGTTTTTTCGCCCTTCCCTTCTTCTCAAGGGCGCTCGTTGTTGTGTGCTCGTCGAGACGATCACGGTGGCTGGAGAAAGGGATGATAAATAAGGGCCGAACGCTTTGATGACAGCTAATGCTGCGCCCACGTGGAGCGATGATTCGAGAGCGCTTACGTCCGCTCATGTCGGCTGAATACAGTGAACGAGAAATCGATAAAACAATTCGCAGAAGAACAGGGCCTGTGCACCTCCGATCGGCAAGCAAGATGAAGGTGAAAATGTGGAGGCAGCGCTTCTAAACATTTTCTTTATTTTTCTTTTCAGCTGATGGAAAGGTTTCAAAAGTATGAGAAAACTATGTGCTAGGAAGAACGCGAGAATGGAATGGATGTGAAGCGTACGTACACGTCTGCAAAAAACCGTTCGACACGGCGCATTTTAAGTTGGCTCAAATGAGTACGAAATAAATGAAGAAATATATCGCAATACGAACACGACAGTGAAACAAACTTTGAGAAAACAGCCAGTGCCGCCTCTTTCACACTTAGTTCTTATTTTGAATTAGAAGCAATCTCGAGTGGAAGGGGCAACACAGCCTGGCAAGGGATAGTTTCTGAGTGCTTACTTCTCTCCAATCGATAAAGGCCACGCTAGCAGGCAGATTCTGCAGCTCTACTTTATCGCTGTCCCTAATAACTGCTGTCATCTTTGCCAGTGACGAACGTAAACGCGCAGTGTAACTAGCAGAGTGACGTTTCTCAAATACTGTGACATGTTTTTTTTTTTGTCGACTTGGTGCTGGAAGCACACCACACACACCTCCCCTCCTCCCACCTGAAAACAAAGAGATGTTTTTTTTTTTTTTTTATGGGGACCGGATAGTGTCCCATACTGAAAGTTTGGGTCCTGTGACACCCACGCCTGACCAAGGTTGTATTAGTAAGGAGTGGCGATTTGAACTTCCCTAGCCTTGATGTGTCTATCTTAGCGCTGTGATCGAACGACGCCGCCTATCTGAATCTCTTGAAACCTACTCTTCATCAACTCACCCAAAAGGGCCAGTTTTTCTGCTGTGTGTGGCGGCGGGGCCACAGGGCAGTGAACAATGTAATGCTATCGCTCCTCGCATACATCTCAGCACTTCACATACACACATTTATACCCACATACCATTCATTTCCAATGGATGTCGCTTGAAAAGGAAATGAGCATTACGGCCTCCTCACGACAGAGTACATCGACCTAAATTGTTATATACTTATTAATTCTGTTCTACTTCTTATATCTGTGCGAATATAGCTTGACGACAAAATAAAATGGCATTTTGCTTCTTATGTAATGCACCCAGCACATTCTAAACCAGCGTTTTTGAACAAAACATAAACCCGTGACTTCCGTGCGCTAAATTTTTCTGGTTTCTGTACTTATGTTTCGGCTCCGTTATAAAAACTGTAAAAGTTGTCCTCTTGTAAAATGTAGCCCGTGCATCTTATTTTTGTTTGTTGACAGCCACCTCTGAAGTAAAATTGAAGCGCACGTTGCTTTTTTTGCTGTTTCTGTATTCTTTTTTGTCGCCCAGCACGCACACATTACGCGCAATCAGGCTAGCACTTTCAGATGATAAGCCAGAAAGATTGTCTTTTTTTTTTCATCTTCTTTTTCAACAGCAGTGAGCGGGGAACAGTAAAAATACGCCAGGTAAAGAGGGGAACGGCCTGGAAGGTTTTTGGGGACGAGTGCAGCGCGCGCTGCGACTGCGCGCGGGGCTCGTTTGCAGAGGAGATAGCGTCGAACGACGCGGGCGATGCGCATGCAGGCTCGTCGATCCTGCAGGAATCACAGAGGAAACAACGAGTAGAGCGAAACGCAGCAGCCTGCCGAAGGCAGCGAGAAAGCGAATCTTGACGGCGCCTCCGAAGAGACGGCCAGGGGAAAGGCATAGGAACGAAAGCCCGTTTCTTGGTTTTCTCTTGCTCCTCTCTCGCCTCTCTTCGCCTCAGCCCCTTTTTCCCACGCGATGGTGACGCTGGCGGCAGCAGCCGAGATTGGCTTCCGGCCAAAGAGCTCCCGAAGTGGCGGCCCAATCCCCGCAAATGCATCACGGGCCGTCCACGCCGACGCGAGATTCCAGAAGCATCCATCACGGGACAGCGACGGGCAGCGGGTCTCTGCTGGGGCCGCTGGCGCTCAAAACTCAAAACCAGCAGCGAAAACAAAGCGCGCCGTGCCGGAGACAAAGAAAAAGCTCCCTCTTACCTTCGCCGTTTATTCGCTTACTGCCACAGAGCCGGGGCCGGTGCGACCTGGCCTTGCAGCGAAAGCGCACGTATAGGAAGAAAGAGAAGTCTTTCCTCCTCGACTCGTCCGAGCCTGACAACCAGGGACCTTCCCCGCCTTTCGATACTTTAAATTTACGCCTTTCCTCTTTGTCCGAAAGTCTCACTCGCCCTGTCTCTTCTTTCTTCCATCGCTACGATTTCAAATTTATTTCGGTTATTCAAGTCCTAGGACCCGTGCACCCCGGCCACCGCCTGAGGCGCTTCAACGCCGTCAGGCGTATGGACTGTCCACGAGAAATAAGGATAAGGTAAGAAACTGACGGGAGGGAAAAGAAGAAAGGTTTGAGTGCGGGGGGGCTCACGGCTGTGAAGACGAATGCTGCCCGCGCAGCGCACGGGCCTGAGCCGCGGCGTAGGAGCGTTTCGGGCGCCTTTCTCAGGCCTCTCAGACAGAGCTCGGCTCGCAGACGAACGAACGCCAGAATGCGTCCGTGTTTTACTCCCAAGCGTAGGACTTTGTTACTTTGCAACTTTGTACTTATTTCGCGCACACATTTATCTGAGGCGCGTCGGTAGCTACCCGTTTTTGTTTTCTTCTTCTCTGCAATGGAGAAGTCTGAAACAGAGTCACAGCCACGCTAGCGAAGCATTACGACGCCGGCTGCTTCCAGCGTCGTCTTGCTTGCCAGCAGGAAGAATAAGAAGCGAAGAGGTAGTGGAAAGGCACGGGAAAACGTCGATTCGGACAGAAGGCCTGCAACTAAGGTCCGTCGTCTCATCCCCCTTGCCGGCCAAGAGTTCGGCCAACCAACGTTACTCTCGGCTGACCATGTCGACGATATTTAAGCTCGACTGTTCACATCAGCAGAGGCGCCTCCACGTGATGAACCGGCACTAAAGCTTTCGTTCTATCTTGTCTGCGTTGCCGGAGGGTGGAACAAAAACAATGCTGGGATACGGTTCGAGACGTCGAGCGGCGGCGAGTGGGGGTGCGTTCTAAGAGAAATGTATCGAAAGGGGAAGCGCCTATCGAAATGGAACAAAAAAAAATGTGCCAGAAGCCGAAGAAAGCCTGCGGAAATGTTAGTTTCGGTAGCGGGAAAACAGCGTAGCGTGGACCATAGCGTAACATCATAGGCGGCGAGCTCAGTGTACACACAAAACACGCGCCCGCAGTCTAACGCTACACCGTAATGTGAAGGAAAAGAAAACAAAACAAAGGCGAACTAAAAGCCGCCGGGAAGGCGCTTCAATTCGACGTCTCGCGGCGTGAGACGAAGACAAGGGTACCACTCCGCATCAAGCTAAAATTCCCAAGTAAAAGTTGCGGGTAAAACGAAGAAAACGGGAATGCCAGAACAAAGAAAAAGGAGAGAATATTGTCTAAGAAAGCGAAAGCGTCGCAGAGTGAGGCTAGAAGCGAGCGCTAGGCGGTAGGATACACGGGATAACGGGATGGGTCGGGGGGATTGACGAAATGTGAACTTCTAAATCCCGGAACCGCCCCCCTTGCCATTTCTGTCTCTCCCACACGTCGTGTGTGGCTGCGCCGGTGCGTCTCTCCCCCTCCCATCCCTCAGCCTCCTTCGTCGCGCGCCTCTTTAGCTTCAGCTTCACTCACCATCTTACGGGCTGCCTCCGCGGAAGGGTTTTAAAGGATGAGGCCAGTCGGGCGGCTCTGTTACCGGTCCCCGAATGAATCTTTTTTTCGCGGAGAGAAACAGAGGCAAGGGAAGTATTGCGGGGAAAAAAAGAATACTCAGAAAGAGCTTTCCAAAAGCTTTGATTTTTTTTTTTTGCTGTTATAGATTTTCACTGCCAGCGTAAGCAGGCAGAGGAGAACAGTGAGAGAGAGAAAGAAAAAGAGAAAGAAAAAGAGAAAGAAAAAGAGAAAGAGAGAGTGCTTAGACTAATAAATCACCTCACTTTGCTAGAAACCTGCGTTTCGGGGGTGCCCGAGTTAAGGGAACGAAATAATCACCTCCGCCAGAGAAGAGAGGAGAAGACTCAGGAGGCAAAGTGAAACTTGGAAGGACCGTCGCGTTGTTTAAGGTACGTTCCAAGGAGAAATAAATCCGACAGCGGAGCTAGGCGGAACAAAACAGCCGGAGCCTTAAAATTGTTCATTCAGATTTAAAGCGAGAATTAACCTGGTGCGTGTGGCGTGACAAATGAACGTGACGGATCGTGAGTAGAGCAGTTGTACGCGGAGAGCTGTGACTGTGGGGAAGAAGCTGCCTGAAATGACGGCCAGTCTGCCTATTCGGAGTAATTCCCGTCAAAAGACGGCGAAACCAAGGCGAGCAAAGAGATGCAAACACGATGTAGCAGTAAAGGCGTCCGATAATCGCTATGCTTTCGCCTTCAAAGCACGTTCGCAGATTTTAAGTTCCCGAGAAATTTTTGTGTCTCAATAGCAGCGCAGTTTCCGCTGTGGGAAATCCAACCCGGAATCGGGCACACCGGAACGCCGGTGTACGAACGACATCAGTGATGATTGTCATTATAAGAACTAGACAAAAAAGGGTAAGGACAGCTTGTTTGCCTCGTTTGTTGCGGCGCTTCTTTTAAAGGGGCATCAAACAATTACTGTTAAAACAAATGTGAGCGTACAAATTTGCTTCGGCCAAGGCTGAGAGCGAACCTTCACTTTATATGTCTTGGTCATTACTTCGCTGCGGTGCTCATGTTCGTGCCTTTAGAAGTGTAATGCGCTACACACGTTACGTGCAAACTTCCAATTCAAAGTTCCTGTATGCCGGGAAACTGATCGTAGTTGTCGTTCGGTGCGAGAGAGTAGGCAAGCGGATGCGTGCCCGCTTATGCGTGTGGCAGATTAGCACAAGTGCAATGCCGTCAACTCTTTAGGGGACGCAGTGTTATAGGACCAGTTCACCGCACTGCAATATCTGTATAGGAAAACGCATGCCGCGGTTTTAAAGATGGACATGTTAACTATTACCCTCTTCTGTGTCAGATCAGCATCCACTACGATGCTCACACATGAACGTGAGGGCAAAAAATCCGGATGGTTTATTAATGGAGCAATGAAGACAAAGTACAACTGTGTTAAATTTGAAATAACTAGGCTTCGGTACATTAGTCAGCTCCATTGCAGCCTCGAAAGACATTTTTGATCAATAAAAAAGGCAAGAAGTTTCAAAAAACTTTCAAATTTCGCGCTCAGGTTGCGTGCTATGGGCAGAAGTGATGTCATATGAGCCAGCTCTAAAACAATTCTTTGTGTTTTGACTGCGGGTTAGCATTCAGGGGACACGATCAACGGGAACTAGAGGCCCCACTACCATCGTCCGGTCATGTGTCCTAGCGATGTGTTAGTTTGGCGCCACCAATCTCACAAACAAGGTTCTGTGACGTCATAGAAAAGTTGCCAGAAAGTTCGTGGGGAGTCGCCACTGTCCCAGAAGTTTTCTTTAATGTCTGTATTATGTTTTCGAAGTTTGCCATAAAATGTTACCATTGTTGCGGGGAAAAATCATTCTTTCTAATGAACCAAACCCGTATTTTGTCTTTATGGCGTATGAGCCTAAAGAATTCTAAAGAATGGAAGAAAAGTTAGCAATAAATTTTTCACTTAGCATCGGGTCCTAAACTGCGCTTTTCTGTACTAAGAGCACAGCGAAAACTGAAAGTGAACAGAGAAACCAAAAGAAATACCTGGCTTGCAGTTCCCCAACCGTGAAGCGGACTGAATGTGCCGACCCAACCATCTCACACAAATTTCCCGTTTCCAATCGTCAACGGTGCGTTTTACTCGATCTACAAGCGTTCCTTCAAAGGGAGCAGACAACTAGCTTCCACGCTCGAAACACATAGCAACAATTCCCGGCTATAGTTGCTAGAGAAATCTGGCCCCCTTTGCTTGCCGGGTGAAACAAAGAGCTTTGTAGTGACGAGCGAAGCCCGTCCTCAATTTCGCACACGGTGGGCTCGAATCAGAAATGTGCTAACCGGATCGGGGAAGTAAGTCCAGCGTGTACACCGTATCCTGATCCGCTTAAGCTATCTCGCAGACAGGAACAGGTGTACACAGCTGGCGTGGAGGGAGCAGAACCCGGCAAACAACTCGGGGGAGATTGAATGGCGGCGCTGCGCATAGGAGAGCTTTGGCCCGGCTTCCCTTCTTTTTCTTTCTCTTTCGTCTTCGTCATGAGTAGAGTAGCAACAACTCTGGAACGGCGTCACCGAATGCTACAAAGAAACTTGAGCGTAGCTGAGGAGAAAAAAAGATGAGTGTTGTGAGCGTGGACGCTTGGTGGGAAAGGAAAGTGTTTTTGTTAGAACTGGATTTTGCTTCATTTCGTGTTTTCGAGGGACACGCAATAAAACAATCACAAAACGCTCTGAGTGGTCAAGACTAGGGCTCATCCGAGCTATGGAAACATTTACATTGAGCCAATATCACTTCGATTCGCATTTTTGTTCTCTTTGTAGGGGTGTGGAGGTGGAAGTTTTAGAAGAGGAATGAAAAAAAAGACACCGCGCAGTTGGTGCGACGAAGCAGCCCTAGAAAAACCGCTAAAGAAAACAAGTGAGAGAAATTCATAGAATTTCATGCGGTTATTGAAATCCAATACAATTCGAAACTCCAAGACTTTGTTTTCATCGCTGCCACCAACTGCCCTGCGCGTGAAGTGTTTAAATTCCCCCTTGCGACATCACTGATGAAACGTTTCGTAGAACGTTTTGAGGCTCCTCAGCACAAATTATAACGCTATCCACAAAAAATGGAAGTTTTGAAAGTTTTCCGAACACAAAAGAACTAACTGCTATCTATTCGAAACAAATCCCGTCTAGAGTTCTTCGGTGGCCTTGTTTTTGACGCACAAGAGCAAATTTTTGCGTTTCAGCCGAACAAGAGTGCTACTGTATTTTTACAATCGCGAGTACGGCCGGGGTACGGTCGGAGATTGTGATCCTCGTATTCACTTCGCCATTAATATCTATACGACGGCTAAAGTAGGCAACCGTGTCTGGTTCCTACACCAGAGTTAGGAACGCGGCGAACATGTATGTGTGACCAGTTTTTGAAATATTTCATAGCCTAGAAGACGCATATCATCGCCCCAAAAAAGTGAAGAAATAAAGTACAGCTTAACAGAGCAGAATCACCGCATACATTCAAATGCAGCGGTCCCGATGCAAATGGTTCCAAATTAGGTGCCTCAGCAGCCTGGGACATTCAAACTGTCACCCTCCAATCCTTAGCTAATCGCATTCTTTAGGAATGCACGCCATTGGTGGCGGAATGTGTCCCCTACTTAGACTAAAGCTTCCTTTACGTCGTCTACCAGTTGGTGAAGAGGTGTCGTGTAAATCCACGTCGATCGATATTTCGTCTCAATCGTGGCTAAGCCTTGTTCTCAGCTCGTTGCAGGAGACAGAGACGTGCGACAATTGCCGAAACCGACTCGTAACCAAAAAGCATGCGATTTTTTTCTCTCGGTAGGAATAATTTCGAACCCGAAGTTCCTTCTCTGCAACATCCCCTTTACTTTCGTTTTCGTGACTTTCATCTTGATTCCGAGTCAGGAATAGCATCGTTTTGGGACTAGTGAAAAAGGAATACAGTCATTCACTTCTGTGATACAGTATAGTAGGCGGCGCCTATTATTCGTACACACAAATTCCCCAGGTTTCATCTCTTCTCCTTTTCTTCTATGAATTGCGAAATGAAGTTACAGCGACGAAACTCGTGGAGCTTTATCGCTTCGTTCCAAGTCTAAAAAACGTGCGAGCAGTGCAAGTTTCCACTGTAATCGCTGAATTCGCCCACAGAGTTTTCGAGAAAACCCAAGACAGTTTTAAGTCCGAACGATTAGCAGCGACTCAGGCTCGTCGCTAGAAAAATGTCGCTTTCAATATCGCCCAACAAAACTTCCGGACTGAGTAACCCAAAGAAGAGTGTATAGACAACCGAATCGGCCTGCCGCGCAAGCACTCCTATCTCTCATTCGTGGAGAACAAGTAGTACGATAAACTAGCCCCCTCACAACCGGAAACTAATCACTGCAGAGGCAAATCCGCCAGGCGCGACACCTGAAGATACAAACGATGCAGGTGGGGGAAAAAAATCTGCCGGAATATCTCCGCGTACACGTACCTAATCACTCAACCTGAGACGCGGCGTAATCCTCTATTCCGGAGTGCTTTTTCGGCTGCTTCCTTACTGAAGCCAAACTCGGCAAGAACGCTCTCTCTTGGGAAGCGCTTCAGGGAAGGACCAACCAAACGGGACCTATTTTCATCATTCTGAACGGTACTCTCACTGGCGTTTGAGTAACAGCCAACCTGTTCCGGCATTTACTTCCGGGAAACGGCATTCTTATTCGTGTTTGCTGGCATGACGCCTAGTTTTCCAGGGGATCGCTTTTAGGACTCACTGTTACTATACGTCGGTATATACTTTGTGCGCGAGATTCGCACCATGTGCGGTCGGATCAGGTTGACGACAGGTGTCACGAGCTTCTGTGGGCTTGCTTCATCTTTATCATTAAGAGCGCGCTTCTGTGGACAGTGAAGCCGCAGCATAGCACACCAATAACAAAAAAAAATGTTTCAGTGGCTGAAGTAACGGCCCTAATAACGCGGATACCAGAGGTTCATTCGTTAAGATGTTGAGCAAGACAATAAGGTGAGCTTGTGATTTAGTAGCATGGCAGGAGGGTAAATGGAGGTTATACGTCTTGTGCATTCGATTTCAGAAAGCCTGTAGGCTGCGCGAAAGACCAGAAATAAACTGCACAAAGATTGCGCGGCATCTTAGCCGAGAAGAAAAATGCTTAATCAATACTGCTATTATCTTAACGATTGCTATATTGAACCCTAACCTACAACTTTATTCGCAAAGTACAGTTTCTCTATATCTTAGAGCGAAAAACAAAAACTGGCCACTTCTTTTGCTACGAATTCAATGTTGGTGAAGGTGATTCAATGCGGATACACAAACGCATAATGGTAAAGACCAACACTGTGTTCCTAATAATTTAGGCCTGCCTCCCATATTATTCGAGCAAGCCTCGCGCAAGGCACAACATGCAAAGAACATAGCCACATACAGGCGCCATACATATGGCCTCTATAAAAAAGGTCTGAGGTATCTATAAAGTAAAATGTAGAGCACTGCAATGCACATAACGAAACACCCTAATGCGTGTCTTCAGACACGAAGGCATACGACATCGTCATAGGCTAGTAATCGTGTTCTGATATTAAAATGAATCCTCTACTGAAGCCTACATCCACAGCACTGGTGACCTGCTGATTACGGGACACGAAACAACTATACTACAACCGAAAACGAAAAGTATACGCTTATTCAGTATAGCTAGGTGGGCAGCGCTAACTGCTAGCGCTTTTGGAGGCACTTGTTCAGTCACGTTAACTAATCTGCTTTCAACATTTCTTTTATGACCTCCTAAGGGAATTAAATCATAGGCGGTTGATGTCAGTATGTCTAAGAATTGTGTCATATGTCATAGTATATGCGCAGCGATACGATGAATGCAACATTGTGTAATTCCTAATGAAAGTTTTTGACGAATAAGCACAATTAAGAACATGAAAAGCCCACGGAGTGATCAAACGTTCACCGGGTTCAACTCTATTCCCGGACGTACCAGTCTGCGAGCCGACACGCGGGAACGTCTACAAGATAAAACGTAGTAAAGGTGGTTTCAGTAGTTAACTTCCAAATTAGAAGCCTACGCTGGAAGTACAAACTCGAGGCTATGGGGGAGGTAAATCACTGTGCCAAATTAAAGTTTCTTCCGAGTGGAGGGGCATGTGTGAGCGCCATTAAGGGCGAGAAATAAATAAGAAATTTAACGACAAAGACTAAACACAGCCAGCCTGAAACGAGGCAGCACACGGTTCGAAAAGCAAGTTTGACGCATGCGCAGCATTAACTATGCGGAGAAGGACAAACGTTTAGCGACATATTAGATGATGCAGCATCCGGATGGACCTCCAGTTCGTGATATTACTTGCGGCATGCACACGCAGAGAAGCGCATTAAAGGCAAGCGCATACATATTCAAAGAAGCAAGGGTAAGCGAAGCATTGATAAGGCAGGTCCCAACACAGCAGGCGCGTTAGGGTTGCGCCACGAGAAAGGGTAAAAGGATTGGAAGTCGCTCTGTCAAACCGTCGCTTCGTTCCTCGCTATCGCAGGGGTGCTCGGCCTCTTTGTCTCCATCTCTCTTCCTTCTTATCTCTCTCCTTGTCTGCCTTCATTCTGGACCCGAAAGAGGAAAACGTGGAGTCGAAATAAAGCTCATCAGCACGCTTTCTGGTAGCTTGTCACTGGCTGCTGACTGACCCATTCTTGCGCTTATCTCAAGAAGTATTCATCCTTCACTTTGTGCATGCTCCGCTTCGATTGATTCTCCTTTTATGCAAAAATGTCCGGAGTCAATTCCACAAAGAGAGGCGAAACGGCTGGCCCATGTCGAAATCCAGCTGTCTGAAAGGGCGTGAATGAAAACGAAGTAGGCAGAGCTCAAAAGCAGGTGAAAAATGAACGCTCTCACGAAAGGCGAGCATGGGGAGGAACGTAAGGGATTTAAAGTTCGCCGACCGCATTCATGCTCCGGTTGGGAACTGATGTATAGGAATGGGGAGAGAAACAACGCTCTTGCTTTTGTCAGTTAATTGAAAAGCACTATGTGAAAAGTACAGGGACGGTACCAGGAGTGATACATTTCTTGCTTTTTTTAAATTTAGAACAGGAAAGTTATCCGTCTTTTCCTTTTTCAAAGCAGCATGCAAAATATTGTCTCGAAGTGGACAAAAAATAAAAATACGAGCCTATTTGCAGCTTTTATCTGCTGTGCCACGTTAAGAGCGCGGTCGAAGAAGGAAAATACAAAAGATTCATACTCACCGCTCGATATCAGTCTGAATGCGACTTGGGAGAGAAAACGAGCCGTGCAATTCAGAACAGATGTGCCTTTGTTCGTGGCTGGAACCCCTCTGCATTTCGTACTTTGCCCCTCTCCTGCCCGACATCCTTAAGATAAAATTTCTATAGCCAAAAGCTTGAAATAAGCGAGAGGATGAGAACCGATAATGATAGCCGAGTTGCTTTTTCATCAGGTCAATTGTGACTGAGTTCACACTGCTTTCCTTTCAAGCCGTTAACATCAATACTATGAACTTAGCTTCATGGCTGATCAATGAAGTCGAGTAAAATATTTGAAAATATCACTGATAATCTAATAGTGATTCCGAAAGCCCTCTATCTATCCATCTATCCATCTATCTATCTAATCTAATCTATCTCTCTATCATACACACAGACGCACGAACACAAACATGCAAAAGCCCAACACGATTGAAGATGTTTTTTTTTAAGTAATCAAAATCCTAGGGAGCTTAAGTTCCCTTACGTGTTTTGTAGGTGAGAACCTAGTGATTGAGAGCCTAGTGATTATCACAGATTTCTTACTAGTACACCGTGTTTACGTATCTTTCTTTGCTTCCGTTTTTTTTTCGTCCTTCGAGGTGACTACATGCAGACTGGCCGCAATTCATACGGGAGCTTCCACACAGGCAGAGGTTTACAAAGCGTGTACCTGTTCTACTCACGTGACATCACGCAGCCCGAACGGGCTAACAATTATTCCCCCTCCTATTGGGTGCCGACTTATCGCAATGGTAACGTACGTGGCTCCTTCCTACTTCAAAGACACGGGTTCGAACCCGCACAAACCGAAATATGATTTTGTTTACTTCCTCTTTACACCAGCGGCCATTTTGTACCTTTCGTTTCGACACGGACGACAGCGACGACATCGGCGGCCACCTTTCACGTTTAGTGAGGCATCTAAGGCTTTCGCCGTAATAGCAACAAGATGTTCTTCCTTAGGCGATCAACTGAAATGAAATGAATGGTATTTTTGTTTTACTAAAGATTGTCTGGTCGAAACGCAGAAGTGCACGATGATGTTTCAACTTTTCTATAGTAATTGCATTTATAGCTAAAATTTACTATAAATTCAACCACCAATACAGCCTGTAAATACAAATGTATTGAATCAGAATGCTCTTGTCACCACCAATCAACGACACTTCACAAGCAAGCTAGGTTTACAGGACTTTCAAAGCGGCAACTAGAAGCGTGGTTCACCGCGTACTTAGTGTTCGTGCAACAGAGCCTACCTTAAGGCACTGCCAGCAGCGCTTCAAGCTTCGAACAAAAAAAGAGAATTTTGTCGTCAATACAAAAGCGAAATGCTTTTTGAAAAGTACAGAGTCTAGGAGCTGAAGTGCCCCAAAATTGTTGACCCTAGCTTCATAACTAAAGAAAGTTGCTTTGTTTTATGTCTATCATTTGTCACAGCTCCAAGTTCGGCATCTAACTTTCAACGTAATTTCCCAAGATAACACCTTAGTAAACGATGATTACATTCAGAGCGTGTATTATCCCAAAGTTTACTGAAATTTGTCTCTTAACATGAGTTCGAAGGCAAAACAAAATCAACAGGCAGCGCGAGAAAATTAAAAAAAAAATTCACGCATCTCCACGCAGTGAATCATGGCGAGTGGGCGCAGCACTGGGGATCATTCTTACCGTAAATCACCCGTGGCATTGCCCACTCACGCATGCAAATGAGTGACAACGCGCGTGTGCAGTTTATACAATTCCAATCCAATCCAACCCGATGCTATTCAATTTAATCCAATATAATCCAATCCATTTCAACCCAATCCAATCCAAATCCAATCCAATCCATTTCAATCCAATCCAATCCAATCCAAATCCAATCCAATCCAATGCTCCTCGCTCCTCCCCTTTTTCCCTCTACCCTAACAGAGTAACATGAAGGAGATTTCGTACGCCGGCTAAACACTATTTTCTAATAAAGAGCTTCTCTTTCTCTCTCTCCCAATGCTCCTCGCGCATGAGCAACACTGCGTACACGGACGCCAAGGCACGGACAAATCGAGGTTCTAAGGTGCTCCGCACCTAAAAACTTGATGTTTTTGCAGACAAGAAGCTTCGGGGACACATTTACAGTAATTAGGGTGAACATTGCGGTCTCTTTTTGCTGAATGACAATGTAGTTTGCGCCGCAGCTGTCGTTACTCAGAAGAATAAAATTTGCTCCTCAAGATTTTCGTCTAGGTAATCCACGTTCAGCGGGACCCTTAAGTAGATCTGTCAAACCATTATTCACTCCAACATTGTGTAGTTCAAAATATATTTTATTTCACTGCTCAGACCAAATTTTTACCTTTATTTTTCTTCCAAACCATAAAAGATACCACGAGTAATGTGACTGCGCTGTCACGAAATAAATTTAAAATGTGGTTTACCGCTCTTTTGGTCTAGAAGAGTCAAGTTTATTCAGTAAAAGTTACTAATAGCTCTTTGTTGGCTCCGATAACGCCCGATGACAGGGAATGCTTGCGATTTGTTATGCATTTAGATGCGAACGCTCGAAAACTACGTCACAACTGATGATATCAAATAGGTGAGAACTATGAGTAAACACAAAAAGTACATTGGAGTGTACTTTTCTCGTCAACATGCACGTGACTGGCTCCAGAAAAAAAAAAGCCTGAGAAAAGGCACCACAGGATGGTTGCATTCAACGCGGTAATACCAGTAACCAATATTTACAACGCTTTTCAAAGCGTTTTAAGCGCTTCTGATGCATAATTTGTGTCACCCGTGCGTATCGCAACGCACCAATACAGACACAGCATCATAAAAATCTCACGCGTCGAATATTAAACAGGAAATTGACGTTTATGACAGCATCCCAACGCAGTCTTTTATTTAAAATACAAATACTAATTATAATATAGAAAGCGCACAGCAGCAAAGGCTTTGAAAGCCCGGTAATTTTTCGTATTCCTAATGTGGTTTGATGTCTTTTTATTTTTACTGGTGTCCTCTAGACTTACAAAAAATAAAGAAACCCAGATAACTCGAACTGCATCACCGGCAGGCACCCGCACGCAAGAGCACAACATACCAAACGCAAACGGGTCGTGTCATTGATGGCTTCCCTACGCATGTTTGAAAGTGGGCATATCGAGGAGACAAAATTTGGAACATTTAGGCTTTTTTCTTTAAACGATGGAGAACCGGAGAGACAGAAAATTTTTTGTGCGCAGTGTTTTCTTTCTACAATTTACTAAATGTTCAAAATACATGTGGGCAAATCCAGTTGCGCTCAGTTTTTCTTCAGGCTCTCTGTTTTAAGGATTCATTCGAATACATTATTTAATGGCTTATAAAGTACCTCTGAAGCGCCAATTTGGAAAACAAAGTTGCAAATATACTTTCCAAAGCATGGTAGAAAAAAAGCAATCAAAGAAAGGGATACGTTTGCTTTTTTAAAGGTCCTCAAGATAAGAATACGCAGATACAGAAGAGTGAAATACTATCAGTTGGGCGCGCAAAACCTGCCGCAACCAAAAGAAATCGCATTTATCTTCGCTCAATACTCAATTTATACGAGCGTCCATTCCGTTTTTCTTTCTAATTAGGAAAACCCCGCCAGCGTGAAGAAACGGTCTGGTTTCGGGGTGAATTACAGCAGGGCCTTCGTTCTCGGTCTCTTCTCTTCAGATAGAAAGATAGCTTCCGGTCCTAATTACGAGATTAATCTCCGCCCTCGTATTGCGCACTCAGCAGAAACTATGGCCGAGGGGACACAAGGTACTGGTGGATAAGAAATGAGGACGGCGATGGACATGAAGAAAGAACGCACCGATGTCGGAGCGGCTTTTAATGTTCCGCGAAACGCGGGAGGTCTGCTTTAAAAAGTGGAACGTAATGGCCCAGAGAAAACCACTTTAGTGGATTTTTCTGTTCGCTTAGTACAAAAAACGCATGAATGCATGAAAAAAGAAACTCACCCGGGCAATAATCATAAACTCTCGAACTTGTCTGGCCGAAAAGAGTAGAAAAAGGTGTATTTGCTCGAAAATGCTTATATTCAAGATTTTTTTATTTTTCTAACTGTCTAACGAGCCGAAGAGTTGTGGCTTCTGTGGGAGTGTTCTGATACAGGAACTGAGATCTCGCGATGGCGTGTACGGGTCATTTTAGTCTACTCTATAGTTTTACCTGCTCTGATTTGATCATACGTATTCTGATGCAATCTGGCTTGAAATAGTCTAACTGGCCTTGATGTAATTAACGTGAAGCAATGGTAAATGTCGCTGATTACAATCTTTGTAGACCGTGCGCGAATGAAGAAAGAACGGAAAAGTAAGAACTAGCAAAGTGGTTTCTACTGCAAGCACGAAAAATACTTACAATTATGACCATCAGACACAAGGTATATTCAGCTACGCAGTAACCAAAAAACAAGAGTACGAGGTGATTAATAACTTCTGTGCTGATTGAATGGGCTGAACTCTACACAAGCACAGCAAGTTCGTGCACATGGTTGCTCGAAACTTGCTGACTTCCTCTGAAGAACTTGCTGCATAAAAAATTGCTAGTCTTCTCAAGACAGAGTCATCGTGCCATTACACGAAAAAGCATAAAACAAGAACAAAATGAAAGTTCACTATTCGCCCAGCACATTAAAAAAATGGATGCTTATTTCGGCGGGAAATGTAATCTGCGTGGCCCTGCGACAAGGAGAAAAGCAAATACTTCCGTTCTTTTCATAAGCCCTATTGAACACATTTTCCTACTTGCGAAGGACAACGTTTCGGTATACGAAGATTATATGTAGTTCTACGAATTTATTTTGAAAGTTCGGTATAATCTAAATAAAAAAAATAGCTACCCTTCCAAGCGCTCCTGGTGCCTCCTTTCTGCGTCTAAAAAAAGTCCACACAAATGAGTGTCTTCAAATGTAGTTTTGAGCCCAGACGCCCGCACCGACGGATGTTCTGCCCGCGTTTTTGATCAGAGCTGTAAGGGTACGTTATCAAAACGTCACTTTAAACCCCACCGAAAACATATGCAACCTCTTAAGGAACCGAAGACAGTTTCTTCTCCCCTTAGTACCGACCATTGTCTTATAACACATAGACGATGCGTACGTATTTACGCGCAGCTACCCAAGAAAGGATGCAGCTACGAATGCAAACAGTAAGAAAGACCCCGTTCAAAGCAGGACGCCACGCGTGCTTATTCTTCAGGAAAATCATAAACGCTCTGTCGAGAAGGCACGTTTCCTTGGTTTCCAGAGGAAGCAGGCTGAAGGAGACGGCGACGAGGGCTGTGTGCGAGGCGACGTCGACTGAAATGTTGCCTCTTGTGTCTTGTTTTCCTTTTTTTCTTTTTTTTTTGTGTGTGTGTGTGGGGGGGGGGGGGGGGGGGGGGGGAGGGAGCGGGGCGGTGACTTCAGCCGCTTCGGTGTTTCGGAAAGAACGATTCACAGCCATCCGAGCGAGGACTTCTTGTTTGCCTCGGCTGTTTTTATGCGACAAGCGCCCTTAGGTAACCTCCTCGAGTCGTTTCGACAAGGCTCTCTCAAGAATGGAGAACTCTATTATGATTCAAAACCCGCGAGCTTATTCCTTCGTTGAAAAACGCATGCAAACTAGAAAAAAGAAAATCTCGGGGCTATGGGACGAGTGGGGTTGTGCCCCGTGCACTGAATTCTTCGTAATTTTATGGAGGCCGTACGTGGCGGGTTCATATTATATACAGTAGACGCTCGATAAACGGAACTTCAAGGGACCGGAAAAATTAGTTCGGTTTAACAGGAGTTTCGTTTACTGAGAGAGATGTTCTAAGGTGCAAATTTATGTGCGTACACACTTCTAAGGGCATTTCATGGAACTCTAACGACTAGAAAGTGACTGTAGCTGATAGTTTTCAGAAAGCAAGAAAACTACAAGAAGCGTAGGCACAGCATTTACAAAGTTGATTTGGCAACAATGAGTCGCTGTGCACTACAAAATGCGTCAATTATTTTTGCTTGAGTCCTTGCAACTGCATCTTCACGCAGGCTAGAGGCCTCAACTTCGCGAGTGCTTACGATCCACCGAATTTAGAAGACGGCAACGTGGTAATGAAGGACGAATAGCACAACGATGGTACGAACGAGGCGACAGGAGGTGAGCCCTGTAGCCTCGGCGTCTAGACTCGAGACCGAACGACTGTAACAAGAACTGCGACGTTGCATTCGTTGCGCTAACACGGCTAACCACTTACGAGACGAGGCTTACGAGGCCAACAAAGCTAAAAAAGCATGGAGGAAAAAAAAACACGAATGAAACAGCCGGAACCGTAAAAAAATGGCTTTTATTGCAATTATGACACAACTACCTTGCCTGGATCGTGTTCAGTGGACACTGATTTTTGTTTTGGTTTATGAGGTAGAAAAACATCCCCCTCGCGAGGGGCACGATCAAATGCAGAGCATTTCCGGGGACGCACGACCTTAAGTAGTTTGCGTTACGTTAATGTTGTTGCACTTGTTGCTGTTGGTTGTTGTATTGTAATTAAATGAGGAGACGTAATTACGTGGTTACGTGACATCATTTATTAGCAGGTGGGTATGATTATTATTCTTCTCTTCTCTTCTCTCTCTTTTCTTCTCTGGCTGTTGTTGTTGCGTCGGTTTTGTGGCGCAGTGGGAAGAGCACCCTGTACTTCGCGTTCCGCCCACAGGTAGTGAATGCGTTGTATCAGCAGCTTCCTGACGTAGTTTGAATGAGTCAAGGATATAAGGCGTGTTCGTAGCCCTCCACTCTGTGTCGGCTTTGTGGCGCAGTGGGTAGAGCACCATGTACCTTGCGTTCCGCCCGCAGGGTCGTGGGATCGAAACCAGGCGCCGGTAAGTATTATTTTTTTATATAGTGTAGGGGGAGGGGTGCGGACTACTACGGACAACTAGAACGGGTGACATCGTGAGTTAAAGAAATGCTCTGCATTTAAAAGCTGATTGTCATGCCAGTGGATTTCACAAGAAGTTCCATTTCTGGTTCCCTTTACACGGTGATGCGGAAATTTTAGTTCCGATAACTGAGAGTTTTTTTACGTTATCTGAATACAAAACCAACGAAATTCCAGGCAACTGTTCCGTTTAAGCGGCAATTCCGTTTAAGCGATTTCTGTCTATCGAGATACTAGATTCTACTGTATCTCTCTCTCTCTCTCTCTCTCTATATATATATATATATATATATATATATATATATATATATATATATATATATATATATATATATATATATATATATCGGAGAGAGATGCAAGACAGCCCGAAAATATAAAGAATTGAAAAAACAGAAACGGTATCCGCAATGCCAATATATACATGAAGTGAATCTTGCTTAAGTGATAAACCGATGGGCCATTTAAAGAGCGCTCGGAATCTGGTACAAGAATCACCGGCATACCGTGCTTCTCCGAAGTGTCTTCCTTGTGATGCACCAGTGCAAAATTTAAGTAATATTTGCCTTTTCTTTTCTGTAACTTACTTCCTCAAAAAAATTAAATTGTTTTTGGATCTGCTTGAGGAAGCAGCAGTACAGTTGAGTTTTATCAGATCGTTGTTTACGCTAGTTATCGCTGCTACAGCAAGTCTCGCGTCACTCCAAAACATGTTCACCAATAACTAGCAAACATTTCTCTCCGGACACAAGCAGCGGAACGTGAATTTCACACAAGCCCGCACCATGCCTTCGTTTTGTTATTCCTGTTAAGTTAGTATAAATAAGCTTCCGACGCACCCCTGATTGTTTCTGCCCGCTTCGTCTGCTTTGTTGCGTCCCACGATCCCCGTTTTTATTCAGTTTAATTTCTTTTCTCTCGTGTGGGTGGAGCCAGCTTGGACAGTTTGCCTGCTTCAATTATTTTTCACCCTTACTTGTGGTTCTTTTTCTTCCATTTACGATAAGCTGTTTCCCAGAAGAAAAGAAGCAAGGAGACACAACAGAAAGCTTCCTTCGTTTACTTTTTTGCCGGCCGCTTGTGTTTGTCACGCATCGAGTCCTCCTCAGCCGAGGAAAGACGAAGACAAAGAAGTCCGCGGCCGCGTCGTATCCGCCACTGCACGCCCGGAGGAGCGCCGGAGGAAGCTCCGAGAAGTTCCCATTAAAAGCGCTGTCACTCGCGATGCCCGTGCCAGAAACAGAGCTCCCTCAATGGCCACAAGGAACAAGAGGAGCAGCAACGGCGGCAGCAAAAAGCGCACGTTAAGGCGAAGAATATCTTCTGCAACACGGAGGCGAGCACTGGGAGTTCCGAAAAGGTGAGGTGCGCTGGAGTACACGGCCACAATGCGCTGTTCTGGTTCCCGTCTCCTGTTCGTGAAGTGGGAGCAGCAGTTCGGAATTATGAACTCAGAAGCACGCCCGCCTGGATGCACTGTGTCTCTGCGCTGAATTTAACTTACTTGAGGCCTTGCACGATTACCCGTTAAATACATCAAAGCAGGTATGAAGCAATCGGGCTATTCTTTTCTTCGTTGCTGCATGTTCCAAGGAATGCAACAGATTACGAGGTCACGCGCGAGATATTTTTCGATTGTACCCGTACGAGCAAAGTTTGGATGCATGGTGCATTGTTTCGGTTTTTTATTCCGCACGGGAAAAACACATACGCCGCACCGTATTTCGGGTTATATTTCTCGAAGCTTTTTTTTAACACGAAAGTATTTTATTCCTTTATTCCGGGATACGCGGCTATTTCACTGACGTCATGTCCGTCACGGAAATGACGCCAGTTCAACAAAGCAAGCGGCCTGTAAAGGGTGCACCCCTGCGCAAAGGCGTTCTTGAGGGGAAGCAACCTTTAGTACTAAAGAGCATACGTTATACCAGAAAAGCATTGAAGGACTCTGGTTATACTTTGGTTTGTTCGTTTTCGGGTTTTATATCTTACCCCGAAAGGGTGCCGGGATGCACCAAAATTTAACTGACGTCATATCCATCACGGAAATGACGCCAGTACACCTTTGCCGAAGTGACCCGCCAGCAGGACGTGGCTCGCCAAGCACACCCACAAGGCAGCCGCCGACTCACAAATCATGCTCAGCTGCAGATTTCGCTGCACATTTCACTTTCGTGTTTTACCGATTCCTATGACACAGGAATCAACCACAGTTTTTTTTAATAAAAAGTTCGCGCGAGATCGTAGTTTATTATCTACGATCACGTGTAAAACACAAGAAGAGTTTCGAATGCTCACCACAAGCAATGAAAGGTGCTGAATGACTCCGCAACAGCAAGGCCTGGAAGGAAATGAGAAAAAGGAAATGTCGGTTAGGTATCACTTCGAATCCTCAAGCTATTTACATGTGCTAAAGTTAACAGTCAAGCGAACGCGAGTGCAAAGCGTAGAGAAACGTATTGTCCCAGAAAATCCTTTCGAAAAAGCCATAAATTTCAAAACATTTCGGCTCTAGTAATCGGTCTGATAATTCAAGGTTTCCAAGTCGAAAACAATAAGCATTTTGATCAGCCGGAGAGGTCCTGTTATCTATTTTTCGAAACGGTTTCACTAGCTTAGGCGTTGAAAGCATTCAATAGTTTCCGCTGAACTTCGGAAGACGTAGCTCAGTTATTATAGACCCAATTTTTTGTTTGAAGTTCTGGCGCTTTATGCATCTAATCCACGCAAGCAAAATAAGGTGCTGCTCAATATAAACTATATTTGTGAAAAATTTGTAAAGCACCGGGGACACCGCTAGAACGCTGGACAAAATTTTCTTTTTTTCACATAAAACACACAACTGTACAGAAACCTCCTGCAAAGCTTACAGCAAAAGAGAGACAGAAATCGGCGCGCGTCCCTGACAATGACGTTTTAAAAGTCACGTGTCACGTCACCGTCGCGAGACGCAACCGAACCGTGGGGCCCGCGTGCGAGTGCAGTGGAGCGCCGCGAGTAGTGGCCACTGGACGCGTGAAACAATGAGGGTACGAGTGACCGGCCAGCCGGGAGAGATGGGATATACAGAGCGGAAACAACCGGACCGTGGTTCGTGACACGTAATCTACGAGAGCAACGAGAGAGAGGGGGAAAAAGAGAGGCGCCTCTTTGGCAAGTGCACTGCTGGCGGCGCGGAGCGGGGGACAAAGCATCAAAATTCACCCACGCACCCTCTCCGTCCCTTCTTTTTTTGTTCTTGTTGTTTCTCCGTCATAAATCAGAAAACGATGACGCGCGGTCGAAACTCTAGTGCCCAGGCCCTGCCCTGGGAACCCCTGTGCGTTTTTTTATTTGTTTCTGTGGAGGATTTTATTTTCTTCTTTTTTTTTTCTAAACTTCGCGACATATTCGGCGGTGGCAGCGGTGGGTAGGACGGAACCTCTCTATATGGAAACAAGCTTTCCGCCAGCTGGACACACCCGAAGCGAGCAAAGATTGAAGGAGCGGGCTTCGAAAAAGAAGAGTGCCGTGGTGCCGAGACATCCCATCACGCGGCAGCGGGGGTGCTTCAACGTGGTCGCCTTTGCCGACCGCTCTTCCTGCGGTCTTTCGGTGGGCGCTCGTACTTCCGCAACCGTGGTTAGTCGGTTCCGTGTGCAATATAGAAGTCAAATGATCCTTAACAACTACGTGAAACAGAAAGATCAACTGAACACAATTTGAGCGTTCCGTTAGTAGAGAAATTTAGCAAGCCTGTTTTGAGTCATGACAGCAATGCTGCATTCGGATGGATTCACCCTTGTTGCTTAATTGTAGTTTGGGCAAGTGCGTCCGCGCTCGACACAAAGAGAAAGAAGAGACGGACAGAGGATTCGCCTGCTAATACACAGTTCAGTATCTCAATCTTTCTCCATCTGCTTATGTTCTTTGCACGATCATCATCATCAGGCTATTTACGCTCACTACTTGGCAAAGGCCTCTCCGAAGGATTTCCAATTATTCTGGTCCTGTGCTAACTGGGACCAATTTATCCCCGCAAACATGATCTTGATCTCATCTGCCCATCTAACCTTCTGCCGCCCCCTGCCACGCTTGCCTTCTCTAGGGATCCACTGTGTTACCATTAATGACTATCGGTTATCTTGCCTTCGCATTACATGCCCTGCCCACAACCATTTCTTCTTAATTTATACTAATATGCCATTAACACGCGTTTGTTCCCTCACCCACTCCCCTGTCTTCTTGTCCCTTAGGGTTACACCTGTCATATTCCGCTCCATTGCTCGCTGAGTCGTCCTCAATTTAAGTTGAACCCTCTTAGTGAGCCTCCAAGTTTCTGCCCTATAGCTGCCCCGGTAAGGTTCAGCTGTCATACACTTTATTCTTCATTGAGTGTTAAATGGCACTTCTATGCCTTGTCATATATGCCCTAAATGTCACAGAATTTGGGTTCACCATTTAGCATGTTAAGGGGACATCCCACCGGCTTACACAATCAGAGTCCAAAAGTACATTCGAAAAAGATGCGGCAAAGCTAACCGCTTCGTCGTCCTTCGTTTTGCCAAGCTAAACGTCCAAGTTAAACGTCTAAGTCGCGACATTAAGCTAGCCATCAACATTTGGCCCCGTACCCGCAGCGGGTGTCCCTTTACTGAGAGAAACCTAATGGTCGAAAGTTAGGCGGCCGCCGCCATTTTCTCGAGGCCAGAACGAAAATATCCTAGCCGAGGCGGCTAGATCAGCACCAAGCGGCAGTGGCCGTCCGGCGAATAATTAATGACGAACGTTTCACGACCAAAGTGCATCCGCCAGCGAAGTCCCGAGTTCTTTACTTAGTGCTCCGACTTAGTATTTGTTTCGTCTCTTGCTTCTTTCTCGTGCCCTCGTTAGCACATACATATATCCGGCCGGCTCGCGCGGCAGATGGAATGGGAGAGAAAAACCGAGTCCACAAATAGCGGTGCGGGCCGTGAAAACGAGCATTACTCGGGACGAAAATGTCCGTCATAATGACCGCTCGCGAATGAATAAGTAAATACGGGAAAGACGTGTTGAGTACGCGCGTAGGCGTCGCTTATTTCCAGCCGCACCTCGCCAAGAGCAAGAACACAGACCGGAAGAAGTCGTAGTCCTAGAAAACCGCGCCGCTGGCGGAAGATTTCGGGCAACGGCGGAGCGGGCTGGCTGCCAGGGTATACGCTGCGCTCGTAACGCAACTCGGTTCCCGCAGTAAGGTGGGTTTTACGCGAAACATTTGTTCCAGCACCCACACCGTCCCTTTTTTTCTTTTTCGTCTTTTTTTTCTTTACTTTGATCACAAAAGCAACAAAATGGGGAAGGACTGGGAAAGGCTGTTGCAAGAGGCACTGAAACAGCCGCTCGAAAAGTCGATGTGCTAAAACGAAACAGGCGCAATGTGCACTGCTTTTTTTTTCTTCCTAATTACTGCCTTGTTCTCTGTTTATCGCCTTGCTGAGCCCCACTGATTGATGAATACAGGTTGGGTGTGCGAGAACACTTTCTCTGTACTTAGAAGAACCTGTAGAGTTCTTGTTTCAGGCGAAGAGGCGAACAAGTCTGAGCCGAGGGAGGGGGGAGGGCAATGACTCAATGTGATCGCTTGTCGAGCAGTGACTCAAGTTTACGGTCAAGTCATGAGCCAAGTTTCATCAAGTTCACGGTGCTTTCTTTCCCGGTTAATGACGTACTTTTGATACGGTGTATCCAGTTTTGAACACAAAACGCGTGCGCACACTTCACGGCTAATCAACACATCCCTAAGATAACCCTAGAAACTTTTTTGCTTACAGTTTTCTTGAACAGGTAGGTACGGCATCACCTGACGAGAAATTTATTTCATTACTTCCCTCTGCATTTGTCGTCTTAGCTCGCTCGCGGGACCCAAGTAGTGCCACACGGCGTTCCGTCGTCGCGGCGCAACCCAGAGGCTTCGAAAGCCAAGCGGGTTATTGAGTCATAAGCGTTCGAAACTCGTGAACCGCTGGCGCTTGTCATACTACTCCCCGTTGTTTAGCGCGAAGAAAACTGTAGGTGCAGTCAAACCCGATTATAACGAACCCAGATAGAGCGAATAATGCTATATATCGAACAAAGAAAGATCAGTTACGAAAATCATATTCCTTATAAGGAAGTTCACATGTGATATATCGAACTCGGCGCGCCTAGAATTGCCACCAAAATGCATGGTCTCGCAGCGGCGATTGAGATGTTGATTGGCTGCGATGGAGATGTTCAGCCTCCCATGGAGCGACGTCACTCTCGGCACTTTCCGTAACTGTTTCCAGCGCGCCTGACTCATGATTAAACCCTCCCAGTCAGCGAGACCGGACAAAGATGGAAGCATAGATGAACTGTGAGAAAAGCTCGCCAAAGTTTGCGATGTTGTGCTGAAACGAGTGCCCTTCGAGAATTGCCTGAGTGTCGACGATGACGTTGCCTTCACTGTGAGCCTCGCGGACGCCGACACCGTCACCGATGTCATGGCTACTAAAGCACGGAAGAAGCGAAGGATGTCGCCAGTGAAAGCCGTTTTCGGCAGTAAATGTGCTCCGCCAATAGTGTTTCGATATTGAAGGACACGTACTGCAAATGATGCAAATGATGTCTCATGTACAGAATGCTGTGCTAGGTGACGCCGCCAAAACGAAAGTGAAAACAAGAATCACCGCTTTTTGGGGAAGTAGGTAGTTACAGCCGAAAGTAGCTTTATTGCTTCAATGAAAAGATAGTTTGGCGTATGGTAATGGCATACTTGTGTTCGTTTCTGCATGTGGGGATGGCAGTATTAAGGGAGGGGGGTGAGGAGGGTCCCGCGTATTGCGAACTCGTAACAAAAAACACGTTATATGCGGGTTCGGCTATTTCGAGCTATTGGATATATTGGAGTGGCGCATTTTGCAGTTAGCTATAACCGTGTTTGACTGTACATTTGAGGAAAAATATACGTAATATACGCGGGCAGTGCCCGCGTTCATTTAGTTGGGAACGCTGCATGTTTAAGTTGGTTTTTACGATAGTAAGCGAAAAAAAGTGGCAGTGCAACACCGGGACGTGCGGGAGGAAAAACAAGCACAAAAAGAACAGAACTCCCGCTGGCGCAGTTTAGGGTAAGGGGCGCGCCAGCACTGCGAAGGTAGAAAATTTGAATTGCATTGTGTGGTAGCAGTGAGCGGATAACGGCGCTACAGCCCATTATGGCGAATCACTGCTTTACACTTATGACGGCTTTTGCATTGAGTGGAACGGCTTTAATTTTTTTTACATACGAAGCGAAGTGCAGAATGATGCTGGGTCGATGCAGTTTGAGAGCCTGTGACAGCTCGGCGACTCCATGCCGCGGCACTAGAGGCATGTGTGAGGAAAACCCAAATCAAATTAATTAGCCAAATCCCGAGCATGCCCTGCATCAAAATACAGACAGCGAGAAAAGTCTAAATAGAGGGACAGGAAAAGCACGGCGCCATTTCAGTGACAAAATTAATAATTCCGCCGTCACCGTCGCTCGTCTAAGTGATGTGAAGCTCGGCGGTGCTCGCCGGCGGAGGTAACGTCGAGACGATGCATAATTAAACGCGCTCACTTGGGCCTCGCGCGCGCGTGATGCTGCCACGGTATTACACGCCAGCAGGGTGAAGTATACGTGTCAGCTCGCCATGAAAGGACATGATTTTAATGGGAGCGCGTGACGAGGGACACGAGTTGGCTAACTGAGCGTGTCCCGGGATCAGGCGGGCCTTTGTCACCACCGACCTTTCCCGCTCCCGTCCGAAAGGATAAACAATAAGGAAGAAATAGCGTGAGACACCAGTAAACCAAAATAAATATGCGGAGAAAAGAACGAAGAAGAGAGACAGAAAGACGGTGAAAAACAAAATGGGAATGTTAAAGGGCAGCCGAGCGAAAGAGGCAAGGAAATGCGTATTTCACTTCCAGGAATAGAACGCTTAGGCGCAGAGAAACTACGACCGGTTCTGGTTGAAGCACATGGTTGTTATAAATATATGCTGGTCGTTTAATGCAGATCGTCATCATCGTCATCTTCATCATCATCAGGAGGAGGAGGAGGAGGAGGAGGAGGATATCTACGCAAAGGCCTTCCCCATGAACTCAAATTATTCCTGTCCTGTGATAACTGCGACCAACCTGATCCCCGCAAACTTCTTGATCTCATCTGCCAAGCTAACTTTCTGTCGCCCCCTGCCACGCTCGCCTTCTCCAGGGATCCACTCTGTTACCGTTAATGACCAACAATTATCTTGCCTTCGCATTGCATTCCCGGCCCACGCCCATTTCTTCTCCTGAATTTCCACTGATATGTCCTTAACACGCGTTTGTTTCCTGACCCACTCCGCTCTCTTCTTGTCCCTTAAAGAATGCAGATAGCAAAGGTAAATTACGAAGGCGAAGAAAGCGGGAGGTATGAATGCGTACGAGTTAAAAGTGTACTCATTCAATTTGGCTAGGTTCCAAAATGTTGTTGAACACAAGAACGCGTTTCGCAATCTATGTGCCGGTATGCGCAATAACAAATGGGTGCACGATCACTTTGAAGTCGTAAGTCAGTCATGTCGTCTTTCAATACAATACGGCGATGGCAGGAAATGCGGCGCAGGGGTGGCTGGGCAAGTGAGAGGGGGGTGTTAGCAGGGCGAAAGGAGAATGGGGGATAAGTAAGCTTACCCTATTCGGGGTGCTGAGACGCCAACGAGGCTACAGAAAATAGCGTTCTCGTGTATCGATTATTACGCGTCATTCTACCCCATTCAAGCAGAACGAGGTCAGCGTTATTCACTGTTTCCATGTTCAACTCCCGTCACACTCTTTTTTTTTAAATGCAGAGCATTTCAGTAACTCACAATGTCACCCGCGTTGACGTCCGTAGTCCGCACCCCCCCCCCATACTATATATATATAAAAAAAATACTATCCGGTGCCCGGTTTTTTCTTCTAACCAAGACATGTTACCGTTTCACGGAATAAAATTTCAATAATGTCCGCGGGAGTTCCGCAAGCCATGGTGCATTTCTCTTCAGACTTCCGATAGCGCTGGCTTGCTTCTAACCGCCCACGCATTTGACAGGGTTCGTCCGCTCGCGATCGAGCTGCGCCCCTCGCTCGCGGGCACGCATAAACGCCTATCCCCTCCGCGACATTCGTTTTTCCCGCAGTCGACAGCCACGCATCTCGCGTCTCTGTTGAAACAAGGAAAGGCGAGTGTGGGCGTCTGAAGGCTGTCTGATTGCCGAGAACAAAAGACGCACTTTTTTTAACCCCACTATTCTGTTATTCTATTTTCCTCCTGCTCTTCGTTTACGCACGCAGGTGGTGTCAGCCCTCGCCCTCTTTACAATTCAAATCGTTGTCTTCGGGGCCGCGACGCTCTAAAAATGAAACCGCTCCTTCGATTCGCGACCGTTTCTCCGCACAACTCAAAGCGGATTCTTTTGACAACTGGCCCCATCTGTTCAAACGATTTCCTTTTCATCTCACCTCCCGCTCCGACATCAGAGATTATATTTTATTAGCTGTATGAGGTGACACTCGCCGAGACGTTTTCTTTCTCTCTGTCTCTCCTCCTTTCGTTGTTCTTCTTTTGTCTCAAGACAAGACGAAGATATATGTTTCGTTTCTTTTCGTTTTTCACCGAACTGATTGTTTTCGCGCTGCGAAGACGTTTCACGGATACATCGTTGACTTGCATGAATACGTGAATGCAGTTGTCGAAATTGCTAAGCGATGAATAGAAATATCTAGGTTCAATATTTCCTTTTCTTCCGAGTTTTATTCATGTATTTATTTATTTATTTTGCGCGGCCGTGCAAGCTTTATTTTGCGAAAGGGCAGCTAGACAATAGCTGAAAGCTCGTCATTTTTACGTTTATACGGTTCGCCGTAATGGCTGGGAAAAAAAAGCGTTAAGGTTTATACTCTTGTCTGGTGCCAACCATCCTCAAATCCCTAACAAAACAGTGTTAATAATAGTGACAGGCACGAAACCTGATGCATGCAATCACGCACGCGCAGACTCGTGCGCGATACCAGAATAAGAAGAACAAAGAAGAAAAGTTACCAGAATAAGAAAAAAAAAGAAGAAAAAGAAGAAAAAGAAGAACACACTGATTAAATCCGTGCGTGTAACACGGAGCAGGTTTTTCGTCGTCACTAATTAGAAGCGCAGGTGTACGAGATAATAAGGCACTGCAAGGGTTGAGCGTAAAAGAGCGCCTATAATTGCCCCCTTTCCCCAAACACATAAAGATTATCCCAGCTTCTTTTGAAGCCACGGTGATCTACTTCTCGCGAAGCATCAACTCTCGTCCACCGCGGCCAGGCAATTTCGTGACTTCATCTTTTCCTTTAACTTCACTTCTACTCGACGCGGAAGCTCCTTGGTTGCGGCGTTTTTGTCCTTCTCGAAAAACACGATTACGGGGAACAAAGAAGCTGGCAAAAGTAGCAGGAAAAGAAAGGAAAGGAGGCGCAAGCCTCCTATACACTATGCCTTGCTCAATCAACGTCGTGGTTCAGAACGGGTTTGAAGCGTCAGCGTTAGACGTAACGTTCCCGCTGTAGTGGCTCATTTTAGGACATCCAAGCTAAGCGCAAGGAGTTTTGCTGTTCTCACTAGCGAGTGCTTTTTTTTTTTTTTGTTTTTGCGAACAGAAGTAGAAGCACGAGTAAAGCTGAAAAAGAACAATAAGTAAACGAAGCCGAAACTGGTATATCCCGTACTCATTTTTATCGTGGTATTTATTTGCCTTACAAAGGGGAAAAGAAGAAGAAAGAAAAAAAAGCGTAAACTCAAGACAACAGCTGCTTTCAAGAAGAAGGCTTATGAGCAACGAAATGCAGAATACACCCACACGGAAGGGAAAAAAACGACGCCGGCTTGCTCTCTCAGTGGGCTTGATACACATCGCGCGCGTGTGAGCGCATCCGTGCGCCGACAGCGATGGATCCGGCGAGAGCGCGGCTGTCCCCGCCGTGGCATGTTCTCTCTTCATCGGACTCGGGCGCGTGATCGAGACGTGAGGGAATTCCTGACAATCTGGAGGAGGCGGCCTCGATTACCCTTCCTCCAAGCGCGGGCACGCGTGCGAGCGCGAGCGCAGTCTGCCACCGCCACCTCGCTGCTGCTACGATCGGGTGCGAACCTTTTTCCGCGCCACCAAACAGGCCCGCTGCTGCCACCGATCACGCCTTCGCCTCGTGCCGCGCTGCACAACCCCCCTTGGGGCCTGCAGCCTCCCTGGGCTGCCAGCCTTGCCGGTCGCCTGGCTTCCCGCGTGCTTTCTGCTCCCGCTGTATAACCGCCGCCGCTGTTATACCGCTGCTGGTGATGCTCGGGAGAGTGTTGCCTGCTCGCTTGCGTGACTTCGTCACCCATGCTTCGCGGCGACACCTTCTTCGTACGAATGCCTTACCGTTCTCACATAGCTTTCTTTACTCTTGTCTGTCTTGTACTATTACTGCCCATTTCATCTCAAAAGAAGTGTATTTGCCTCATTCGTTCGGACAAGAGAAGGGCCTTTGATTGAGTGATAGTTCATCCGATCAGGTGGTTGGGCTTTCTTTTCTAGGGGTTGTTGTTCGAGGGAGACGCGATAGAGCGCGAAGCGCTGGCGTTTTCCTGGCGGCGACGATTGCGCCATGCTGCGCTGTCACGGAGCCCGGGTGTCGGAAATTAGTGCACCACCCTTTTCCACCTCCTCCCCTGACAAACGCGCCACGTGCTCATCTGTGCGCAACCGCAATCTGTAGCTGTCGCGACGACGCCGAGCCAGCCGCGCGAGACTAGGGGGGAGGGGAGAAACAAAAATGCTGGGAAGCGCGTGCGAGTGAACGTGCCGCCGTCTACATTTCGAACACCTCCCGAGGTGTGTTTAAGGCGATCGCATTGTCAAACGTAACACCATGGTACAACGACGTGCATTAGCGGGTTTGTTCGCTCCTCGGAGATACCTACGCACGTGCGTCGGAAAATTCACAAACTGAATGTCATTTGTGGCACTGAGCTTTCGTTATTTGGAATCGTGGTGACGTAGCAAAGCCTGTGCATGTGCGTTAATTAATGTCCAATAGATGGCTTTCACTGACCTACACGTAGCTGCCATGTTTGTAACCCACAAGCACTGGGAAAGGTTGCACAGCTATCTTATGCTCTTATCTTTCTTTCTGAGCGCTCAAAAAGCAGGAAAGGGCAGTGATGATGTGTTGTACAAGATTGATTGATTGATTGATTGATTGATTGATTGATTGATTGATTGATTGATTGATTGATTGATTGATTGATTGATTGATTGATTGATTGATTGATTGATTGCAGAGTTTAACGCGCCGACGCAACGTAGGCGATGAGGTGCGCCGTAGTGGAGGGCTCCAGATTTACTTTGATCACCTGGGGATCTTTAGCGTGCGGCGACGAAATCTCGTACACACGGACGTTTTTGCTTTTCGCTTCCACCAGAAAAGCGGCCGCCGTGGTTGGGAATCGAACCCGCGTCCTCGTGCTGCGCAGCGCAACGCCTTAGCCAAGTGAGCCAACGCGGCTGGTATCATGTACAAGCTATGTATAAGAAGCGATGTAGTTCCTTCATTTCCTGTGCTTACCATTTTTAGTCAACTCCCATTTTAAAAGCACATTTCCCCTAATCTAAAATTTGTTTGATTTTGTTCTTGGGATAAAGTGGGACGAGGTTTCAAGAAATGGTAGTTCGGAGCATCCGCATTGGAATGAAGGACTTAAGACTGATATTTGGCGAAGCCAAAGCTGTCTAGCACTAGAAATAGTGCGTAAAGAATAATTTATCGAATAAACTGATGTCCAAGAAAACGAAGTCAACATGATCGGCATACTTTTTATACTAAAGCAACCCCAGCGACGGGAACGCCGCTGCTTAGAAGTAACTTTTTTTCTTGCTGAGCCTTTTAATTGTCCAGCCAGAAAACTTAAAATGAAAAAAAAAAATATGGAGGGTTGCGAAAAATTCACCCCGTCTGCTGCCCTTTACCGCCGAAACCCGAAACGGGAACCGATTTAGTCAATGTCTTTTTTTTCTTCTGCGTCTCACTCAGCACGGAGAAAATTTCAAAGCGTTTTCAAGAGAACCGATAAGAAAATTCCTAAACTTCACGCTGTCAATTCTAGCTGCTGGGTTTATCAGCGGTGACCGCTATCTTCCAAGCTAAGCCCAAACTATCGCTCGTAGGAAATACGACGCGACGCCAAAGAAACCGGCGTCCAGCCGCGCGTTCCGACAGCAGGCCGATAACGGGGACACGTCGCTTGCCGTCACGGGTGAAGACCCGCGGAACAAGGAACGGCAGGCTCGCGTCTAACGACCATAATCTAGAAGCGTGTTGGCATGTTCGAATTACGATATGGCACATGCTCTGCAAAACTCTAAAGAGAAAAATCGGGAGCGGGTGTCCGGACCGAAGTGCCGATAAGGCTTGACATATATTTGCCGTACGTGCGCGACGCGGGGCCACGTTTCCTCCAGCTGCTGTTCATGGGCAAATAAAACACGACTGCAGGAGGATTTCTCAGTCTTCACTTTATATATATATATATAAATATATATATATATATATATATATATATATATATATATAGAGAGAGAGAGAGAGAAAGAGAGAGAGAGAGAGAGAATCAGAATAGGAAATGAGGGGCTGGTTGAAAATAAGACAGAAATAAGAGTTGGCAAGAAAACCTCGGAAAGCAAAGGGGAGGTTGTGGTGGGTCATAGAAACAGATGAAGAATTTGGAAAGAAAGAAAGTGGAGAAAAAATGCCCGCCAGGTGGGATCCGAACGCACGACCTCCAAAATACCTGTCTGGTGCGATAACTTTCTTTCTTTCTAAATTCTTCATCTGTTTCTATGACCCACCACAACCTCCCCTTTGCTTTCCGAGGTTTTCTTGACAGCCAACTCTTATTTCTGTCTATTACATACATACATACATACATACATACATACATACATACATACATACATACATACATACATACATACATACATACAGGCAGTAGAATAGAAGAAACTTCTCGAGGAGCCAGAAGAAATATTTCAGAAAATGGTTGACTCACAATAAAAAACGGTTTACTGACGTGTCGACTGCAGGACCAGTTTTCATCGGAATATATATATATATATATATATATATATATATATATATATATATATATATATATATATATATATATATATATATATATATATATATATATATATATATATATATATATATATATATATATATATCGGCGTCAGCGAGGGGGCGAGATATAGTTTTGTATTTGTTTCTTAATAAAAAGAGGCTCCTGTGACAGCTTGCCTCACTTTTTCGCCTGAGAGAAGGGCAGAGACCTGACAAACACAACCTCTGCGAGCGGCTATCGCTAGAGTAGCAGCTGTGTGCGTATCGTTAATGTATGCGTGTACTACTGCGGGAGTCCCATGGTAGTTTTGGTGTTTTGGGACAGATATTTGCGCCCACTGTTTAACTATAGTTTACCGTGACCGAAGCTTTTTGATCAAGTCGTCCATGCGGGAAATAAAAAAATAATCACGAGGGATGCGTAGAACTTTCTAACAATGTAAAGGCGAAGGCGTAGTTTCGTGGAGCACGCGCGAATGCTTTAGATGCTTTTCAAGCTTCAAGCGCACAGTATTAGTTTTGTTGGCCCCCTTAGTGCTTTAGAAATAAAACAAAAACCAACAAAACAAGTGGGGAGTCAAGTGAAGCATACCAAAGACGTCACGAAGCACTGATTTTTACTTTTTATTTGGCTCTTTTTTTCGGGTTCTTGTTATTGTTGTCTTACTTTAGTTTTTCATTTTATGTTACGACTCTACATTGCCTACCCTCGAAAAGAAATCCTTCCCGTGCCACTTATGCTGGGCACTTATAAATGATTTGAAATGTTATTGAAAAATGGCAGGAGGTTCCCTTTGAAAATGGAATTCGTGTCGCGTTGCTTCCCGTCTGCAAACGCCGTTTCTAATACTATTTGTTGGACTGGAAGAGTACGTACAAAAATAATTCGAGCCCTTTTACTAGTGCTCGTGCTTCCGAAAGCATACCTCACCGTTTGGGCTAATGATAATACCTAATCAAGCAAAATTTCACAAAGCCCATTGCATTAGAAATGTCTTATAACAGGGCAATACGCGAGTGAAAGAAAACCGACTTTCGTTAAACATGTCAGTACAGCCCAGTGATGCACGGTATGGTTGTGGATATAAACTACGACTAGCCACGCCATACAGGCTAGCATTGTTTTCTACGAGACAAATAAACGATCACTTAAGGCAGATAATGTTTGCACAACCAACAAACATTTAGCAAATCATGCAGCCCTCCGTCGACCTAACGACGACGATAGTTGCACGCCAAGCTTTCTCGTAAGGGATTCTTTGATTTGCCAGTCCCACACTGCGAGCGCGTGCTATGCTGGAGGTACGCACGATTACCCGCAGCAACTACCGGGTGTGCACTCCCTAGGCCTAACGTTTTGGTTTGGTGTGTACGGTGCGAAGTTGTACGCGCTGCTTGGCGTTCGCTTCGACCGTGTCGAAATAGAGCAGTCGGATAGACGCCGGCTTCCTAACACGAGAAACCCAGGTTCGATTCCAGCCACGGGAAGCGGTTTTTATTCTAACTTGGCCCACTATCATTCACATCATCGTGAGAGAAAGTTGGCTTTCCTGTAGGGCGTATCGGCGTACAACCGCATCAGTGAGGAGAATAAAGCCTAGCCTTAACATACTTCGCGTCCTTTTGGCGACATCTGAGGAAACATCTTGTCTTATTCAGAAAAGCACGCATAGTATGATGCAAGTTTGTCGGTCAATGTCCGGCACAACATTCTAAAGCTATGAAGCGCTCAGGAAGGAGCCCATTTGAGCGCGACGAAGAAGAGCACAAGAGGCAAGTTGATTAAGAAAGAAAGAAAGGGTACACAGCGGGTGCACAAAGGAACAGCAGGAGAGAGGGAGAAATGCATCCTCCCGACGAGCGGCTATGCCCGTTAGCCTCGACTGCTCCCGTGCTCCATGGCTCTGCGAGAGCGCTAACCCCGGGCGCGCGCCGAGGATTGGCGAATACAAGGCTCGTCCCAGAGTGATCCGGAAAGCTGATCGAACCCCGGCTAAGCTCATTCAGATGGGCGACAGACGACATAGATCGAGGAGCCTCCTCGCTGCTTGACCACGCCGTGTTGTATTACACCGAGCTGGGCTGCTTAGCGCCCGATGGAGCACTGCGGCCGCCGTGGAAGAAGCCCCCTCGAATTCTCGCCGCCCCGGCTTCTTCGGGGGCCACCCGCTGTCGCCCGGCTTATCGAAAACAAGGCGGCTGAAAACAGCCTTGTAGTGCGTGCGGGCTCCCGCTGGGGGGCAAGGACTCGTGAGGGAATCAACTAACCGCGGTCGCCGTGGACGCTGAAACCAGTCCGAGACAAGGGTGCCAGAACTCCTCCTCTCACGTGGGGCGGGAAACAGAGCGATAAAAGGGTGCGGTGTGACGATTGATCACGCAGTGATTTGGAGGTATCTTTCGCAACGTTACATTGTTTTGCCATGATGGAGAACGGGCTTTGTCAGCACTTGTGGTTGTCTCTACTTCGTCCAAGTCTCTACTTAGTCAAAGTGAGTTTAAACCTAACTAAATGTTTTCATGTACAATTTACTAACAGAAAAAGGTGGTATCCAGGTATCATTACTTAAATTCCTGCGCAGTATAAAAAAGTAGATCAATATAAGTATCTTGGGGTAGCAGTCACGGCAACACAAGATTGGACCAGTCATGTAGACTTAATCACAGCCAAGGCTTCGCGCTTAAATGAACCCTGCAACACTTTTTTTCGGCTTTTTTTTTTTTTGAAATCTTAAATGCTTGCAGAACGTAGTCACCCAACACACCCAGTTTTTAGATTAGGGGGTCGCAAAGTACCTCAGCCAAAAATTGCTGCTCTATGCCCATCAGATAACTTGGAAACTCGCTCAAAAGATCTTTCTCTCTTTTCCGGTCTTGACGTTCTTCGGCGGCCCGAATTACGTCACTAAGGTCATGTAGCGGATGTTGGCTGCTTTTCCTTCAGTTGCAGCAATGAACCCTTTTCGATGGCAACTTCAAAAATACAAAAACAAAGCAGAAACGGAAGGCGTATCTGGTGCGACGAGCAAATCACGCAATGCTGTCCGTTCTGGCGATAGCTATAGCTTTCGCAGTGCTTCGAGACGCGAAGGAAAGAGTGAAAGCGTTTTTCAGAAGTGTTGCAGGGTCCCTTTAAGTGGAGAAGTGGGTACTCTCGTGTGCAGTTCATACCCTTTACTCTATCTAGAGAAGCTTTCAGCAGTTCCAGGAACAACTTTCTATGATGGTTTGGAATCCGGACGCTCTCGCGCTGGATCGCCCAATGACCGATCTAATTAAGCTCGCCAAATGGCTCAGCTTGGGCCGGTTAATAAAACCCTGGAAGAGCGCCGTTATTTATTCCGGCCCACGAATCCACGAAACTCCGAAATTCCGCGTACTGTTTGCCCAAGTGCTCTATCTCTGTTCCAAAAGGTAAACAAATGTACAAAATGAAAGAAGGCAAGGATTAAAAATAATTCACGATGGAATCGTATTTTCTAGTCCTAATACATTCATTAGCTTTGAATTGAGCGCCATCTAGCTTCCGCGTCGAGTTTTAATCCTTCAGGAGGCATCTAATTAACTATCTAGAAGCCCGTCAGGAAAACAAAAGAAAAACACCCCCCAGAAATGCGCTGTAATCATCGTGATCGTCATCGTCTTCATCATCAGCCAGTGAATGCGCTCTCCAGGGCGTAGCTCGGACGCAATCATTAACGCCTAAATATGCATCGAAGAGAACGAGATAATACGAAGAAGAAAACTTGACGCACACAACGTCGCAAGTCATCCCGCGTTATGCTCTCCCCCTCGCAACTGCCGGTTGACGCGCGCGCTGCCTAAGATTCCGCGACGCGGTTCTCCCGAAGGGTGAGATTCATGTTCACGTCGGTTTGCTCCCGCCGCGAGACAAGAGCAAGAGTCGAGGTTGAGCTACACACCGGCGGTTCGTGCGTATCGATTACGCATCCCGGTTGATTTTGTTACGCCGGCGGCGGCGAGCGTGGGGCAATTTTTCATCGCAAGGACAGCACCGCATTTCGCACCGCGGCGGCGGCGGCGGCGTCGAGAATACCGGGATGGCGGCGCAATTTGGGTCGTCCCATCTCGCAGCCCCACGTGAGCGAAGGGGGAAAGGGAGGCGCATCGCGATTAGCATCCGGCCATCCTAATTGCTTTCTAATCGCTCCGACGGCAGCAGCCCGACCAGCAAGCGAGCTACGGCTCTCGATAAACTATTCATCGCTTCGCGGACCAACGTCCCCGCACACACTCCTACGAGATTCCTTCACGCGCCATTAAGCTCATACAGAAACAAACCCCAACGCCGACACTCCCTGTGCTCTCCTAACCCTCCGGCTTCTCGTTTTTTTCTTCCACCCCGCGCGCGTTTGTTGGTTTTCTTGAGATTCGCTCGCCGCTGTGAGTGCCAGGGGTGCGCGGTTTAAAAACTCCCATCGGATTTAAGCAACAAAAGCGTCAGCCTACCGTCTCCCTTCCGAGGGTAAATGCGGCGCGCAATTTTTGCGCATGAGCGCCCCCGAATTTGCTTGTTTTCACGTCGGAGGATCCTTAACTGCTCCTAGCCAACGGCTCTGGGAGAAGCCGGGAACTAGAATGCAAAAGAAAGATGGCGCATTAATCAAATCGCGAAGCTCGACAGCGAACGAACCGCTGGATTACTTCATTAGGGAACGTCCACGCAGTGTGTACTGTTGCAATATGATGTATGAGCTCAGGGCGGCGATAAAGACGCTTCCAGGAAAACTCCGAATACACTGCTTTGCCGTAGGCTCGGTCGTATTTGAAACTATGACAGAGGGCTTAGTGTGGTCTACTTAGTGTGGCCGTGTTGTCTACTTCTTCCTTCGTCCTTGTTTTTTTGAGCGCTTCTGTATTCCACCACGATGAACACATACCAACTAGCCCAACTTTCCGTTCTTCTGCTTAGTGTGGTCCTGGCACTTAGGTCTTTGTGAGGACTCCTGTTGGGAAAGCCAAGGTCGTGATCTGAATATTAAACGAGACTTCGTGCCAGAAGCTGCGCCAAGTGAGCCGCTACACGGAACGATTTCGCTGGCTGCGTTAGTCTTTCAATGCGTCCAAACCAGAACCGCCCATTTGCTATTCCAGTTCTTGAGTGACCTCAAGTTTCGCCAGTCACATCTGAATACTTCAGGAGAACTTGTTGCTGGGCGTATTGGTTTTGTTCTAAGAACATACTGAGTAGCGCTAAGAAACACACGCAAGAAAGAGGTGTGTGTGTGTGTTTTTTTTTTTTTTTTTTTTGCTACTCAATTCAGTATGTTCTTTGACATCTGAATACATTGCTCCGCCACACTTATGAACCTTACTCAAAGCGCAGTTGATTGCAACACGTCTTGCTTCTCGCACGGCAAAAAAAGTGAAATGGCCAGTTTGTAATGCGAAGCTTGACGAATCGAGCCTCTTTTCTGTGGTTGGACCAACGCAAGGAACATTCGCTTCGTGGGGAGCCGGCCACAATGAACGGAGTGTTCCAAAGAACCACAGGGAGGTACTCCAGCGCTCTCATCTCTGAGGTACACTTTCTTAATTCTTGCATGCACCCCGCTCGTTCGATATTGCGCGAAGCTTGACTGATAAGCGGAGCGGGCGCGTTCCCAAGGGCACGCGATAAGGTGTGCCGCAAAAGGCAAGCCGACAAGAGCGCGTACCAAGTCAGCGAAAACCGCCGGAGCATCCGCGAAATAAAAGCTAACAGAAGACAACGAAAAGTTGCGAAAAAGAACAAGAGCGGAGGAAGCGCAGAGACGATGAGCAGCAAAGCAGGGATGAAGCAACAGCGGCCCTCGCGGCCACCGTACACACAGGGCGGCGTGGGGAATGGCGGGGGCCAGGACGGAACGCATCGTTGAGGCAGCCGATCTCTTTCACATGCAAATAAGGACAACCCCTTCGCGTGCATACATCTTTGTTCGCACGCATACAAATCGGTTTTTCATCTGGGAAGGGGACCGTCAAAATATGTGGCCCTTTTTTTCCCCCGCTACCAGCCCCCACCGGCAGCAGCAGCAGCTCGCCTGACTCCTGTCTTACGCGCGCGCGAAAAAGCTCTCACACAAAGTCCGACGTATGCGTGTTAACACACACACACGCACGCGCTCCCGTATGCGCGGCCGTTCTTCGGGGGCACGCCCCCTTCGCAGCGACGAAAAGGAGAACGAACTCCTCAGTAGGTAGCACAACGCGGCGAGCGAAGACGCGCGCTCGTATAACTTTTCGTTTCGTTTTTGCTTTTTCCCCCGCACGTAAACAAGCTGGAAGAAAAAGTTTTTCAAGGAGCTTGTCTTTGGAATATTGACTCATCTTTCTTCAAACTCGACGTCATCAAGTGGCTTCCCTTTTGCTTTTACGCTTTCCGCGCCTTAGTATTTCGTCTTTCTTCGGCTCCTTCTTTGTCGCCGTATGGCACGGCTCCGCGCGTGTGAGGCGAAAGGCTTAGGATAGGCCTGGTCGCTTGAACATGTTTCGGGCTTAATGCCGCGACCTCCCGTAGTGAGTCGAAACCAAAAGGAATATCCAAAGATGAACCATAACGCCGCTTAAAAGGTTCAAGTGAAGAGGGGGGGGGGGGGGGCGGAGACGATTCAACCAACGCAAAGGAAATTCTCTATCCACTGTTTATCTACCAGGCCGGTGTTTGTTAAGCGTTAGTATCTTCAAAACCTGTTGGAACTATGAATTTCTTTCTAGGAAATTTTGATTGGTCTCCAAAAATAAAATGCCCTGCTGGATGTAAGGCAATGCAAAACTCTATATAAAGAGCTGTGTCCGCTCTTGTCCTCTTCGTCTCTCGTCATCGCTTGCTCTGTTTCTTCCCATTCCTCCGAAATAATTCTTTTCTTGCTACTTTAATATGTGGAAATAATAGAAATAATTGAAAATGATGAATAGATCCTCAGTAAATCATTTTTTGATCCTAATGATAAATAGCGCGGTGTTCGGATGTCCCCAATCATAATGAAATTGGGTCTGCGAAGTAACGCAAACAATGCTGCTCGCGTGTTGCTAGGCTTCAAACATTACAAAAGGCTATAGCTCTCATTTTTTGTTTTGCATAGCAAAACAAGAGAGAGGAGAATAATAAACTTTTTTTGTGATGGAGCAATGAATAGCTATCTGCCTGTCGTCTCAAGAGCCCTAGCAACGGACTTCGCGGTGATAGCGCAAAACCTGCAAAGGCTCAGCGTAACCAGAACTGGCTTCGAAAATGACGCTCCATGCGTAGAAATAGTTGGGACACTAACATTCTTAGCACATGGACCACGCGCTGCGTAAACACAAAAAGCACTCTTGCCTGATCGTTTCTTTTCATTTCCAGATCAAGTTGCGAACGATATGGATTCTGAGCCAGCGTCTGTGCTCGTGTTCTCGACGAAAGCACATACGCTACAGAAATTGTTATAAATAAACAAAATAGGACTTACCCTGAGATATTGTGATACAAACCACAAGATATTAACGGTTAATTCTTCAGCGGGTACTCTAGACATCACTGGAATTCCTTGTTTAAATTAAAAAAATAGGAAGTTCTAAATTATTATTAAGCTTTTTTTCGAACCACACGTGCAGCGGAGCCTACAAGAGTAGCCCAAGATGGAGGAGAGTAGCCCAAGTCGGAGTGCACTTCGCCATTCGCCGCATGGAAAGGCCCCGGCTCATCGCCCGTGGATCGCAGCATCGACATCTTTTTCCTACCCATTTTAGGGCCGGCGATGTTGCCTGTCCTTGTTTTTCTGTTTTGTTTTTCGCGTCGCAACGCCAAGTCGTTGCCGCGTGTCACTCATCATTTGCCCCGTTCTCTTTCCGCGCGGCACTTAGTTTTTTACGGCTTGCTTTCCTTTCTCTGTTCCTTCAGAAACATATATATATATATATATATATATATATATATATTATTTTTCTGCATTTCGTCGAGCTGTAAGAGTAGAAAACATGTATGGGGCGACTCTGAAACTTGCTTTTCTTATGATCTGTTTGTGTCATGCCCTTCAGTGCTCGCAATCTAAAATAATCACAGTCGAAGCCGGCTCCAAGCACGCTGTCAGAAAAAAAGGTAAAAGCTCCAATGAGAGGTTGAAGAGGAAAAATAAATGGGAACTCGTAGTCACGGATGTATAGCCCGGAAGCCCTCACCTCCGGCTGACGCCATGTACGAGTCGAAGGCCGGGGGCAGCGGAAAAGCCTTGGGCGCAGTAGCATCGGTGTAGTTCTCTTTGAAAAGACGAACACGTCGTTCGGTTCAATTTAGCGCCGGTCCGCGCGCAGAGAAAAGAAGACCGAGAGTCCCTCGGCGCACGCCCTTAACGTCGCGCGCGAAAACACAAAAATAACGGAAGGGACGTCGAAGAGGCAGAGGAAACGACGGGGCGAGTCCACGGCGGCACAGAAAATGCGAGGAAGCAATAGAGACGCAGAGAGGGGGGGGGGGGGGGGGGATGTGGAGTGGGAGTGAGTAAGTCAGAGTAGGGAACGAAGATGAAAAGGTGAAACGACCTTTTTCTTCGGACAAACAGTCCACCGCGCGCGCTACATGGTGGACCGCTAAAGAAACGCGCCATCAGGGGAGCGAGAGCCACTTGGACCACGCAGTCGGCACGGCCGTCGCTTTTGCCGTTTCGCCTGGCAGCGGAGGAAAACACTACGCTCGGCTGTGCCTCTTCTGCCGTGGCCGAAAACCTTGGCCGCTGCCCTCCGCCCTCGCCCCTTTAATTCGACCATACCGGAGACGGAACTAAACTCTCTGTTGGCCGGCCGCGCTCGGAGCACACAAGCACTAACTGCGACTTCGGCTCGTCGGTCGCTGTTGGGTGCGGGCTCCAGTGGTCCGTGAAAAAGAGGCGACCCGTAGTCGTAAACTGCCCTTTTTACTCGGACCCGGAATGAAACCAGGGGCTACCTGTTGTTCACAGTTTATTTATGCTGCCCGTGTCTATCTTTTCTTTCTTTTCCGGAAGCAGCAAGGACTATATAATATAATATAACATAATATAATATAATATAATATAATATAATATAATATAATATAATATAATATAATATAATATAATATAATATAATATAATATAATATAATATAATATAATATAATATAACATAAAGTACACGCATGGGGCAGTTTTAGTTGCTGAAATTAGGCGAGACTGACTTTTTCCAGAAATGTAAAAGATGAAAGACTTCACGGCTGTCTCTCCTTAAAGAAAGTGGATAGCACGGTGTGCTTTTCGAAAAGAGTAGGGTAATAAGTGGTGAGGTGTTGCACCTGAGTCGTCAAAAGGGTCAATGCTTCTTAGCGTTGATTCAATAGCGGCTCAATGCGCTGTAAACGTTTTTTTTTTGTTGTTGTTGATGTGCCCACCCGTACCTTCAAAGAGCAATAGTAAATAAACGTCGATGACAGCCGATAGGAACACTACAAGGCGATCGGACCATATAAGAGTGATAGAAACAGCCTTTTTATTACGTTGTTAAGGGTAATCTCAATTTCTCAATTTTCATACACAGTGGTTCGTTTCGGAGTCACTGAATTGGTAATACGCGCACTGCCAGTCAAGATTGTTATTTCAAGTCATATCTACATTTACGACGTCTGTCTTACCACCTTCACATTTTTTTTCTCTCCAAGACCCGAGAAAGCTGCCAACCTATTTAGGGTAATCTTGCCAGATTTGAAAAAATGCAACAGCTTTTTTACAAACTTTAGACGCAAATTTTACACATCAGATGCGTCATCCGCAGAATTCGAAGTGTCTGCTAGACAGGAAGGAAAGTGAAGGCAAAAAGAAAAACAGCAAGAAAAAAACTATTGCACATTATGGTCCGCACAAACATACAGCGGACAAGATGCCACCCATAGATGAACGTCCGAAGGCAACAATGCAGGATGGCCGAGTATGGCGGCGGCCGCACCAGCTCCCCAGGCACTCCGCGCGTTTTCGGAAAAGTGCGAGTTCTTGCGTTTTGTGTGCGTGTTTCCACTTCACCCTCGTAGTGCGAGAACGTACATATACAGCGAATTTCCGCATTTGCACATTTATGAGGGGCAACCGCTGGAGGCACGCTGCCGGGAGGTGACATACTCAGAATGCGATCAGCAGCGGGAGGAGTGGGGCGAATCACGTGTATGCGATTGTTCCCCTCAAGCGCACATAATGCGTGCACAAACGTATGCGTTTCCTCTGCAGGAGACAAATGCCGTATGCGCCACAGCGGGAACGTAGAGAGGCGATCGGGTACGTGATGCGCTTTCTTCGTCGCTCGCCACATGTTACATAAAATGGCGATTGTCGCAAAACACGAAGTCTTTTTGCCTGTTATAGAGGAAATCCGACAGCTCGCCATGTCCACGCCAATATCATCATTATCATAATCGCCGAGGTATGCCTGTAAAGGTTTCTTCGCGGCACGTACCCCTATGGAGCGAAGGAGTAGGACGAGGAGGAAGAGGAGGAAGAGGAGGCCGAGAAGGAATACTCTTATCGAATAAGAAGCGAAGGCTGTAGGTCCATTTGGAGAGAGGAGGGATGGTGTGGGAGTGGTGTTCTGTGGTGGTTGGAGACAAGATGAGGGTGCGTCCGCAAAGATGTAGGTATGTGTATCTATGTTTCAATCTAATCTAGACGCTGTTCAAATGTAGTGGTTCTTGGTATAGAGTATTGGACGGCGTTGGGACCAGATTCGCAGCACAATATAACTCGTTCAAGACCGCTGTTCATCGAGAATTGTGCTGTGAGTGTGAGGGAAGGGGTATCGACAAGGTGAAGGTTTACGGAAATTGAGGGGTCATTTCTAGGGCTTGTGAATTTGCCATATTTGGTGACTTAGGGAAAAAACCAGCTGAAGTGCTGGAGATCGGAGAAGGTAGCCAAAATATCAGCCAGGGAAGCTATCACAGCGTTGGCTGACAAATATATTATTTCATTTGTAACGATATTTTATAATACAGTCGAACACGGATATATCGAACACGGGTATATCGAATTATTGTCTATATCGAACTCATAAATTATCCCCTTGAAAATTCTGTGTAAAAGTATAGGAATTCGTACGTTTATATCGAACCGTATTTTTCCCGATATCGGGTATATCGAACGCCGCGGGAGCTGGTAGGTGCTCTTCCGCGGTCGCTGCACCCCCGATTGAGGTTGAGGAGGATGTGGAGGAATGCGCGGGCATGGCGAAGGTCGGGTACAGGAGGCGACTCCTCGATAGGCTTTTGATGAACCTCCGCGTGGGCACCGAGCTTAAGGTTGACCTGCTGGGAGCCATACATATGATGACAAGCGCTTGGAACGGTGTGAAGAAGGAGACCGTGGCCAACTGCTTCCGGAAGGCAGGCTTTGTGACGGCCGAACTTTCCGAAGCTTGCGAAGACGGCGACGACGACGACGAGTGCATGGGCGACACGTTTCGTGAGTTGTCGTCCCTTTTCCCGGCTGCTGTTCCAGCCGGAGTGTCTGCCGACGACTTCGTGAACACTGACACCAATGTTCAGGCTGTTTCGAGCCTCGGTGACGACGATATTGTAGCTGCGGTCGCAGGAACCCAGGCCGATAGCTCGAGTGGTGAAGATCGTCCGGACGAGGAGGTGGCTACACGATCGTACTCCGCGGGTGAAGTGGCCGCTGCGTTCAGCTTGATTCGCCATTGTTGCGGCGACATGGAAGGAACTGGGCTGTCGCACCTGGACGGCCTCGAGAAGATTGAGACCAGCGTCTTTAATTTCATTTCCAGGACTAAGAAGCAGGCCAAGATCAGCGATTTTTTTTTTCACGGAAATAAAGCGTCCTGTTGCGTCGTGAGTGCGGAATTAGTTGTCATTCTTGAATGCACCCATCGGTAAGTGATCGTTCGCCATAGGTGAGGTCTCAGAGCCCATATTTTTTATATCGAATTTTTCATATATCGAACTATTTCGCGATCCCCTTGGAGTTCGATATATCCGTGTTCGACTGTAATTTATAGCGAAGGAGGCCGCAGCTGGAAAGAAATTCGATGCTTAATAATCGCATTACCTTCATGTAACCATCTGCCATTTCTCAAAAGAAGCCCCAAGTGCTGTTACTGCGACTGCGACGGAGCGTTGCAACCTTTACACTTTCGCGAGGCAAAGGGTGGCCAGTTAATATTGACAAAAAAGTGTGGTTGATTCCGCTGTCATAGGAATCGGTAAAACACGAAAGTGAAATGTGCAGCGAAATCTGCAGCTGAGCATGATTTGCGGGTCGGCGGATGTCTTGTGGGTGTGCTTGGTAAGCGACATCCTGCTGGCGGGTCGCTTCGGCAAAGGTGTACAGGCGTCATTTTCGTGACGGATATGATGTCAGTAAAATCTTGGTGTATCCCGGCATAAAACACTTTCGTGTTAACATATAAAATCCGAAAAGGAACAACGATAAGTATAACGTATTCTTTAGTTAACAATAAAACTGCGCAAAGGACGGGACGGAAGAAGAGGACAACAAACCAGGCGCAGACTCACAACTAAATTTATTCAGAAACAGCCTACGCACCTATATACCCTTCCGTGCACATGCGCACAGTCGCATGAATTTAATCACAAGGACGCGTTTAAAAATTCATACTCACTACAATACAAAGATACAAAGCAGTTTTATTGTTATCATGGAACACCAACTAGCCCAACAACGTGCTTTACTCGTATTCTTTAGTACTAAAGGTTGCTTTCTCTCAAGAAGACCCTGTGTGCGGGGGTGCACCCTTTACAAGTCACTTGCTTCGATGTACTGGCGTCATTTCCGTCATGGATATGAAGTCAGTAAAATCTTGGTGTATTCGGGAATATAACACTGTCGTGTTAAAAATTGTTACAACGCATGTTTCGAGGCTTGGACATTTCAGCCTCACGAGAAAGTGTTTGGGAATCGGTACACGACAATTTTGCCGCTGATTTTCTGTAAATAATTATCGGCCGGTCAAATGCACTTGTTTTGCCCAAACCGTCATTATCGTAAGGCCTAAAGAATACGCATTTTATAATGCTCCGCATAACTCCGGCTGGTAAAAAAGAATCACAATGAGAACGCCACGCACGAGCTAATGGAACACTCGGCAAGCCCGCATACACTGCTCACACGCTACTCACACTCGCGACTTACATCCATCTGGGTAAGATTATAGAAATAGTGGGACCTGAAAAGCCGGAAATTCGTCCTTACTGCTCAGTAACGGTATAGAAAACAAAACAGGCGGAAGTTCATCCTCCATAAAGCTATAAAACACAATACCAGTGGCTTGCTTTCTTGCACAACAGCGGCGCTCTGCGGCAAAGCTAGAGCATCACAAGAGGAGAACGGCGCGGACATGACTAGAGCCGGGAAAAATACTACTATAAAATAACGAGGTCATCTGTCCGCAACATCCCCAGGGGTGGGTGACACAACGTAATCCCAACTGATTGATTTGTGCAAACATTGTTCCGGACTTGGAGGAGCTAGGCTAAAAGAGAGAGAGGCGAAAGACGAGAGGCCGACAAAATGGGTTTTGCTTCTCTTTCTAGTTCCTGCAGTACGCCCCATCGACGACACTCTTAAGCAGAGCGACAGCGTAACTAATATATTATGCATCATGCTCAAGAAGCGGAAGAGCGGAGCTGATAGAGCAACGACACGGCGAAATAATTTGCATAGCAAAGAAAGACAAAAGTGGCAAATTATTAATGCACTACCCCCACCATGTATTACAAAGATCACATACGAAGTCTTAATGCATACTGCGTTGTAAAGGAACAAAAAGCCAATTGCTTTCGATGCTCGGAGAGTTTACAAGACTGCGTGCGTTTGTTTTTGTAGTGTCTGTATGAGTTTTTGTCTCCGTTTCTTTTCACTTTCGCACATCTCATGTTCATGTGGAGTAGCAAGCCAAGCTCGCTGCCAGGCTGACTTCTCTTCATCATTACAGGCATTCCTTCTCCTCCTCCGGCTCCTCCTCCGTTCGTTGACTTCGATAGAACGTTTGGATGAGACCTGCTGATATTCCCGGCTCGCCTCTTCACTTGACTGAGTCACTGAGGCAGCGATGCCGATTTTCTGCAACGCCGTTGGCTTTTTCTTTAACAAAGAGCTGCAAAAGTGAAGTTAACAATTAACTTTATTTGCTAAAACAAAATTACCTTTCCTGACAATGACGCCATATATCTGCTAACCTGCCGTTGTCACGACATTCTAGTATTAAATAGCCTGCGGCTACGTGCGAAAAAACTATTTGCCCACTTTATAAGGCGGTAATCGTTTACCGCGGACGGAAAAAGTAAGCAAGGGCCCAAGACTTGCAGACAGTTGTTAAAAGAACAGAGTAACGTCTATTGCCACAAGTTAAATCTTGCTACTTTTTTCGTTATGTCCGGCTACAATTGCTTATCAAGCTTGTGAATCACCGCTCAAACGTTGTGCCCCCAAAGGATCTCGCTTTTTAGCCTGTTTTTTTTTTAATTTCTATTGTGGAAAGTTTAACAGACTAACGCAATCTTTAAGGAACATCATCATAATCCTCAGCCTACCAAGGTCCACTGCAGGGCGAAGGCCTTTCCCATTCACCTCCAAGTGTCCCTGTCCTGCGCTGGTCGAGTCCGCAGTTTACCCCCGAATTCCCTTATTTCATCTCTGCATCGGATTAAGGAACATATCCTAAATCAGCCATCATACATATCATGATGTGTCCATACTCACCGCGAAGTTTGCATTTCGTCTGCTCCTAGAAATTCAAACTGCTTGCGTGATGAATTGCCTATCCGGCACTTGTGCACTTCGGAGTCATGTTTGTCTGCACATTGTGGATAATCGTGACCCCGCAAGATCAAAATACATGTTGACCAATTTTGTTCTGCAATTTTTTCCTTGTTCCTGTGTTTCCAGCGTCAAATTCATGTTGACTCTGTTTTTTTTTGTGGGCGTGTATGTGCGTGTGTGTTTTTGTAAACAGTGTTGGGCCTGGCGCGAGGCCGTCACGTACCCTCGTCCGCAACTCCCGCTGCGGAGCATGCACGAAACGATCATTGCCCGGAGTAAGTTCTGCTCAGTACACCACTGCGGATATGTGTTACTCTGCGCCTCGACGGTTACAATTTTTGAGAAAAACACTGGTGTGCGAGCTGTATATCCCTAACGCGGCAATAAACAAATAACACTGGCTGATGCTTTCCCTAGGAAGTTACGTAAGGAAGGTGCGGGAAATGTTTAACCCATATTCTGGCACCGTGCTGACGGTTCCGCCCACGTAATAATCGTAATCTTCGCTAAAGATTGATTGCGACTGCATCAAAAACGACGGGAAGGGCGTACGCATTGAACCATTGCGAAAATGAAAAATAAAACACAGCTCTCACGCCACGCGAAGATTCAGACGTTGCTGTTGCTAAAGCGGGTTTTAAAAATGAACAAGACAAAGGCATAAGAGAAAGAAATCAGGAATCGCTTCGGTGTGGCGCTAAGCAAGCGTGGTTCGAGAAGCAGAATTTCGTAGCCGGTTACGTAGCAACCGCTGGCAAAAGAAGATGTGAAAGAATATCAAACATTAGAAAATGTAGGCATTCCATGTAGGGCAAACCGTTCCAAAATGGGGCGCGAAACGAGCCTTACAGCCGAGCCGGCGAGAATTGCGAACCAGCGTTCTTCCCGTACCCACCGTAAACACGGAGCATCGGCCATTACTGACTCGTAATTGGCGCTCACCACGCCGGCCCGCCGGGGCTTATCCCCGGCAGCAACCATCGTCTCGGCGTTCCCGGAAGAAAAGCAAGCAGCGATCGAAGGGACGCCACTACTGGGCATCCCTCATTCCTTGACGAATAGCACAAACAAGGATCGCACCTGTCATTCCCTTGTCCTGTTAATCTGTTTATCTTCATTTAATTTGTGTCTTTTTTTTTGTCGTTCGTCGTTACTAATTCCATCGAACATTGCAAAACTGGCGAGTTCAAAACTTTTCCGCCTGTTAGAGACGAGTCACTTATGGTTCTTCTTTTCGTTTTCTGGCGCCTGTCTTCCCTCTGAACGGGGATCGGAGCCGGAAACTGGTGACGGGGCAATGCTTCCGTTAGTAGTTCGCTGTTGCTCGTGGTGTGCGTAAAAAGCCGTCCAGCAAATCAACTGTCGTAACGAACATGACAGCGCACCAAAATGGGTACTAAAAATAAACGATAAAAATACTCCGTGCATATTACCGAAATTTACTCATCGACGTCTTTATAGTGTTTTTTCTGTTAACGTCTCGGTAGTCCAGGGCACATACCTGAAATATCTTGCGTTATAAATTATGTATGCGTGTTTTTATAAGGGTGTTTTCTAAACAGACAATATTCAGAGAGTAGTACAATTGTTATTACGAAAGACTGCTTTCGACTACACACTCTTCAGAGCGTAGTACAATTGTTATTACGGAAGACTGCTTTAGACTGCACAAGATTTCCCGTCAGCCAGTTCATCGCACTGCCACGGCCACTCGATGGAAACAAGGTCCTTCTTTCCATCGAGCGGCCGTGGCAGTGCACTATAGAAGTTCACGTTACATGTTAGCACTGAGAAGAGTGCACATTCCGACGCGATTTTACGCCACACAGCGCAGTTTTCCTGCGCCCAGAAGCGTTGCACTCGGTTTTGGTGCGTGTGCGTGGCATGAAAATATTTATGCACTCGTTTTCATTGAACATGCTGCAGGCAGAGGCAACAGCTTGGCGTTACTTCACAAGCTTCGGCGCGTAGAGCTAAGAGACTTTAAACGAGGGCGAATGACGGACAGCGAAGCGTGAAAATAAATCGCTCACGTTCTCCTGGTCTCCCAATTATTTGTATTGACCCGCCCCCGTTAGGCCTCTTCGTCGGGACATTTTTTTGGCGTTTTCTGCACTTGGCCACTCGCACCGTCTTCAATGTGATGACACTGCAGGCAGACCTCAGTCCGATCTAGGGGGCGTCAGCTGTCGGCTCGACAGCATTCGCCCTCTCAAAAGTGCACAGATGGAACACAGCTGCGCGCAGTCATATGACGCTGCGATACATTTCGGTCGGCGCTCGGGCGACCGGTGAACGTTCTCCACATGCAGTCCGCTGGCGTATCATCTCTGCCAATGTGCGAAGGTGGAATTTGCGGCGAGTAGCCTCTCTTCATTGCGACTATCATTCTTCCTCGCGATCCACGGTGGGAGCATCTAATTCTACTAGGCTTTCTCTTTCCACGAACTTTTTTTTATTTTCTTGAACAAGGGGGGATGCCTACAGCTGCGGATTCACAGAAAAATTGCGAGCATCATCCGCATCGCGCACAGCCGTCATTTTGATTGTAGTGTCAACTTGGTTTTGTTGCGTTCGTTCTCTATGTCCGTTTTTGTCCCATAAACTGCAGTCACTACTGACGCCAGTTCCACCCCACCTCCAGCGTTCTCTCGCCGTTCTGCCTGCCTCCTGTCGATTTTCCGAAGATTCTTCTTCGATGACGTTTTTCCTCCTCCTCTACTCGCAGTATTACTCCAGCCGCCTTTGCGTGAAAGCTTACTCAGCCGATGAAACTACCAGGTCAACTTCGCAGGGCAGCACCCTCTAAATGCAGAGTGGAAGTGTCCCAAGGGAAAGCGCCCTCACAGGGAAAACTCGCAACGTCCTGACGACGCACAGCCGGCTGCACAAGAGTTGCGGAAAGGTGGCAGCCGCCGAGACAAACCCGTCCACGGAGGCAATGAGACAGCCGCGGAGTGTTTGGGAGAGGAGGTGGCGGCCGGAGCCTCACTGAGCCATTTCAATTAGATTCTCAGGTAGCAGCCGCTTGTTTTTGGCACTGATTAACGGCGGCACGACGATTGCGCCGGTCCGCCGAGCGGCCCCAATTGATGGCTTTCCCGCACCTCCACATCTGTTTCCGAGCCGACTCTTTCTCTGCTGCTTTGGCTCAGTTCCGCTTTCTTTGCGGAACCCCTTTCGCCTACTTGGACTTGTGATAAATACAATGTAGCTTCCAGGCTCGCCAACTCTTTTTCTCTGTATGTTATCTTTTGCCTTATCGTAACGCCACCTGGCCGCGATGGTGAAAATTGTTAGATGGATTAATGGGGTATCGCGTGGTCTATGGCTTGAACGATTAATCACAATATTTTCAGCTGGAAGAAAGAATGTTTAGAGGACTTCAGAACGAGTTGAATAGCGTGTTAACGCGAGGTGCATAACTGATAAAATACTTGGTGCGATTGTACGGCCAGGCATGAAATATGGTGGTGAGAGGCGAGATGAAACTACCAGCGAGCACGCTTGAATTTTATGTAAGACGAATTAACGGCCGCGAACTGCATGTTGTTCTGGAAACAGACACTGCGCGCCCACAAATGAAAAGAAAATTATTTCTTAATTTTGATGGTGTAGAAGAGATCGCGTAACCATTAGCAACAGAGCCACGAGCACTTTTTTTGTTGGGAACTGTGTTTGAAACATGTTTTCGTAGATAAACGCGTGAGATAAGACAAAAAAACAAGAAACGATCAGCCCTTGGCAGTGCGCCGATTTTTTTTTGTATCGATAAATTAATAGCGGATAGACGATGCCAACTAAGAAACTTGGGGACAAAAAATATCAGGAGTGACTGCGTTGTTCACACTCATTGAATCATCATCATCATCATCATCATCATCATCATCATCATCATCATCATCACCATCACCATCCTATCCACGCACACTGCAGGGCAAGGGCATCTCCCATTAATCTCCAATTACCCCGGTCCTGTGCTAACTGCGACCAATTTCTCCCTGGGATATTACCTTTTTAACATAAGCTTTGCGCGCATAGAATGTCATTAGGCGGTGACTGGCTTTCTATCCTTGCCTGACCATTATCTCGCAGCATAACGCAGCCTTACTTTGTTTTTTATAGAAGGATCCCAACAGGATACCCTTTTCATTTGAAGGATCCCATATAGAAAGACCCCATTTTTAGTTGAACAACACGGTAAGCAAGTTTCGAATTCCCGACTGGCAGCTGCAGAAAAGCACCTATGTGGCTTCAAAATGCTCAAAATGAACTGAAGCGGCGTAGGTATGCATACAAAGAAAATTTTCAGGATTTGGCTAATTTTGTTTATATTTGACGTACAAAATCGTTTGTTTCGTTTCTATACTCATCAGCCGAACAAGCGCGCATTTTTTGAGGAAGCTGTTGTCACAGCGGCTGCAGCAGCTGGTGCTTTACACATAATAAAGGTGGCTGTTTATATGAACAAGAACGAGCCTCATAAAACGCTGATTTACATGTTAGACCCGCCGCGGTGGCTCAGTGGCTAAGGCGTTGCGCTGCTGAGCACGAGGTCGTGGGTTCGATTCCCGGCCGCGGCGGCCGCTTTTCTGATGGAGGCGAAAAGCAAAAACGCCCGTGTGTACGAGATTTCGGCGCACGTTAAAGATCCCCAGGTGGTCAAAATTAATCCGGAGCCCTCCACTACGGCGCGCCTCATCGCCTTCGTTGCGTCGGCGCGTTAAACCCTACAATCAAAAGATTTACATGTTAGCACTACGGGCGCTTTTGAAACGATTGAACATTGAAATCCTTCGTACAAGTGGCCCGTGCTAGCACCAGCGACACACTGATCCCAAAAAGAGTACACGAATAAATTTGCGATGTAAGATGCGGTTCTGCTGACATTCCTGCGTGCGAGGGCAACCATAGAAGTGTAGAACCAACGTGTGCCCCAACAGACACTGCTGACAAAGAAATTTCTTTTTTTTTTCGTCCACAAAGGCGCCATTCTGCGATACCTAGGCCGCTGGCCGGGGCTGACCTCGCTATCCCCGAACAAGCCAAATTTGCCGCCGTGGTACTGAGTACCAGAAGAGAGAGGTGTGCCGTTCGGGGCCGATTAGGATGGGGGTCCCTTTTGCGATGAAACTTTCTGCTGCGGAACTCCTGTTGTAAGCAGCTTCCCTGGCAGCCGCTGCTTACGAGTTGGTTCCAGAAGTTTTGTTTGTCAAATTATTCCTTATTGATTTCCATAAGTAGTCTTATTTCTTCATTTCATGATATAAAATTTTATAAAACCCGTCAAATAACTGTTTAGTTTGATTTCGAAACCTATAGGTGGCGCTGGCTGCAACAGTTGTTCTCTGGGGAACACCTGCACTCCATAGAAATTTTTCATCGCAAAAGAGACCACCGCTCTCCATTGGTTTTCCCCCCTCACGACACACCTATACCTTCTATTACACTGTAGCTAGCTGTGGCTGCCAGGGGGTGATGACGCTGCGGCTGAAGCAGCAGCGCACTAGCCCTATAAACATTGGCCGGGTTGTGTGCTTCTAAAGCCTATCCTTCTAGACGCACCCCACGCAACTTACGCGCTAGCATCATATTATGGTTCACTTGAAACACTCCTATTCGCGGGGTGAGCAGTTTTGACCTGGAGAGGTAGAGGCCAAGCCACACCCCCTTCCGCAAGCGGCCGGCACGGAGCAGCGGCCCTATGGCGGGGAGAGATAGGCGAGCAGGGAACGGAGACCTGCGCCGGACCCGAGTCGACTCCTGGACAAGGAAGATGAGGAGGTCGCCGCCACAGCGAACACGGCGCGTCACGAAAGAAGACAAGGAGGCCACGTGCGGAGCAGAGCCGTGTGCGATGGAGGAAGACGAACATACAGTTGCGGTCGTTCGTACAGCGGCAAGGCTTAAACAACGCCGTGAGGCGAAAAAAAGATGATGAATAAGCGATTGTCCTGTGTAGTTTTTCTCTTTGTCCCGCGTTTTTCTGCGCTTTTTAGTCGCACATCTCTATACCAACTTGCCCACTTGTCGGTGCTCCTAAGAATAAACAGTGTATTCATTCCAAACATGTCTGTATATCATTGCGAAACCACGTACACCTCGACAACGGCTCTAGCTAGGGCAGTGAAGTTTTCGCTATTAACTAGGGTTAACCAAAGCTAAACCACAGCAATTTTTTGCCAAGACCCGCACTTTTTGACTGGCGAATTCTTTCTTTGGTAATTTCTGTACCTTCTTTTAGAAAATATACAGCTTGCTACTTTTACGTTGTTAGGTGCACGGCGCCGCCTACCAACGCGTTTGTTAGCTCTGCGATTCAATACGATGCCAGAAAGAGGTGCACGTGGGGTTCATCTAGGGCATAAGCGGACGTGTTTGTCAAATAAGCGGGCGGGGTCGCCTTCGCATAATCATCCGGTGCGAAGGATTTTCTTCTTATCTGGTCAATGTCACTTGCCCTGCCCGAGACGAACGAAGTGGCTGCTTAGTTACTGACAAACACCCTTCCCGACGATAAAAACCTAAAGATTGAACAGCTTGCTTAGCCTTTCTTTTCTCACCGAGGCATCGACTTTCCCAAACACGTGGCCGTCACCGCGTCTCGCAACAAAGCGGCCTCCTCGAGGAAATTGTACACTCCCTGGAAGGGCGCTTCCCCTGCGAGCACACTAAAGTGAGCGCGACCACGGAAAGAGAGCGGCGAGGGAACGGGTGCTGGCCGTGTTAACCGTAAGCAGGCACAAAGGGCGCTTCCGTCCAATTCCGGGTCAACGTGTAAAAATCCGCCGTTACCGCCCCCTCAAATCCGCTTCTCCACGGAAGCTTGTTACATCTATTTTTCTTTCCCCTCGCTAAACTAACGGCGGGCTCCCGTGTAACCCGAATCACAAAGTTTCCCTTCGAAATCCCCGCAGCGCCTCGACCCTCTTCAAACGCTCGGGGAAAAGTCAAGCCTCTTTTCGCCGGACTTCTTAGCGCCGCTTAAAGCTCCCCATCTTTCTTCGTGCTTCGTGCACCGTTGGGCCACTTGGCGTTGTTTTCTCCCCTTTTAGCAAAGCTCATCGAGGCTACAAGCTGTCACAACACAGTGCCAGAACTAAGGGGAACCGGGCGGGGGAAAGGACGGGACCAGCCTTTAATCCTCAACTAATGATCCGAGGGCTGCGCGGATAATCTCGCTGGTCGATTCCACCCACATTGGTCCGGACGCGTGTCGAAGGGCACCACCGAGGGGTCCACCTGACTGTCAGGTCGGGGGGGGAACGTCTCCAGTCTCGGTACCTCGTCTCCCGGTCTCCGTACCCTGCCACCCTTCGACCCACCCACCCTTATGGCCGGATGGGTGGAAAGCTACACGAGGAACTAACGAAGCCTGGCGCACCTGACACTCTCGAACACAATCGGCCCTTGCTGGTGTAAAAGTTTAATTAGCCGTCTTTCACATCAGCGTCGCAAGCGACGCGTGTAATTGAACGACGGAGAACAGAAATACGTAGGTTTCATTCGTGCTAGGGTTCAGACATCATGGGTGATATTATTTCTCAAGAGTGAACTAACGGTGCACACCAATTTGTAGTTTCACAGCTTTCCCGTGGCTCTTCAAATCCGCGTCATTACCTTTGTTGCGTCCATGCGCAATGTACCAATTTGTAACAAATCGACAAGCAACCCGTAAGCTTATTGAAAGCAACGGAACAGTCACTAGTATAACAGATTACAAAACAGTACGATCCTGTGGGCACATGTTTGCGTGTAAAAGAACCGTACTCCCCTCACCCACCTACAAAAGCGCTCATAAACTTCGCTCAACTCATTTCGGCCGTAACTCGATTTACCAGCACCGGCGAGAAGAGAAGAGCGATACCACAACAACGTCGCTTCCGCTAATACATCGCCTCTTCGCCGGGTGATGTTTTCGCGGTTATCCACACGAAAGGACTTGCTGCTGCGGGACTCTGCATGTCCGCGATAAGGCGGACACGCAGAAAACAGGCTTGTCGCCTGACAAGCTGTCTATGCCACCCGTTCACCAATGCCGACGCTATTGTCCCGGCGGGAATACGCAGAGAAAAGGGGTTTCGCTACAGAAAAAAATGGAAGGCCCCACCAGGTTCTCTTTTTTTCCTTTTTTTGCTCTCGTCCTTACAAGCTGCTGCCTCGCCTGTCTCGTTTCCTTAACCTTTTTACGAGCTGCCAACCCGTAAAGCGGGGAACATTTACGGCCTTCAATCCTCTACCCGACGCCAAAACTATCCAGAGCGGTTGCCGCTACTACTTTCCGCTGCGGACAAGGAGCCCGCTAGGCCTACTGAATAAATGGTCGTCGATCTAAGCCTTGTAATAGCCGTTCTACTTCGGACATTAGTGAAAAAATACAGCTGGCACTGTTACTTAAATTTCATTCAGTTTATTGATGATTTGTTGTTGCTAGAGGTTAAGCACAGAAATCGTAGAAAATAGGGGTGTAAACGACGTCGTCCGTCGTTTTTAAAACGACGTTGACACAACTTTGGTTAAGGTTTATTTTTTGCAGGGAAAGAAAACGGGAGAATACGGGAACGGCCGCCTTACCACCCGAGCCGACTGCTTAGTCAAACACAAGCGCAGGCATTGCCGCAGAAGCGATACAGGCAGCCCATGGGGCTTATACACCTTCTACCCACGGGGTAAATCTAAAAAAAGAAAAGCAGTCGCGTCGGGCCCGCACACTTGAACATCGGACGCGCAGTACTTTCAGGGATACACAACGCAGGCTCCGTAGTCATAGGGGCGCCCTAGGAGCAAGAGGGGAGAGCTGGGAGGCGGCCCAAAAGAGAAGCGATAGGAGGCGACCAGACGATCGCGCCCGCGCTGCGCACTCAATTTGTTTTGCGCCCTGCCCGGCACGCACTCGAAACGTACACCGTCCAGAAACGTATTCCCTTTGCGTCGGAGGTGCCTTGCAAGCGAGAACTTAAAATGCACCGCAGCAACTCGCCGGGGACCATACGCGGGGTGTCTACGAAAGGGGGAACGGGTTCCCCCGTGGTGGTGTAGGTGCGAAAGCGAAAGGGGGAAGTCCACCACTTTCTCAACTACTTCGGCAAATTCTGCAACTTTTAATTAACTCGAACAAACGCGATAACGCTCGCTCGCGATGTGGAGGAAGAAGCGGGAACTAGGGTGGACAGCGGAGAGAGCCGAGCTGTATACCTAAGGCAACGCTGTAGGCTCAGGGCGAATGGGAAGAGCTCCCCAACGCCAGCGTCGCGAGAGTCGGGAGGCTTTCCTTATCGGCACCTCCGCAGTGTCCCCGACGAGCGTTTTCGAGGTTCCGCACTTGAATAGGCTCTAATCTAGGCGCTATCGCGACGATGGGCTTAATGAGCGCTTACTCGGTGGCGGTGGCTGCGGCGGCGTAAGTCGGCGATAACGGACTGCACGACCGGCGGCCGCAAGGTGGCCGGGTTTTTGTTGCACGCACACGCGAGCTCCTAGCCTCCGCAGGCGCTACTGACTCTGGCTGTTGCGCAACGCCACGCATCATCCCTTCTTCCCGACTCCCCCCTCCGCCCCGACTCCGAGCTTATCTCATTTGCCTCTTTAAGCGCACTCCAGTTTCCTCTCATATTTCAGCGAGTCGGAGGGGTGGTGGTCTACGTCCGCTGCGTTCTATTCGGTGGCAACCGTAGGTTGGTCGGGGCGCTAAGACATCCACACACACACAAAAATAGCATTGAGGATCATACTTAATTTAGATCGCAGGTAACGCGGTAGAGATGTGTTCATAGTTGTGACTTCGTTCGTGTAAAAGGAAAAAAACTACGAGTTTTGTAGGCCTAAAAAATTCACGCAACCGACTCGATTACCCCGCTCTTGCAGTTACATCTGACGGGTGGAATACCTCGAGATGATTCTTGGCGGACCAGCAGAAGCTAAATGCGCTGGGAAGCTAAATCGTTCAGTTGAAGTTGCGGTTAAAAGCGCGAGCACCGAAGTCTGTGTTAAGCTTGGTAGGGAACGCTCTGAGTATTATTCTGGGCATGCCGTTATCCCAAGCAAAAAAGCTCATTAGGTTTCTATTTGAATATTACAGTTAGCAGCTGCTTTCCACGTAGGCAATCATGCAGACGAAGACCGCGGAGAACGTGCCTAGAGCGGTCCACCAATCACGTATGCTTGTTCCGATGTTAACCACAAGTTAACAAAATTTCTTATAACTGTTCTCGGTTAAAGCGAAAGCTTTCTTAGTGGGGCCGATGGCGTTCTGTCGGAAATCTAATACATTTCCCCATAGGCTGGTTGGTCGACCGAAAAATCTCTGATGAGATCTCTGTGTGTGCGTGAAACCAGGCTCCCATAGTGTCAAAATGGCTACTTGAAATCTAGTAGCCGTCCTGACTTAGCGCAGCGCAGTCCTTGTAGCGTATCTCTCTCTCTCTCTGTATTTGCCTTTTTTGCGCTGTTTTTGCCTAGATTATGTACCAACACGCCCAATTTTTCACGTTACGCTACTTGCTAATCGCGAAAAAGGAACTGTTCTAGCTAAGACAATACAGGCATCGATCATGAAGAAGGAGTACAATAGTGTAACTTTATCTCATAAATCACGCATCGGTATACATTAACATCGTTCCCAGACACGTCGACTTTGAGCGAGAAAAATCATCGCATCGGTTACTTCCTAGTTTGCTGAAGGTGTGACGATCGATTGTACGCACTTCCAGCTCAGGTTGGACGCACGTATAGCTTTCGCGCTCCTCTCAAAATTCTTTAGGAAGAGATGGTAAACTTTTTTTGCTTCAGCACCGTCTCAGACTAATCGTGGACCAGCACTGCATCACAGGAAAATAAAGGAACCCCCGCAACACTTTCGATAAACGCTTTCACTCTTTCCTTCGCGTCTGGAATCACTGCGAAAGGTACGGTTATCGCCAGCACGGAGCAGCAGTGCGTGATTTACTCGTCGCAACAGATACGCCTTCCGTTTCTGCTTTGTTTTTGTCGCTTCATTTTTAGAGTTGCTATCGAAAAGTGTTCATTGCTGCGACTGACGGGAAACCGGCCAACAACCGCGCTACATGGCCTCAGTGACGTAATTCGGGCCGTCGAAGAACGTCGACACCGGGAAAGAGAGAACAATCTTTTGAGCGAGTTTCCAAGTTATCTGATGGGCATAGAGCAGTAATTTTTGGCTGAGGTACTTCGCGACCCCCTAATCTAAGCACTGGGTGTGTTGGGTGGCTACGTTCTGCAAGCATTCAAGATTTCAAAAAAAGTTGAAGAAAGTGTTGCAGGTTCCCTTTAAAGGACAGCGATATATTCAAAATTTGCATAATCATTGGGCGCTCCGAAACGTCCTGAGCACCTGAGAGCGTGATAAGCACGAACATCGGCCGATCGATGGGGTTCCTAATGCACTTGCATGGGCGTGTCGGGAGTTACGTCAACGCGTGGCGGTCGTTCCTATCTTGTACGGGACGCGTCATTCCTAGCGTGTAATACACGCTACGTCTCAAGCCCGCAACGCAGCGAGCTTGATTGAAATTACGAGGAGAAAAGATAAGGCTCCAGCGGGCCGGGCCGGGCCCCGCCCTGGGACTCAAGGGGGCGGAATAAACAACACGCGCGTAAAGCAGCAACCCACGCCAATCCATCATGCGTTATCGTTCCCAGGTTTCCCACGTGTCCCGATTCATTCCCTTGAACTTCTTAATTTCGGCTCTTGACCTTTTAATCGTGAGCCCCGATGGCTGCTAATTGAAATGTATGCCGCCCTACGCGGAAAACTGTCTTTGACGCACGCCACCTATTCGGCTTTTATTACTGCGCCGCTAAACGCAGCGTAAGTGTGCCCGCGGCCGCTTTTCTGATGCAGGCGAAAAGCAAAAACGCCCGTGTGTGCGAGATTTCGGCGCACGTTGAAGATCACCAGGTGGTCAAAATTAATCCGGAGCCCTCCACTACGGCGCGCCTCATCTCCTGCGTTGCGTCGGCGCGTGAAACCCTACAATCAGTCAAATCAAGTGTGCCGGCGGCGAAATTTCCTTCTTTTATTTCCTGACATGCCACTGGTAAAATCTTGGTCTTCTTGAGAACTTCGCGTGTACGAGGCGACACTATCAGCAGTTTGCACTGAGATTGGTGCCGTTGAGTGCAATTTAATGGGCGGCAATGTTTGACGACAAAGTTGAACAAAAAATCGAAAGTACTCTACGACGTGCAGTTAAAGCGGAAGCGAAAAAATACACGTTTTTCGCTTCAAAAATCACTTTTAAGAAATTTCCTATGCCCCAGAAAAGTACTGCTCTATTTATACCTGCGCTGTTTGTTTATTAAGGGCAAATGTCTTCATGTCCTTTTAGGCCTTTGAGCGACAGAAATTAATGAAGGATGACTACTGAATAAAAATGGTATACTTCCCCCGCTTTCTCTTCACCAGATTTTCTCTCTCTCCCTCTACCTCTCTTAGCAGTTGAGCCGATCTTGACAGTAAGTGAGAAAATACACAAGTACGCAAACTTGCCATCAACGACAGAAACACGCTGTTCTCCGTCAAATGAACCTTAATGACTACACAGCCTTGCTAATATTCCTCATGTAGGATGCCAGCCAACCATTTTTTTTTTTTTGCTCGGCTATGTGAGCTCATGTTTAAGCAAAGAAAGAAGCGAACGTGTACTCACCAGTTCAGGGGCTAGTTTTAAAGAACAAGGATCTTTGTCTTGAAGCTGCACGAAAAAAAGAACGGCAAGACGTCACTCGCTGTCTTCTGAATTGAAAGTAAGTCACGCCTAGCCGGTATGCACTTCATATGGAAGGCAAAATGACATTCATGCAGATAAGAGTGCATATAAATGCACAGTTCTGGTCGAGGGAGTACAAGCGGCAGCAACAAACATAGTAAATTTTATTACCTGTCGGTGTTTTATTCATTGAACATCTTTATTTCATGCGCTTTCCATCTATGTTGGCGATGTATTACTTATGTAGGTGTCTGCTTCGTTTAAAGCAAAAGCCAAGGCAATAGAAGGAAAGGACAGCTTTTAAAATTGATAGTGAATTCAGGCAACATGAACCTCTAACTATGGTCTCTTCCGACAGCCGTAGAGTTGCTGATAGCGATATGGCATAGCATAAAATTTCTTTTCGTGGAGAGAAAACGATTCGATTACTACAATCGCCAGGTGAACATTCACGCTTCCAAGTAGGGTCCAATTTAATAAAGCGGTAAGCAAACTTCCCAAGCAACGCAGAATGGGACGTCTCCAGCTGGCCAATTAACATCTGAACATATACGTGAACAATTGCTGGCTGACTCAAAACCGGAAGGTATGTGCAGTCACTTGATTTTAATTATGCCCATGGTGACGCCTGTACATATGAGACAAGCTCATGGACATGCGCTAATGCCAGAACTGGGGGGGTAACTTGAGTTTTCGTTGCTAAATAATGGGCGTAGCACCATTTTGTATCATTGTCCAGATTATTTCCCAGGTAAGCAACATTTAAAGCTAAATAAAAATTATCTTAAAGTTAGCGGCTGCATGGTTGGCTGGTCAGAAGGTTCACGAGGGAAGATTTTGTGCGATATAGACGAGTTCACTGTAGACCGATTCTTTTAAAGGAGCGATAGTAGTCGAGGACATTCAAAATTGTCTGTTATGCCTTGAGGAACACGTGAAAAACACATGAAATGTGAAAGCAAAGGCTACAAGAAAATCTTGTTTGAAGCTGTCTGAATCCCATGATAACGGCTTGTCACAGATAGAAATATGGCTGCGGTCGACCATACAATATTTCTTAAAGTGAACATTTGTAAGACAAACAACCCAGGGGCGTAGCATTTGGCTTCACAAACACCGCAAAAGTTTGAAAAGTCCAAATAAGTGGCGCTGTTTACCGACTAAAAAACGGCGCGAAGCAAATCACTTTTCGGTCGCGACTTGACTCGGTCTAAATGTCAGTTTCAATAGACGTGTCAGAAAGAAAGCAAACCAAAATTGGCATATCGTATTCATGACCAGCACAACCAAAGCGGATACAAATGCAAATATAAAGTCGCGTCTACTGAAAGCATCGCAGGCGGCACACTCGGAGACTATTTACTTCGCAGTATTGAAGCCGCGGAACTGGATAAGCGCCCCTATAGCGTCCACAGAAGGAGCGGGGGAGGAGAATGACGAAAGAAGACATAGAAAGGTCCCAAGAAGCGATCTATACAGCCGCCGTCGCCGCCCTATAGCGGTGGATATGGAGCCACCTCAACTCCTTCCGCGCCTCTGCAACCTGAATACAAAGTAAGTCATCTGTGCGAAATGGGTGCGCTCCAAAGGAGAATCTTGCCCGGAGGTGAATGGCGCTAGGAGGATAAGGAGGATGGAGATGAGAAGGAGGAAGGGGAGGGGAGTGCGCGCGTGTGTACGCGCAGAGCCACGGGGGAGGAGGGACGCTGCGGCAAACAATACGCGCATTTACCTTTGTTGCTTTCACTAGGGGCGCTTTCTACTTAACGACTCTGCGCTCCTGGCGCCTCCATCGTTCCGCACCCTCCGCAGGACCTCACCACCTTGTGCCTTCTCCCTCCCGAGCCTCATTTCTCTCGCTCACCATCCCTCCCTCCCTCTAATTTCTTCCACCCTCTCGGTTCAATGCCTCGCAGGGTAAAGGTAAAAGCAAGAGGGGGAAGAGGATCTCGGCGGCTCTTTTCCCCCTTCAGAAAACTGGCGGTCTTTCGAGACTTGCATACAGAAGAATGCGCGCAGCAGGAGTGCCGCAGCCGACCGCCGTGTTGTGCTGCTGGCTGAGAGAATTCGATTGAATCGCTCCCGGAGCCCGTTTGCTACGCGCGCTTTGCTTTGTTTCCGCCGCCTTCGTCCGGATCGTCCTCGGGGCACTTGTCTCGGGACGCAGCATGCGGCGTCCTCTTCTTGCTGCTCCCCAGCCTCTTCCTTCGCTGCTTCTTGCACGGGTCATGGGTCCCGCTTAATTAGCTGATTTCCTCGTTTCACCCGCCCGGAGCTCTCAATAATTTTGCTCCCGGCGCACCATCTCTGTATGCCGAACTTCGAAGAGAAAGTAGATTATGACTGATAATGTTGGAGAGGTGGCTGATGCAAACCCACTCAACGCTTGGTGTGCGGAAAGCGAACCGCAAATGGACTGAAAAAAAAAAAACAACCAGCAGATGAGGTACACTAGACACAAGACTTCCGCCCTCAAACCACCCTTCTACGTGACTATAAGACCCCTACCCCGGAGCGCAGCGAGGTTCAAGTCAAGCTAGGGTTTGACGCACACTCTACACAGAAACGGTGTTTTCGTGGCCCTATTATCTTCAAGCCTTTAGAGTGGGATAATGTACAGTGGTATTCATATGATTGTCAACTAATGCGCAAGCATTCCAACACCGCTTCCATTAATTTTATTTTTTTTGCGTCTGCTAAGCAATGGTCATTTACGCTATTGCAACGATAGCTAGTTAATCTGGAGCAAAACCAAATTACCTCGCTGTCGTTATAATAGTGCAAATGAACATAACTTGCCCGGCAGAAAGGTCAGTTGTTTGCAATTTCCTTTTTTTTAGTGATAAGTATTCCACGAAGTTCATTCGGGTGACGACGGCTTTATTTTTGTGCTATGAGAGCTTTCTTATCTGAGCTTTGTATTATCTGAGGCTTCATAGACGCTTAATAAGTGTCTTAATAAAGTACAAATTCACAGACCAGTCAGTGACCTCCAATGATAGGCCTCCCCGGTTATCAGTCCCGGATCGTCACCGGACTACCCGAGACGCGACCCGGCACTCGATCTTCCCGTGTATTCTTATGGGACTTCCGGTCGGAAAGCAGTCCCCGGGCTGCCCGCAGACCGTCCAGGACTGGTAAATCGACGATGCGCGATGTTTACGCGTACCACGCCTTCAACTATCACTGAGAATCGCTAGTTATCCCGAGAGTGCACGGAGTGCAACTAAGCCTCACTACAGGTCATTTTGTTCTTCGCTAGGGCTTACGGAAAGGTTTAATAGCGCGGAGCAACATCACAGCTAGACTTCGAACGACGCCGTCAGTGAAAAGCGTCGTTTCTCCCTCAAACGCTATGGGGAGACCGTGACAAGTCGGCAGCGCAAAGCGTTTTGCACCACCGGCTGAAATTAGATACAATCCCATCGGGGCGAAAAAGCGACGCCCGAAGCCGGGACACGCACGACAAAGACGCCGGATTTAAGAAGCGAGGCGAGCAAAAGCCGACAAGAGATAATCGCCTCGAGCTGCAAGGACAGCAATAAGACGGCGAAAAGAAAACCAGGAAGCGCACAGGGCCCGGGGAAGAGAAGCGCGACATTACAAGGTCCGCGAGTAACTGGAGATTGCGGCGTAAGCCATTTCATTCCGGCGTCCATCTCCCGTGAAACTGGCTTGTAGGAGGAAGGGGGAAAAACAAAGCAAAGCTCTACGCGAGGGTTTACGTTTGGCATCCCCGTTCTCATGAAGCTACTAGGCGGACCCGCTGAGGGCGAGAACCAGCCGGAGGAGGCGATGGGGAGAAATACCCACAGAAGCGACGAAACGAGTCTTCGCGCTCATGCGGAAGCCTCGAAGCCGTAAAGGCTAGTCGGGGACTTCTCGCTGGCGTTTCACGGGCCGACTTTTGGGTTCCCCAGTGCACGAAGATGAAGCGGATATCTTTTTCTCCCTGCCCGATACCTACTTCGACGCGGATAACCTCCCTGACGCTTGCGCGAGCAAGAAGCTACCAGGAAGCCGCTAGCAGCTGCTGTTAACGCCAAAGTGCAATGAAGAAAAATTGTGGAAAAAAAAAACGGCGAAACGTGGCGCGTCTTCTGAGGGGCTTTTGGAGCTGCGCGCCAGCGGTCAGCTCTGGCGACTTTGTTTCCATTGTGCTCCTGTGGGTTTCTCCATTAGCCAAACGATGATTCATCTGTTACGCTCTTCTCCCTCACCGCCTCCATCCCCCGCTCCCCTCCAAACCTCCCCAGCCCCGACTTATGACCCTACCGTGGACAGCTCATATCGGGGTTTGCCTCCATCGCATCACCGGGCTGCGCGCTCTGCGCTTTTACGCACCGCCTTACCCTGCTCCACTTGGCTTCGGTTTTATATTTTTATGCTGCTGTTTCATCCTCTTCCTTCCCGTTAAAAACATAGTGAGTCCACGTACCGCTCCTATGCCGCTGCTCATGGCGCCGAACAATACGGCTTAGCTATCGTGGGGCTCGTCCTAGGCGACTCTACGGACGTCTCCTCCTCGCATTCGCATTTCGCCGTTCCCGGCATACGAGGAGGACAGGGCACCCCTGAAACCAAAACACGTGACGGACACGGCGAACGGAGCCAAGTGGCACGCACCGGACGCGCTGACCAGCCGTTGCGCGCAAAGAAGCTGGGGAAAAATCTGGGGGGAAATCCCTTGCCTCCCTCCCCATCACTTCCCCAGAGACCGCCTGTGCGCTGATGCTACAAAGGGCACGTAGAAGGAAGTTCTGTGTCTCCCCGATAAGCTTCACGGCCGCCGCAGATTTATAGCCGTGTCCAGATGTCGGCCGAACCATTTCTCTTTCTTCCTTTAATTTTCATTGCTTTACTTCCGCTCTACACATCGCACCATTCGGTGCCTTACTTAATCATTAAGGAGGGTGGAAAAGTGACGTTGCTGGCATTTGGCGGCGAAAGGCAGTTGTTACGCTTAATAAGAAGGCCGGTTATAAGCAGTTATTGGAAGGGCGATGATACCTTGGTGAGATCACTTGGATCTCTGCTTTCACGCCTTTAATGAGTATGTTGGTGTTCTTATTATCAACGGAATCACCTTTAGCCAAAAAGCAGGAGCCCTCAGAGTCGAGAAATTGGCGTTTCACTCGCGCTGACCACCCACCCGAACCCGCGTTGGACAGCCGAGAGCTAAGATACGTTTACGTGATACGGGTAGTTTCATTTAAAGCACTAATTCATATTGACTGAGTGCTTTCACGGTGATTAAAAGAGGAGAATGCACGCTGTGTGAAATGTGCAAGCAAGCTCTGGTGCGCACGTACCTCCATCCCCCCCTCTCTCTCTCTCTACAGCTTATGCTGAACGACCAAAGTAATGGCTGAAATATATTAAAAAAAACTGTGGTTGATTCCTCTGTCATGGGAATCAGTAAAACACGAAAGTGAAATGTGCGGCGAAATCTGCAGCTGAGCATGATTTGCGGGGCGGCGGTTGTCTTGTGGGTGTGCTTGGCGAGTAACGTCCTGCTGGCGGGACGCTTCGGCAAATGTGTACTGGCATCATTTCCGTTACGGATATGACATCAGTGAAATCTTGAGGTATCCCGGCATGAAACTGTTTCGTGTTAAAATATAAAATCTGAAAACGAACCATTCCAAGTATAACGTAATCTTTAGTGCTAAAGGTTGTTTCCCCGCAACAACACCCTGGCTGCAGGGGTGCACCCTTTGCAGGCCGCTTGCTTCTTTGTACTGGCGTCATTTCCATGGCAGATATGACGTCAGTGAAATCTTGGTGTATCTGGGAATAAAACACCTTCGTGTTAAAATTTTCTACACCTTAGTCTGCCAGTAGAAACATTTGAGAAGCCCACAGTGTTCCTGCAGATAGAGCAGGACGGGATTTCTGTACGTGATTCTCACCGCCATCATGAAGGAACCGGTTCTGACACCGCAGAACAGGATGCTCTGGAAATTACGCTGTAGCTTCTGATAAAAGATACGAAAGTACCACCTAATGAGCGCATCGCAATGTCGCAAACTCGTGTGAGACAAATAAACCGAGATTTCATTTATTCCCTTGTTTAATACCGTCGCAACCCCCTGTGCGTTTTCGCAACCTCGCACCGGCTCCAAGCTTATCGTCCTAAACATGTGTTGAGTGGTGGCTCGACAATCTGTTGTTCAAAAGCGATAAAAAGAGAAAAAAAAACAGAAGAGGGCCGAAATAGCGATCAGCATCTATTGGATTTGACGCAGCCGTGCTTAAGAAAAGGGAAAAAAAAAATCAGTCCTAAGGGCTGCGCAATGTCATAAAACTTGAAGGTGATAGAAGACCCAACGCAAAAAGACGCGTAAAATACAGCAAAGCGTCTCTGCCATGCTATTAATCTTCAAAAGTGAGTACAAAAAGAAGAGAAGCCCTTGACGCAAGGAAAAGGAAGGATCGGAGCTCAAGTGTAAGCAAGCACGAACACACTATCTCACCCTCTTTTTTTTTTGTACGTCCCCTTATTGCTTTGTTTATGCTTTTAATTCATCCGTGTTACGTGGAAAGCATAACCACCGGATTACGGGTCCCGATAAGGAGTGTTCGCGGGTCGGCATTGCGTGGGCAGAAAAAGTATTTACCGCTCGAATCTTTCTGCCTTTCTGAAGATGTGTTTCGAAACAATTCTCCGCTTCCAAAACTCACCATGATTAAGTGTCTCGAGCGAAGCCTTCTTTCATCTAGCCGCCTTGGCGCTCGTGTGTTTCATTCGTCGGTGACTTGGGTTTTGGTTCTTCCATATCTTAACGCAGCGGAAGCCCCTTACGCTCTGCAACTGAAATCTGTCTTGGGCGTATTAGGCGTCCTTATAAAGAAACTAGAACACGATTAACTGACTCGCATGATGCTATATATCATTGCGCAAGACCTTCACATGAGAAATATTAAGAGAAAATAAAACGTCAGACCAACGTCGAGAAACTGGACGGAGGAAAAACTATTCGACTCCATAATTTAATCAGTTATTGCTGCTCACTGTAAGTAGCTTTGCTTTGCTCATTTGAGGCAAGACTGCATGAAGTAACGTCAAAGCTTTCTCAGGTTTCTGCAGCGTAGAAAAACATCTTGATGGAAAGCCCGACGACGTCAGTGTAGCATAGTTGGCCAGGAAAAGCTACACGCGTATGAAGAGTTTAAACGAAAACAGGGAGTTTGATGACAGCTGACGAAACTTAGCAGCTCTGCCTGAAACGCAAGTGACAGCATTAACGGCACTCCCGGAAGGACAGTTTGTATGCTTCAAGGATTTTCTTAATTAAAACTGCGAGTACGGCTTTCTCGGAAAAGAGCAAGAAAGACCCGTAGTGTAAGACGCTGTACTGTAGTAGGAGCGAAAGCTCAAAAGAGCGAAAAAATAAAAGTAAAAATAAAACGTATCTGTCAGGTGCACCCGCGAGAAAGTAATTTTCTGGCAAATACGCAGCCTGACAGACAGATGATGTAGATGGAGCTTTTCCGCCTAAGAATGTCTTAAGCAGTAGTGTTACAACTGAACACTATGAAAAAACCTTCCGTGATTATTCCTGAAGTAAGGCCGAAAAACTACTTCTAAAGCGAACGATTTGTTTTTATTTTCGTTATTTTTTGCTCACATAAGCCATATAAAGATAAAAGAACCGTAACTCACTTATTTGTGAGATCCAAGTGCGTACTCGACGTCAACTGCTTCCTGAAAAATATTTTAAGAGCTTCCGGGCCCGGGAACAAGGTTTGTGCGCACTTTTTTTCGTTTTTTTTTTTTTTAATTCGGGTGCCGACTCACTGCGAAACACAACTGCGCTCTATTGTAGGTCGGTAATACTCTCGGACTCACTGACCATTGATTGGGATGGAAGCAGCATGCGGAAAAGAGAGCTGCCGCTTTGGTCCTTGCGCGGGAGGAAGCGAAGTACAAGCGATGACTCGGTCTCCATACAGCGCAATCTCGGTTCGACATCGGTCGGCATTCGCACCACCCCGAAGGCCATTTTGCTCGCCCTTCCGCGTACACGCACGCACATCCCCAACTCTAGCCCCCGCGCATTATGGCCGAGCTCGTCACCCTCCCTCGCCCGGCCAGCTTGCTGATTGCCGTGCAGACACGCGGGGGTGTGCGCGAGGTACAAGGCCCTCACGGGCGTCGTTCTCAGTGCTCCTGCGCCTTTTCGCTGTTGTTCGTGTTCCCTACTCCTCCGGTTCTCAGTCCGCGCAGCCCAAAACATTAGGAACGTAGCACCTGGCGGATCTATCAGAACTTTGAACAAGGCCAGCCTGACTGTGCCCCCTCTGGCAGTGGCGAACATTTGGCGCCATATGTGCCGGCCTTTGGTGGGTTCGTATCGCTCTGTGTTATGCGATTTCCGCCCTTGTCTAACCTTTTATATTCCCCGTGTGCTTTTTTCTTTAGGCGGACCTTATCGGGGAGAGCAGCGCGCGGCCCAATGATGCAGTGAAGCCCGAAAATAGCCCCGTCGAATGCCTAACGTAAACCGAGTACAAGAGGGAGTTGGGATTTATTGCATCAGAGTGCCAACGCGTGCCCGGGTGAGGGAGAGAGTGCGGCTTGCGCCACTGATGTACGACCGAGGCGCGCGCAGCGCCACACTGACAGAACCTAATACGCCCTCGAGCGACAGGCTCGCGAGTTGCATAGCCTCGCCCCATTGCGCATCGACAGCGCGGGCAGGTGGCATTTATCAGGTCGGCTATCCTCGCTATCCTCGCCCGCCCACTGCAATTCTACGCGGAGTCCTAACACGGACCCCGCGGATAGTGACAAGGACGCGACTGGGCAGGACGCCAGGACGCCTTAGACGTTGTCGTGAATAACTGGTTTAGTTCATGCGTGACAGTGCTGCTACAAAGTTGAACTTCACTGTTCGTCGTTAAGGTCGCTTTCAGGGCTTGGCAGGGCCCAAGGGCGGCTGTAGCGGATCACCGTAATGCGTAGATTGCTTGCCGAGTTTTCGATGGCGCCAGACTGGCCACGTTCTTTCTTTTTTTTTGTTTTTTTCGTCGCTCGTATGGTCATAAGCAAAGAGATAAGATGTGTTGGTAAGCGCAATCTATTCCTGTCGCATTGTTTGCCTTCAGGTTTAAAGCAGCTGCTAGAGCTGGTATACAAGGTCAGCCGGATAGTTTCTGATCCTCCAAAGTGATCAGTGGGGATCTCCACAAATCAAAGAAGTGCGAAACGCATCTCCGAAGCTAGAATTTTTTGGCTCCTATGCCGTGTCTGTGTATGTATGTATGTATGTATGTATGTATGTATGTATGTATGTATGTATGTATGTATGTATGTATGTATGTATGTATGTATGTATGTATGTATGTATGTATGTATGTATGTATGTATGTATGTATGTATGTATGTATGTATGTATGTATGTATGTATGTATGTATGTATGTATGTATGTATGTATGTATGTATGTATGTATGTATGTATGTATGTATGTATGTATGTATGTATGTATGTATGTATGTATGTATGTATGTATGTATGTATGTATGTATGTATGTATGTATGTATGTATGTATGTATGTATGTATGTATGTATGTATGTATGTATGTATGTATGTATGTATGTATGTATGTATGTATGTATGTATGTATGTATGTATGTATGTATGTATGTATGTATGTATGTATGTATGTATGTATGTATGTATGTATGTATGTATGTATGTATGTATGTATGTATGTATGTATGTATGTATGTATGTATGTATGTATGTATGTATGTATGTATGTATGTATGTATGTATGTATGTATGTATGTATGTATGTATGTATGTGTGTAACTAGGCAAATAAGCAGCCATTTACGTGGGAACATGTGCATTCGTTAAGCTCTCATTTTTCGGACTCGCTTTTTCCCCTTCACAATTCGAAAACGCCTCCCGGGGGCTGGAAGCCTCCGCTACCAATCATAAACTTCGGATAGCGCGCGTCATCCTTCTGAAAACGAACCAGACAAGAAATCTTCAACGCTGCCAATCTTTGTACGCATTTTCTCCGAGGCCCGCCAGCGGCTTCACCTTCCAAGCGCCCGCCCGCGCCGACAGGAGGCCGAGGGGGGCGGGCGAGAGGACGGGCCACGCACCGGCTGGTCCCTCCCGAATGCCGCACCACGCGCACACAGCCTCGGCAAGAACAAAGGGGGCCAGGGGTGTTTGTTATGGCTTCCGGGCGCCGCTCGGGGACGATCAGCCGCGCGCAGCTGGGACAGCGCGCCGCTGCGGCAAAGACAAATACGGGGCCCCGGGTCGGCTCAGCCGTGCTCCTCGCGGCACCGCGAGCCCGCTCCTCCCTCCTCGAGCGTAAATATGGGCAAACACGGGGCCGCCACCCCGCACCGTCGTCGGTCGCGCGGACACACACGGCGCGGTCAGGCAGCAGCGAAGCCAACCTCGCGCCAGGCCGCCGTCCACGCGTCGAGAATCGCGCGCCCCGAAAGCCCGCCGCGGCAAAATTAAGAGGGCGCCGCGATGGCCTCGCCCGCCTCGGAACCCAAACTATTAAGCCACCGAGAAAACTGGACCAGCACAGGACGGGGAGCACGAGTGGTGCGCAGTCAAGGGGAAACCCGTTGAGTACGCCACTGCAGCCTGAGCAAAGAGCGCTTGGGTGGGATCGCGATGCGTCCGACCCCCCCCCCCCCCCCCCCCCTCTCTCTCTCCCCTGTGATGCAAAAGCGCGTTTGTACCAGAAAACCGGCTAGGTAGTCCATGTACGTTCAACCCACTCGCCCGCATTCACCCACTCTCGAGCTCCTCTGCCCGAGTTGAATTAGCCAATTACGGCGGACGGTGCGCTAGGCGAGCGCGCACATAATGCGCCACGCTGTTGGGTCACCGCGGCGATCAAGCTAGGGGCTGCGCAAGGCGGCCCGAGGGAGCCGGGCTTCCCGGCGCCGAGGAGGGGACCCCGAGAGCACTTCGCGGGAATCGCCTGGACAAACTCGAGGTGACGTCACTTAGTCAACAGGCGCCCGCTGGTCCTCAGATGGTAGGCTCCTGAGCATACGAAGGACTTGTAGTCACCTTAAGCGACCGCTCGTGTTTATAAGCGTGAAGAATTGGACAGTGGGCGTGGACCTGTAAAAACCAGGTGGTATTCGGTCTAGATTTCAGTTGCTGTTTTCTTGCTTTATTCTTCCTTCTAAAGGCGTCTCGTTACTTCAAGTTTGAATAATAAAAAAAGGGTGTTGGTGGAATCGGCTGCCTGCGAGTGAGCAAATTTAGCAAGTTTAGCGCATTAAATTAAACGAAAAACATATCTTCGTCCAAATAAAAAACAGACCAACTGTAAAAGAGAGCAAAATGTCATTAAAACCAGCGAAACAAGTATGACCATCACTGTAGGTTGCGCAATCATTCTGGCTCGCTGCGGTGCCTGCGCTATGCCTGTTTTTTACATTTTTGTACCTCCGAAATATTTTATTTCTTTTCACCATTTACGCGCGTATTTCCCAATGATTCTTATCTTTGTTTCACTTGTTTTTATTTTTGGTTCTGGCTTTTAATTAAATTACCTCGAATCGGCTTATTTTCTCTTTCTTACCAAACGCTCGACTTCAACATGCTTTGTAAGAAAGAGCGGGGGAATCGTCGGAAATTTGGTTACGCCACCGCAACCCTAGCTAGCATTTCGTTCCAAGCGGTGAATAAAAACGGACAAAAAGAAAAACAGTGAACCCGAAAAGGCGTCTCTAGGGTAGATGATGCAAGCTCAAAGTGGAAATTTTTCATCAGAACAAAGTAAGTAGGCCCGTCGACCATCAGCACTTAAAAAATCGCCGCAGTTTCCAGTGGAGAGCTCGCGGCTTTTAGAAGCGCCGAGGAACTGCGAACCGAAGGGAAGAAAGAGACAGGCTCGGTGGACACTCAAGCGCGAGCCGCATATCTCCGGAATATATAGAGTGTCGAATCCCATTTGCTGTTTTCTGAGTAGTACATAATCCCCTTCTTTGAATATTAAAGGCGACGGCTTAAGACGGTAATTTCTAGACTCAATATTCGGGTCCTTTGCCTCCTAAGCCGTTTATGATTACGGGAACAGCAAAACTGTAATCTAGAAACCGCTCCCAGCCCCGCGGGAATAAACCCCGCACGTGTAAGCTGAAACAGAGGAGAGAGCCCAGAACGACCGCATGAAAGAGAAGCGGGGAAAAAAATTAAAGGAGGTAGTAAAGCAGCTTAATAAACGCGGAAGGCCGCGGCCAGCATCGTTCCGAGGTGAAGAACAAGATGACGAAGAAAGCACGACCAAGATAAACTTCGGCCCGAGAGGCTAAAGCGTTCCGCGTAACGAAAGCCCCCTGAAAGAACGTAGCGGGGAACGATGTCTTCCGTAATCATAATACAGACGAGGAGATGATTACGAGCCCGCAGCTTGAAAGGAAAAGCCTTCTTGTTTTTCTGCTGCGTATGGTCTCCATTGGCGCTTCATTCTTTCTCTCCCCTCAAAAAGGCTTGGATGCGTTGCGTGACCCCGCCAGGCTTGGCCGGGCACATTTCTACTTGGCGCCCGTGTATGGGGTCACATGAAAGCGTGGGACTCATCCTTCATCAAGTTGGCCGCGCTGTCACCTCCGACGCCTTTTTTTCTCCGCGAGACTCGCCGGCGAGGCCGCGAGTTCGAGACGGCGGCGTGTCTTTGGCACATTTCTAATTAATTACCGAAGGAAGACGTAATCTGAGACCCAGACTCGGGCTATCAATTCATTCGATCCTCAGAGGCTGCGTCCGCGTGATGCAACTTGACGGTCGGAAGGAAAGGAGAAAGGAAGGAAGAAGAAGTACAGGAGTTGGATCCCCGTAAGAGATGGAAACAGAGCAGAAAAAGCGCGTTCCTGAGCATTTTTTTTACTGTTGCTTTCTTTTCTCACGTGCGGCGTCTGATTGTGAGGGATTTGGTAAACAAATTTGGCGTATGACAAGCTCACGTGCGACTTTGGCGTTTCAGTCAAAAAATTGCTTTCCCCTTCGCCTTTAATTTCGGATGACGATATTTTTTTGTTCTAAGTACTTTTTTGTAATACACTCCAAACACTAACATCTGACAAAGTGCGGCATGCCAATATGCATATTTTTGCGAACGCCGTTCGAGGTTAATTAGACATGCTCTCTTGGATGCGTGTAACAGCATTAAAAAACTCACAGGTGATCACTTCAAGGTGACACGATTTACAGTAATGGCTGTTCATGTGTTCTATTAATACTGTAATTATTTGAGCACGAGGTCGCGGGTTCGATTCCCGGCCGCGGCGGCCGCTTTTCTGATGGAGGCGAAAAGCAAAACCGCCCGTGTGTACGAGATTTCGGCGCACGATAAACATCCCCAGGTGGTCAAAATTAATCCGGAGACCTCCACTACGGCGCGCCTCATCGCCTGCGTTGCGTCGGCGCGTTAAACTCCAGAATCAATCAATACTGTAATTATTTGACTACAATGATAATTTTTCATCAGCGGGGACACGAAGACTCGTTGCCAAGGACCGCCGGCCTGATGAAGTTTCTCGGTGCATGTATGTGTCTGCCTCACGTTTAAAGTGTGTACCAGTGAACGAATTGTTGTTGTAAACAGCCGACGATATTAAATCTTTCAGAGTAGTATTCCGCTGTGTAAAAAAATCCTTAATGCCCCCCCCCCCCTCCCCCCCCCCCCTTCACACACACACACACACACAAACCCATTAGGAGCAAAGGAAACTGGATTTCTTCTCCCAATCTTCCGAAATTGTGAATGCTTTTTGTTTTTCAGATCTGTGTCATGAATCCCATGCGCTTAGATATCAGCGACGGGCACTCGGTGACGATGACAGACACGCCAAGAAAAAAGTCAGAGGACACCTAATAACGTTTCATGGGTTTTGGATGCGAAGGCATGAATGTCCAGTTGGGCGCCCAAGGCGCCTTCCTACCCCCTCACGTAGTCGAAGTGCTTTGTAATCCTGCCGCTTGAGACGCTTAGCTTTGCGATTCGCAGTAACACTTTCGAATGAAGTCGATTTGTTTTTCACGCGTTCCGCCGCTGCTCGTTCTACCACCGTGTCATGAGAGAGTTCACAACGATGGTGAATTTAGGGGCTTAACTGTTCGCTCATTCAGATGCGTTCTTTCGCCCCTTTCAACGGCGATGCAGTGTCTGCAACGGCCACCTCTCGCTGTCCCGTGTTTAAGCGCGCGGTATGGAACACCTCGTGCTATGGAACACTTTCGAAGGAACCGTTTTTCTGTTACCAATTCCGGACGCCGTTTTTAATTTTTGCTGAGTGGATCATTTATTGCTGTCGCAAAACGAGTAGCCCAGGGCTATTGAAAATTGCCCCTGAAAACCGAAACGGCAAGCTGGCTTCACTGAGACGCAACCTTGCTAGAGGTGAAGACAACAGCCTGCGGCGCCGCACACTGCGGCTAGTTAGTTCTCTATGGCGATTCAGCACCTGGGGTTCTGTATTTCGCCGTTGTCTGGTTATGCGCTACACTGTCCGAGAATGCAACCAGCAACGTTCTCATCTTCGGGGGACCTTTCGGAAACTGAACCCACCACCATTGGCGGCTACGTTCAAGCTACCAATTTGCGTGATGCCTAGTTTGTGGCATTTTTACCAGAGCAAACAATCAAATGCTTATTCCCAATTCACGAACACATGAAACATATAATAGAGGCGTTGAACGTTTGTATGTGCCATTTATATGAGTAGAAAATAAAAAATAACTGTTTTTTGTAGGGTCCTATACAGAGAAGCAACCATGACCGAATCAGAAATATTCAGACATAGCATAAAAATTACGCCCACGATGCCCCTCTGGTTAACGAAAAGGCTTAAATCACTAAGGTAGGGCGGCTCAGTTGCGGTATATGCTGAAAGCTCGAGTCCTTGAATTGCTCTGGCTATTGTCACTTTAAAACTACTAATGCAGCGGCTACCATAACCGAACCTTATTGAAATACGTGAGAAGCGTTTCTACAACAAAAAATAAGCACGCAACTAAACCCCGGTTATCGTTGGTTAGTTTTAAAAAGGGTAAAACCGGTTCCGCACGTGGAAAGATCTAGCGGAAGGTGAAAGTACATTCTCAGATTCTGCCTAGTTGGCGGTACGAGCGATGAGGGACAAGTCCGACCAAAAATTAAAAGCCAGAAAAGTATTGTCTAGAGGCTTGGAGGACCAGCATCAACCTAGGGCCAACGCCCAGCCTAATAACAGCACCTAGATAGCAAGACTTCACGTTGCAACAACGCCACCGGATGATTCAACCTGACCTGTCCTGGTAGAATGTCCGGGATTAAGAAGAAATGCCACTAATAAAATCGTGGCGCGATCAAGTGACCGGCTAGACGGATGAGGGAGGTGGTGACGAGTGGTGTGGAGGTATCGTGGCGGGCCTACGTATCTCGTGGGTGTCAGCCCAGCGCTTTTCGAGTGCAGGAAGGCAGAGCAAGCCTGGGGAATAAAAGGACACGGGTGGAAGGGGGGAGGGCGCCGGAGAATGAAGCCCGGACAGGAATGAGAAATTCTGCGCACCGCAGCAAGTGGCGCGAGCACGCCCCCGTCCCTCCTTTCCAGTTTAGTTTCCTTTTTTAATGGATCAATACACGCGGGATCGAGACCCCTTCTGCCGCGCTCTCCCGAGGAGTACTTTTCGATCGCGGGCCCCAACTCCAAATGACGTCGTTTATTGGACGGCGAAAATCTTGTCTCGTCCTCCGGCGGGCTGCTAGAGCAGCAGCGGCGGCAACGACGACGACAACGACGACGAGGCGGACACATCGCACCATGAGTCAGGAAAAATGACGATAATAAGGACGGCAGAAGGAAGCGTGGATGAAGGAAGGCCTTGAGTACGCGCACGTCTCCAGTTATGCCGCTGTCGAGAACCACGCGAGCACAGCGCGGGATATGCACGCCACCCACTTGTTTCAGACCTTTCAAGCTCATTTGAGACGCGGATTTGGGATGGCGCGTTAACATCGCGGACGTCAGTATAGCACATTTGAGACTCAGTGAAGCTGACTGTGCAAAACCTAAATGGGTGGAGGGCAAAACTCGCGGCGGCCAGTTCTACAAATACCCGGTGTTCTTCACGCCCAGAGGGTCTTTGCACAGTGTAGGTCTTATGGCCCACCGTCCGTAGTAGCTTTCGGCTTGCCGTTGTATTCTTACACGCAATGCAACCGAGCTGAAGAAAGAGAAGGAAAGGAGGAGAGGGCTTGAGGCTAACCAGCGAGATTTCCGCAAAATCATATTTATTTTGCAGTGGTTCGCCGTAACGTGCTGTATCACTCTCACTCGATGCCGGTTAGATGTTCGCCAACAACAACCTTTTAGTGGTAAACTCTAGGATGTCTACAAAACTTTAGCGAGGCGTAAGCCTTGCAACCTTTGTGCGCACTTGACCCTGTGAGTTTAAATAAGCATACAATGAAATGATTAATTCTTAGTTTTGACCCGAATTGGTGTGTACAAACTTTATGCGTGCGGTTGTGATGACTTCTCAGCAGCTTTGAATTTTGGGCAAGCCTTTCTTTGGGGTGAGGGGGCTCTATTTATTATTTTGAAGTATTGGGAAAACAATGACCAGAAAGGCCAGGAATCCAATCTAAGAACACCAATATAAATGAGCTCTACAAGCCTACAAAAAATAATCAGTTACGACGTACCGATGATGGTGCATTCAAGCAGGAAAGGCCACGGCTAATTGTAAAGGCCGATCAATCATAGTGGTTTCAAAAGATTTTAAAAAATGCGCATCATTTCTGTAACATAAACAATTCTATGCCTTAGAGCTGTTCGCGAGCTTTCTGGCTCACGACATGGCAGGCGGGATGCCCGTTGCCCTTGCCGTTTTTAGATAACAGAAATCGAATTTTTTAATGTGAACGTGATATTGTAGTACAAGTTGCAAACACATAGTTCGTTTTACCGAGACGCAAGCAGGACGCCGATTGCCCATTGCCGTTTTTAGATAACAGGGGCGGTATTCTCGAGTTTTGCCCCTTTTGCGTCCCTTTCAAAAGTGTCCCTTTTGGCGAGCCCTGATTGGCTAAAAGCAAACAACCGGAAGTGACGCAACGCAAGCGCGGCAAACCAACTGCCAACCTTCCTCCATGCTGCCAACGTCCACTTCTTGACCGGAAGTACGTCACGATGAAAGGGACGCAAAAGGGACGTTTTCAAAAGGGGCAGCTACGAGAATACCGCCCCAGAAGTCGAATTTTTAACGTGAAAGTGATATTGCAACACGAGTTGCAAACACATAGTAGGTTTTCCCGAGACGCGAGCCCCGAGTCCGGACTTTTTGAATGCATGACTTCTAACCAGGAACTTCTTCTACGAGAGGACAACAACCATGAAATATCAAGTCGTAATGAGTTGAAGGAACTAGGACGTAGAAATCTGCAAGAAAAGACAATTAAAAACAATTGACATTTGATGTCACTTTCAGTGACGTTATACCAACCTGAAATACACTTTTGAGGTGCATTTTAGGTTGGTATAACGTCACTTAAAAAGTCGAAGTACGCTGGCCCATGATATGAAAAAATACTGGCAAATGTCGGTGGGGTATGTAGTAAAACAGGCTTGTTTTTTGTGGGAATATTTTCTAGAACAGAATTGTTGAGGGTTTAGTGTGTCCTTTTTTCTTTACGCTGTCGTCGTCGTGTCAAGTTCAGTGCTATATTGTTTCATTATGCGTTGAGGGTAGCGGTTGCTCATGGTAGCGGGCAGCGGTTACGTCTGTTAATATTATATTAACTTCCTACGCATGGCATCTAGATGACCCTTCGTGAGTCCAGGCGACTCGCTTGCGGAATGAAATTGTTACCAAGGGTTCAATTGTATAGCCCCAGTACTTGGATGAGCGAACTTGATTCATTAACGCCCGGCGCAGCCACAAACTCGCACGCCGCACAAAATGTGTGCAACCGTCTTGTGGACTTCGCCAGCTGCACGTACTCAAATAAGGAAGCTGGAGCCTGGGAGCCGAGGCGAGCAAAAGGCGGCAAAAACAAACACGAACACGGCACACGTAAACGAGCCAGACCATAATGTTTCAGCGCACGAGGAGGGTGCAGATAAGGAAAAAGGAAAGAAGGCGCTCGAAAGGAAGAGGCATGCAAGACGACTCGGAGGATGGGGCCGATTGCAAAGCGGCGGCGTGGCAAGCAGCTAGGCAACTGCGGAAGAAGATGCCGTCTTCCCTCGCCTTCCCTAAGCTTCTCCGGCTCAATAGACCGAGCGAGGCATTGATTTCTCTGATGAGCCGAGCCGAGCCGGGGAGGCACCAGCCGCAATGCACCACCAGCCCTAGTTGTAGTGGCGCTGCAAGTCTGATGAATCTCGGCGGTAGCGGCTGACTCGATTCAGGGGGCGCGACCGAGAGGGAATTAGTTGCGGCCGGCGAGGAGTCGTCCGCCCCCAGCCTGCTCCCTGGCGGTCAGTGTTGTCTTCGTTACAGGATGCAATGCGATGGCTGCCCTGATGGCCGCACTTTCCTACTTCTTTACCAGCCGCCCTCCTCTCTGTTTCTTCTCCTGCCCGAGGCCTAGCTGGTCGTGCCTGGCAGCTCCAACGCTTCCGTAGCTATGCGCAATTCTCATCTTTATTTGAGCGCGTGAGAGTGTTTCCCGGGAGGCAAATAGTGATTAGGACGTCCCCCTGATTCGTTTTACCACACGTCCCTGGTAAGAGGAAAGACGAGGACGAGCGCTACGTTCTGTTGAAGCTCAACAGAGAGGGGCTCTAGAAAATCTACTGCAAGCAGACGCTGCCCTAAATAACGTGGGCGAAGCAGGTGTCGGAAAAGAAGAATTGACGTTCACGCCTCCAGTTGCGAAGACGTATGAATATCTAAGAACAAACCACCCAATGCACCGAAGTGTGGTAGCAACTCACTAAAACAAAAAGAACAACGCTAAAAAAACTTTTCCGCTTTTGTAGACTGCTGGAAACTCTAAAAAAACGATTACGAAACCGCAAGCGAGTTTCACCGATCCCCCCGTGTGTGTAGCACTTTGAATCGTCCCAAGCCGCGTCAAGGAACGTGGACTGCCACCCGCCATTGTGATAAAGTCAGGGCCCAGGAGAGCATCAAAACATTGTTTCACACTGCTGGAATAGGTAGCACAAACTCGACCTTTGCTGTCGGAAGGGGAAGCAGAACTTTGCCCCGCAAGCACAGCACCGATTTCCTTGCGCAGTGGTTGTCTTCAAGCTCCGGGGAGTACCAGTGGTTTTCCACCACGCTGCGTACGTGTTAGGTTGACCACCGCCTGCAGCTCGCGACCGCATTCTACTCGACCCGGAGAAAGACGGTCGGAGGGTGCGGGGTCGTCAAGGTGTGTTCTGCAAGTGCTGTAGGCGTGCAAATTTGGAACTTCTGTTCTTTTTATCTTCGTTCCGTAAAAACGGGCGTCACAGAAAATTATTTCGTAAAAAGTCGCTTCCACGGCGAATTCGGCCGTGTATAGCAGATTTTTGAGAGCACGGACCCCCTTTCGTCAGGGTTCGTTTTTTCATTAAATTTTGCCATTTGAATGATCGTTCTTCTCCGGCCAGTCGACGTCTGTTTAAATTGGAAAGGCGTCGCAGGGAGCCGTTCTGGAAACATTCTTTTCAGTCGATTTACTATGTAGGCTGAGGTTCTTTAAAGTGGACTTCACAACTATACACAAGTCTATTGTTGGAAAGGAAATTGTTTATTTGCATTATAAGATTGCAAAGCCTGCCGTTTTTAGGGGTGAAGCTCCTTAAGTCATGGGTCTGGCCATCCCTTGTGTCTCGTGGTACGTGACCGCCGCATGCTTTCGGAGATGTCGCAAAGTGGGCCGCGTTGCACGCGCAAGAACCGGCTGCAACCGGCAGCGCAAACTCGGCACCGGGAGCGCTAGCTTGTCTGTGTTCGCCAACGGAGGCGCGAGCGCACGTGCACTGCGAGGGGGAGGTCGCGCAAAAGATCACGCCACGAACGCAGGCAGTCGTTCTCGGAGATCGAACGAGACGCAAGGACCTTTGCTCGTTTCCTCTCGTCTTGTTCGGGCACAAGTTCGCCCTAAATTAAAGTTCTTTCTTTACCGTTGTGTCCCATCCTACGTGACAAATTGTGGTGAGGTGCGGGGTAGTCCTCGATGGCGCGGGGTCTTTCACCAGGTCTGGGCCTGGAAGCATTGACACTGAAAATAAAAGTTGATTTGTACAATGTACGCACACAGTCTTACGTCTTTCTTAATGATGTAATGGGCGAACTTTCACGGGAGAGTTACGGTTACCGATTATCTCCCCTTCTCGAGCTTCGCACCACTTATCATCATTCATTCCGTGGATATGGCGTGATTTTTTGTTAAATACCTTCACAAAATTCAATTTTTATGCGAATTTTGTGTGACACGGGAAGCTATTCGACTGACTAATTTTCATGTGGAGTCCTCAGAAAATGCTTTCGTGATGAACTCGTGCCTCAGGGGGGTGGGAGCAGCTAGTCGATACTCTTTTTAAAACGGCGCTGACAATGGAGAACCACCACCTCCTGCTGCGACCGTTCGCTAGTATATCTCGGAAAAAACTGTGCTCGAGATTTCACCTCAAGCTTGTGCCCGCTTCCTCCCGTCGCCGAGCCTTTGTAGACAAACAGCGCACCCGTGTTCTCGGAGCGCAACTTGTTTTGAAAGAGAGGGTTCTGACAAGACGGCCGGGAGAGTGTAGTGAGGCGGCAAGGCGGTGGCGGCGAGAGAGAGAAAGCGGGGCGCGGGAGAGGGAGATAGAAGCGCAGGAGTGCGCGTCTTTATCACGCCGAGCCCGACACAACTGTGCTGCCGAGAACGGGGCCGGCTGAGCCCAGGCCGGGAGAAGATGGAGGCAGGCGGGATGGGATGGTGCGGGAAGGAGACGCTAGCTGTCCGTGTAGTCGCGAGTCTGCCAAGAAGCGACGTGGCGGAATTCTTGGGCCTCGGCTCTAAGGCCGCGCTGTCGTTGTTTCGTGAGACGCGCTCCCATACTGGCGCAGCGTTCTCTCGTGACGGATGATAGGGGCTCAGACCGAGCTTGTCTCATATTTGCCGGCCCATCTGTTCGCTCTCAAGACGCCAGAAATAAAGGAGGCAGGGAGCAGCGCGCGAGGCGAAGGGGAAAGCGAGCCGACGCCGAAGGGGCTGGACACGCGGATCGTAGCCGGGGCCCCGCAGAGGAGGCGAGCGATGCTGTTTCGCGGGGTGGAAACCCCGTTCGATTCTTTGTCATCTCGCCCGAGGCTCTTGATAACGGCCCGAGTCCGCTCCGGCGTTATTAACGCGCCCGACCTTGTTACGGGCGCTGGGTGTCGGCGGAGACCCTGGGTCTCTTGTCTCCGGGGCTGCCCCTCTGCCTCCGCCGACTCTGCTGCTGCTGCTGCTTGTATGGTATACGGCGCGCAATAGATCTCACTTAGTTTCTCTCTGCGAGCTATAGGCTACACAACGGCCGGCGCTGCGCTGAAGAGGGACTCTTCTGACGAGAGAGCGCTCTTCTCTTCTTCCTGGTTGCTCAGACACCCGGCTCAGCGGGCTTGTCATTAAAAGGATGAACAGTGTCGGTGAATTGAGCGCCTCGCCTCCTCCGCGTAGGCCTGCCGCGCCTTATCGCAGCGACGAGATGGCCAGCGACGAATGGGCGACGAAGAGAAAAACGCGCGGCACTGCCAGACTGGTTAGCGTGTTATTACCACCCGCGGTTCTCGAGAAGCGTGGGTGTCGAACGGGTGGTCCTTGGGGAGCGCTGATTAAGGCCTTTCTAGTTCACTTTGCGTGTCCGGCTATGTCTTAGCGTGTCTTAGCAAGCATTTTGCTACGGGGTGGTTTTAGTACCCGTAGACGACTCTCTATCGTCACTACTGAGGTTTGACATGTGAGAATATTGCGCTAAGGCCTTTTTCAGACAAAATTCGATGACAGCGAGGGAACAGATGCTACTCCGCAGGTTAGCGAGGGTTCATAAAGTTTGTATTAATGCAAAGCAGGCGTGTAGAGGTGCATGCGAGGCTCAGGCCACGGAAACAGCAGAAGTAACCAAAAATAGTTCACAAATACAGAAGGCGCTTAACGATCGTGCACTCTAGCTAAAAACGATGAAGAGCACCCATGATAGTCCACAATTTTTCTTTTGGTTTTTTTTTTATTTGCTTGAAGCTAAAAGATTAGAAGAAATCAGGCAACAGTTCAACTTAACCCTGTTATTCCGCACAATACTTTGGCGTACAGCCATCACTTTAAAGGGACCCTGCAACAATTTCGATAAGCGGTTTCACTCTTCCCTTCGCGTTTGGAACCACTGCGAAAGCTATAGTTATCGCCAGCACGGAGCGGCACTGCGTGATTTGCTCGTCGCACCAGATACGCCTTCCATTTCTGCTTTGTTTTTTGTGGGTTCTTTTAATTGCTATCGAAAAGCGCTCATTGCTGTAACTTAAGGAAAATCGGCCAACAGCCGCTACTTGGCCTTAGTGACGTAATTCGAGCCGTCGCAGAACGTCAAGACCAGGAAAGAGAGAAAATGTTTTTGAGCGAGTTTACAAGTTATTTGATGGGCATAGTGCAGTAATTTTTGGCTGAGGTACTTCGCGACTCCCTAATCTAAGTACTGGGTGTGCTGGGTGACTGCGTTCTGCAAGCGTTTAAGATTTCAAGAAATATTGAAGAAAGCGTTGCAGGGTCCCTTTAACAAAACACCCTGTTTCGCACAACGGCTGCGAGATTTTAGATGCCAATGGAGGGGTCGCGGGTAACCTAACAACATCAATAAAAGAAAAAAAAAATGAAAGGCGGGCTGCTCTTCGTCTACGCAGTAACGTGAATGGGCAGGCTATTTTTTTCGACACTCACCAAAGGAGAAAAAAGGAAACGAAAGAAAACCCGTCTTAACCAGGTGTCGTGCTCAGCGAGACTAATGTCGCAGCTACGGGTACCAGCGTCCTTTTTCTCCGCTCAAGCGTCGCCCGGTCCTCAGCGAGCTTAGAGGTGGGCGGGGAGCTGTCTGTCGTCCTCTCCGTGCCAGAGTTCCCAGGGACGCTCGTGTGCGTCTTTACGCGCCTGGATGGAGCGCGCACTGGCGAGCGAAGAGACAGAAGAAAAAGCGGCCTGGCGAACCCTTTATGCCTCCGGGCGAAACCGCACCTGCTGCCTTCTTCTCTCGTCAGAGGTTGTATCGGCCACGCCACTTATTACCACCGCCTTCGCCGCCGCCACTTCTTTCAGCCAGCCGGAATTTTATGCGCTATCCTCACTTCTCCCCTCTCCTAATATCACCCCTCTCTCTCTATTCCTCGGCCGCTCGTCGCACCTCCATTCTTTCCCGGTGTCTGCGCCGAACCCCGTCGAAAACTTTGAGGACGCCTCCCTTCTCATCGATTGTAACCTCGGGTAAATGACACTCGCGCGAAAGCGAGCGGGATGCCGTGCGGCCACGCATCAGTTTATACTGAGCCCTGAACGAGTGTACGTCTTCGGTCCCTCTCTCCCCTCCCCGCCGTCGCCGAGTTCGAGTCCCGCTTTCCTCCCCATCATCCTTTTTGCGCCGTAATTACGTTACCTTAGCCGCGCGCAGCGCTCCTGGGCGGCCACGTCCAGCGCAAATTCTCCCGTAATAAAAGAGGAACGTCAGCGAATTTCCGCGCGTTGTGGTGGTGCTCTAAGAGCGTGTCTTCCCGTCGTCCTCCCGTTTTCTTTTCGAATTCATGCCATTCTTCATCTTCTTATTCTTCAACTCCGTACTCAAGCAGTGGCGGCAATGTTGGTCTTTCTCCCAGGTGAAAAGATTGCTCGGATTGACGGCAGGGTGCCGCTAGCTGTACGTTCGCACAACCTCTCTTTTCTTATGTATATCTACATGTTTTCCGCTTTTCAGTGTTCAGGTTTCCGTAATAACGACGAGTGTGTATCGGTGTTTACTATATTTTTTTCTTAAAGTTCGTACATCACGATGCTTTCTGGGCGGACATGTCAAAAATTGGCCAGTATCCGAGGGAATGGGGTGGGGGGTGGTTGGTATGCAAAAAGAACAGATCAACACTGTTGCTTCACATTTCCTATACAGGTTACTAAGATTTGGCTTTAGGAAACGCGAACGTACTTGCCCGAGTCAGTAGCGAAGTGAACAGATTACCGAGTTCAAATGCAAAATTTTGGGGTTTAACACGCCGAGGCGCGTCGTAATGGAAGGCTTCGGATTAATTTTGACCATCTGGGTATCTGCCGAAGTCTCTACACACAGGCGTTTTCTCTTTTCGCCTCGTGTTGAAAAATCTAAAATTACGGGTATAACCTCCTGAAGGCGGCCTGCTATACACACACCAATGCCTGCTATTTAAGAGGGTATACGTTCCGGAAGATTACGCTACTAAATATATTTGTGGCAAGTCTTGTGTCAATGCTTTGCTCGTTTGTGAGGGAAGATATTCACAGCTAAGTAATCTTAAATCCGGTCTGAGTAGGCGTGAAACACTCCAGCATGTTATTAGTAGTGTCGGCATACGTATACGGAACAAGTCGCGGAAGCGCACCGTTATTGTTTCTATAGCCAACCGTTCCGAAGATCGTAAACTTGATAGTGAGTTTTTTTTTTTTTTTATTCGGAACGTATAAGCGAATCCTCAGTGTACTGACCAGAAAAGAAAATATAAACAAATGCATTACTAGCACAACCTTCTTTGCTCAGTACGTCTTAGTTCTGCGTAGCCCAGCTGTTAATATGTGCCCTCGCTTTTAAACCTGTAGCCATCAGGCCAAGCTCCGTACTTCTTGCTATTATACCAGCAATTTTAACTGTCGTTCCATCACACGTAAGATGAAAAAAAAAAAAAGGGATGCTACGTCGCTCAAAATTCTCCAGATATTGTTTCACGCCGCGTTGTCGCCCAAATCCAGTCGCATCCGAACAAGATCGGGGCGTCTCTTTGCGAGTACGAAAGCGTATAGTGATAAATCCGCGGCTAAAAATGCCGCATCGACCTGAATCGTGACCGCAACTTGTTCCCAGGGTCTCCCGGCGGCGGCGACTCGATTCGGCTATGGCAGCATTGAGATTTGGCCCTTGGTCGCGCCGTGAATATAGATCGAGCCAGCCTTTCGGGTGCCGAGGTCACGTCAGCCCCACAGTGGTGGACGCAGCAGTCCGAAGGAGGGAAGGAGACAGAGCTCGTAAAACTGCGATTCCGCTGAGCTCGGCGTCTCCGCAAGCTGCGCGTTTTTCAATAAACCGCCGCAAAACAATCGGCATGAACTCGCCGCTGCTGCGCGAAAGAGAAATTTTTTCCCCTCTGCGGCTATTCGGGAGGCGCATCAGACGACGCCTAGCGGACCCGTACCGAAGGAGTTGACTGGTCCCAATAGCAGACGACTGCGAAAGAGCCGCCCGTTGTGGGGTACGATGCGTTTCAAACAAAGCTCTCCGGTGCGCACCAACAATGCGCGGTAAAGAGCCATCTTCCCTTACCGCGCACACCCTGTACTTATTTATTTTCTTTGTCCCCTGAATCCCTTTTTATGCCCTCCGCGGTGGTCTGTGAAGCATGAAAGAGCCGTCGCGGCGGCTGAGTGCAACCACGGCCGATGTGGCCGTGATGCCCGAGTGGTCGCAGCATCGGGCTCTGTGTACGCATTACGAAACATTGCGTTCCGGTTGAACAGAGCCCACCGGAATAGAACAGCAAAAAGATGAGCTGCGAAGACAAGGTCGGGCTAAGTCTTGGACTCTGTCGCAACACTGGACGCTAAGTTGCGCGGCGTCTTTGAGCTCATCGTCCTGGGTTCTTGTTAGTGGGTAATTACCGCCAGTCGCCAAACGTTAAGAAACAGGGAGCGCGATCAAGAGGCGATGCCCTCTTTCTTTACTTAAATGGCAGGCACCGGTTTGAATTTTTGTGAGTGTTCATGAATCTTTAGCCGAGGTATGCCCGGCGAGATCGTATCAAGCCATGTCGGGGGCAAATCGATATGCAGGAGTTCGCAAGTAAGTTTAGCGAGTTCAGCACATGAATACTATGGCCGGTGGCTCCGCGTGCAATCGCTTGGTTAGTTTCTGTTTCAGATTGTTTTTGGAGCATAGATGCAGATATGGCGTTTTAAGGAATGGCCTTGCAACTGGGCTACTAGTTGCGCCTTGCGGAATAATGTAACCTATATATGGGTCCGCAATGCCCTGTTAGTACAATTGAAAGCTTTCGTGTTGTGCTTACATTAGGGACACATTTGTTTGTGGCGATGATTCTAAACTGTGGCTTTCCGCATAACATCGCTGACACACAGCTTTTTTTTTTCTTTTGTGGTTGAACAGACAAGGGAAAATACATTGTGCCTATATAGTGCGTGATTGAGCATACTTAGGTCGGTACAGCGCTCATGCTTAAGTAACGAGTGGCTTTCTCGGCTGCATTGATCGCTTTCCGATGGTCTGAACATGCATATAAATATTTAGATGCAACTTCAACAAACCCAGGGGGTCTAATTTAACTCGTAGCGTGCAGTCGGGATGTCTCCAGCACATTTGCCGACCTTGAACATCGATTATTCGTAGCCCTTCTCATTGTGGTTAGCCCGTCCGTGTTCACCGCAAACAAAAAATTTGGTATTTAATTCCGTCACCTGAGCACTAGGTAAAAATCACTGCTCCTAACGTCGCCACACGAGAGGTATGTAATGGAGAATTCCAAGGAGGTTCTCTACTCAGAAATGCTGGAGGGATATCTCTGTCGCTTATGCTGAATATGTGAATAAACATGTATCGAGTTGTTTCGTGTGAACGCCATGAATACGTTATTAGACGAACCGTTACGGCTAACTCAAACGCAAATTACAAGTACAGTTTCTGTGCAGAACGACGTGCATAAACAATGATACCGGGATCGTCATGTTCTTTTCAATGTTGTGCAGCAAAATTACGGCGAATCGCAGCGCGAAAACTTTCCAAGAGCACAGTGCGCTGGGCGGGTGTTTCAATTAGCACGAAGCCTCCCTTGCAGTCGGGCTTCCCGCTGTTCTTGTAAGCACGTAAAGAGCGCATGCGCCAGCAGCGACGAAGCACGAGTGTAGGTTTCCTCCGCTCCGCTCGGGCAAGCAAGCTACAACCTCATTTCGGCAAAAAAAAAATACGAAAAGAGCGGCCTCCAGAATGGCGTTTCGATCTTGAGAATGGCTTTCTGATACAGTTCCATACATGTTAATGTAGTGCTGCCAAAACTTCCAAGTGGTATGCAATTCAGCACAAATGTAGGCCTCGTATGGCCAATGAAGAGATTATTTTTAAGTATTAACCAAGCAAAATACAACGCCACGGGAACGCATGCTAAGCAAGCAGCAACACCGAAACCTGCCAGATGAGAATGCAGTTAACCAAAATCACAGGCGAAAACTTGAGTCACGGAGAAGAAAATTATGGCCTTACATTAGCCGACAGCATTGCCGAGCCGATATACGTGCTTCGGACACATTGGCTTTCAATTTAACCCTCGTCCGACAGCAGCAGTCTTTGGTAGGTTATACAACAGGGTCGTTTCGAACGCAAGGGAACTAGATAATTTCTCGACCACAACCGGCCGTTTTTCACCCCCCGAAAAACCAGAAACCCGAAGTGTTAACAGCGCGCAAGCAGTTATAGGCCATACTAGGGTCACGCAGTGGAGGACCAAAGTTTTATATATTGCGAGAAGAAGTGTGCGAAACCAGGAGGCCGCTCTTAATCACTTTCCGCCATTGGAGTCATCCGAGGTCGGGGTACTGTTCTCTTTGTATTTGTGCGTTAATATTCATACGCAGGTAGCAGCAGCAGCAGCAGCCGCCGCCGCCGCCGCAGAAGCTTCTGGCCCAAGATCTCCGAAGCAGCGATCTGCCCTAATCACGAGACGATTTGTTAATCAGCGTGCACGCAGGCCGATTACCGCTGCCGAGGTCGCCCCCGGGAGGGGGGGGGGGGGGGGGGCGCGGGCGCGCGCCTCGCACCGCGTACGTCAGATGGCAGTGCGCATAGCATCACGTCCTGGAGTAGGAGGACCGCAGCAGCCGGGCTGATGATGGCCGCGGTGTTGGTGCCGGCGATGGAGGCGGCTAACCCCTGACACGGCTGGGAATGGGGCTGGTTCCAGCGTCCCCCAGCGCTGCTGAGGAACTGGGCGCCCTCGGGGGCCAAGTCGTGACCGCGCGCAGTCACGAAACGCGACCACTCCCGGAAAGTGGCGGGCCCTTGCGGCAGCGGCGCGCATCACTGATGGAACGCTGTGCTTCGTTATCCCCGCCGCGCTCTCACCCCGACGTCATCTCGCAGGTTGACCTCGGCGGCTGCGGCAGTGCCGGGGGGCAAAGCGGCAGCCGAGTCCCTAGTCGTCGTCGCTGGCCGGTCGGACGCCACGGAGGAGGAGGCTGGCGTACGCGGGGCCAGCCAGTTTCGCCGACGGGGACACGCGCCGGAACGGACCTGTTTGCGCCGTTCGGGTCTCTTGCGCTTGCTGAGCGTGTCATCGCAGGAAGGAAGAATAAGATTGAACCGGGAAGCGCGAGCAGAGCGCTGTGACTGTCTGCGGAAGAACATTATCGTGAGTGGAGATAAATGACACTTGCTTAGCCTGACGGACGGTCAAATTCGGAAATTTTGTCCGGTTTCTGTATTTCCTCTACGCGCTTCAATGCATTCCATGTGGGCTCTCTTCTGTCAAGAACGCGAACACACATACGCGTAGACAGCTGCTCCGTTAAAATGCAGCACCAGTGTTTTTCAACATACGGTCTAAAAGTAAGCCACGTAGTATTATGGAGTATCTGTAAAGTAAGTTGTCTCACTAGTCTTGGTAAAAACTCTTTTTCATGGCTGCGACGTTCGTTATTACAAAATCCCCCCACCCCCACTAAATAATATAAACTGCATACAATAGGGGATCAAAGTGTTGACATAATCAGTGTTATGGGCTCTCACAATGCGTACCTGCACACAATGTATCAAAATTGAACAATATGTCCCATATCTGCCACTTGCCGCCTTATGACCTCTGTGAGCAAAGCGTGACACGTACCGCGATAGAGCACCGTAGTGTCTGATAGAGTATACTGAACTAAGCAGAACGCCTTTCCGCATATCTTTTTTTCAGTCTTCCGTTTCGCCTCATTTAACTTTTCTTTGTGTACACCCCTGCCGATATTTCGGTCATAAAATTCACTTGCGTAGTTGTGCCGGCAAGTCGGTGTGCCCTCTCACTTTTTACCGCACTTCCTTTCAAGGTATTCTTTCAAGAGACCCTGCAACACTTTCGATAAGCGCTTTCGCTCTTTCCTTCGCGTCTGGAACCACTGCGAAAGCTATAGTTATCGCCAGCACGGAGCGGCAGTGGGTGATTTGCTCGTCGCACCAGATACACCTTCCATTTCTGCTTTGTTCTTTTTGTTTTTTTTTTTAGAAGTTGCTATCGAAAAGCGTGACATAATTCGAGCCGTCGGAGAACGCCAAGATCGGAAAAGAAAGAAAAATCTTTTGAGCGAGTTTGCAAGTTCTCTGGTGGTTATAGAGAAGTGATGATGATTGTAGGGTTTAACGCGCCGACGCAACGCAGGCGATGAGGCGCGCCGTAGTGGAGGGCTCCGGATTAATTTAGACCACCTGGGGATCTTTAACGTGCGCCGAAATCTCGTACACACGGGCGTTGTTGCTTTTCGCCTCCATCAGAAAAGCGGCCGCCGCGACCGTGGTTATAGAGGAGTAATTTTTGGCTGAGGTACTTCGCAACCCGCTAATCTAAGTGCTGGGTTTGTTCTATGACTACGTTCTGCAAGCATTTAGGATTTCAAAAAAAGTTGAGAAAAGTGTGGCAGGGTCCCTTTCAGGTGCAACGAGAGTGGCTACGACCTTGCTAGGGAATGGGGGGGGGGGGGGGGGAAGGGGGGGGGGTACCCTCTGTTCGTCGTCAACCGAATACCGACGTTTAACCGCCAACTACGGCAACGTAATTCGTTTACAATACTAGCGTCTACAGCCACGTAGACCGGACTGCCAATTCCGCGCCAGAAATGCGCGAAAGAGGGGCGAAGAAATGAATTAAAAGGACGTCCCGTGTCCTCCCTGCGTGCTCCTGCAAGTCGTCTTCTTCGCAGTACGCCGCTAGGAGAGCACTCTTGCCCAAATGGGCGTGAAACAAGGCGGGTGAAGGAGCAGCCGGAAAAACGGGCAGTTATATCCCCCTCGCTCCGTCGCCCGCAACTTCGGCGGTTTCACACCCGGGTGTTTGAGAAGAATTAACGCTCCCTTTAATGCGGAAAGGGCGACAAACAAACAAAGCCCCCAACGATACGCCGTGAGTGGTCGTTAAGATTGCAATTCAAGAATGGCAGTTCGAAGGCGCGGCTTTGGAAATACCGAAATAGCGCGGTGCTTAGCCGAGAGGCGGGCGGGAAATACCCGACCCTGCTGGCCGCGGGTGCGCCGCAAGCTGCGGCAACATTACGCTCCTATTTATTGCCCGATGACGGCTTTTGAGCGCGTTAAGCGCAGTTAAACTCATTTTGTGAAGATTCCGATGCGTTTCTCGATTGCGCTTCTAAAAGTGCAAGCTTAGTCTAACGAGACGCGCGTCGATTGTGCGTTTTAAGAGCCAGAGTTCGATATTTCGCAACTGAGTGCCTGGGAACGGGGGTCTGGGACGCGATAAATTATAGACGTCGCAACGTTGGCGTTACTTTAAGCGCAGATGTCATCAGCATGACTTAATTAACAAATCCGCGAAAAATGAGAGCCCGCTCTTAGAGCTATTAAGGAACAACCCTCAACGTAATTTATTTCAGCAAGGTCACAAAAGCGTTTTCTCTCTCCCTCACTCTCGAGTACATCGAACAATTTAGAAGTCAATAATTAGGATTAATTAATGAGCAGCAAAATTAGGCTTCATACATACTCGCTGAAAGAAAGGAGCTTATCTCGCAGTGCTCGTCAAAGTTTAGTATACATTTGACGTTGTACCCATTTTCCCGCCTTCCAATTTTTGTTGTCGGGATTTTAAAATGAGGAAACGCCGTAGGCACACGACGCAACAAGGGGCTCGTACGAAGGCAGCGTTTCCCGCTTAGGCTTAATCAATTTGCTGCCAGGGCCTCTGAGAAGGTGAGTATCCGAGAAGGGATGATTTTCTCGGCGTCTCATGACCGGTCGCCCCACCATCAATGCGGCAAGCGCTTTTGTCGTTCTTTGTCTTGATTTCTTCTTTCGCTTCGCGTCCGCCCGGTTAGCAAGACGCTATCCATGCGCATGCCATCGAGGGCAGCAGCCAAACAGATTACCGGGGCCCCTCGGTGTCTCGAAGAAGCGCGGTTTCCCCTCCCGTGCGAAACTCGAGAAGAGGAGCTGTTAATGAAACCTTTGATGTCGTAATTGACGCCATTACCCTCTGATATGCTGCGCGAACCGGTCAGCAGGGTGATGCCAGTGGGAACAAAAAAAAAAAACTGAAGAAGAAAGGGAGCACGTCTGTATGAAGAAATATAATGCAAGAGTGAACAGTGGTGTCGTTAAAATGAGAGCGAGCACACTCGCTTTGGTAATCTTCCCCCGCTTGCGTCGCTATCGTTTTTTTCGTAGGTATGTGTAGGCCTATCGTGTCTCGCGGTAGGAGCTAAATGCTTAGTCTCGCTGGAACTCACGGAATGCCCGAAGCGAAATATATGGAAAAAGTGAACGCACTCCTCCAGGTTCGAATAATTTTTCTCTGATGAATTATCTTTAGAGCACGTGAAAAATACTCGACCGGTGATCTTGCGCCGTGGCGTGCCAGGTAAATTTTATACCTTGCGGCAACAGTTGCTAGCAAAGCTTCAAATGTTGTGTAATTCCCGTTGACGACCACTGGCTTCAAACCATGAGCAACGCTAGCGCAACGGGGTATTCTTTCTGAGGATGAAATTATTTTCGAACTATCAAAGGAGCCGGTTGATTTCGTCAGCCTAACATTTTTTTCTCAATTCCTTCTCGTCCAATCAGCCTTCTGTGCGCGAATATATGTATAACGCGCAAAATTCTGATCCCGAACAATAACATCTCGTAAAGACAGAAGCCCCTCAGCAGCAGCTTCGATCCTGCCTGGGCAGTTCATTTTTCTTCATTAACTTCTTCAAGGGTAGGAGAGGCCAGGGAGGCTTTCGCCAAACAGGGTGCGCTGGCACTTGCCTAAGGGCCATTAACTCGTTGGTGCCTTTTCAATCCGGCGCATACATTCGTCTCCCATCCGGGGTGAACGCCTAGGGCGTTGATAACAGCAACCGACGCGTAATACCAACGTAGAATAAAACAACGAAAACAAGAAATATAGATACACACACACGCAGACATTCTAAGTGTGCTCTTTTTTTCCGCCGCAGGTGTCCTTCTGAGACTGGGGGAGCAAGATTGGGCGGGGGGGAGGGTGAATGAGATCGCAGCGTAACCAGCTTAACCCGAACCGCGCATCCGCGACGAGGGGAACAGCCACTGATCCCCTAGAGCCCCAATCAGCTATCGGTCGTCGCTAAAAATTACTCGCGAGGGCGAGGGAAAGACGAGAAAAGGGCGGCCTGAACAGGGGGCGCCTCTTATTAGTGCGTACTTCATAATAGCCCCCGCTCGCCACCGCGTCGTCTCTTCGAGCGACACCGCTGCGCGCAACACGGCATCGAGAAAGAGAAAAAACGAAGAAACGGGGGGAAAGACATATAAAAGAGGGGGGTCGAAGTGGTCCGACCGGAGTCCATCGCTGGGAAAACTGCGTCCGCGCGGCCCGTCTTTGCCCCGAGGGGCGGCGGGCGAGCAAAACTGCTCCCGTCTCGTCTCGACCGCCAGATGGCGCGCTAGGGGCGACCGGCCCGATATCGGGACGTGACACCGTATGTGCGTCTGCCTCAGAGGGCGAAGCGATGCTGCTGCTCTACTACCTCCGGCCTTGCCGGCCAAGCGACCGACCGGACTGAGGCACCGGCCACTGGTCTCACATTCTAATAAGACGCAAATCTGCGATGTCACGATTGAGATAAGCGGGTAACAGCCCTCGGGCAGTGTGCGGTCTTTTTTTCCATTTCTGCTCCAAAGTAACCATGCCATGCTACGTAAAAGTAGCTGGGTAAAAGGAAAGCAGTAAGAAGAAAAAAGCGACTCCAGCAGGGAGCAAAGTGTCCGTCGCTCGCAGACGATGGGAGTCCCACCACCCCAGACTTCACCCTTACTTCAAGTCGGAACCTTTAAGGGCATTTCTCTATTTCTGGAGGAGCGACATGCGAGATAAAGTGACGTCCTCCGAAATGCGTTTTTGGATTACCTTCAGGGAGGATTTGTGTGCTGTCCACGCCTCTGGTACATTTTTCTTTGTAGCGCGCGTTTAGTTATGTGTTTTGTATCTTTAGATGTTTTTTTTTATTTGCTGGCGTGACAGACGGCACTTTAAAAGACGCCGAGTGTAGTGTTCATGCAAAACGTAGAGTGAGATTCTCGCACCTACCGTTAGGATCAAGAAACGAAATGGCGTCAGCCACTGGGCGAGAGCGCAAAAAAAGCACTAGTTCTAGGTTATTCCTGCAAAGTGAGCTGGGGAAAACACCCGCCCAAACGACGTCTCCGGGAGTGTTAAAAAAGCACAAGTCCAACCACTTAATCTCGACCCAGCGAGGATCAGGTTCTGCCCTGCAACGTTAATCCCCAAGTTTAAATTCAGAAGCTGCAGTCAGTTCAACATCTACCAATATTTGAACTTTATGAATAATTGTTATCGCGAATACGTTATTACGGGAGCGATTCCGCTTGTACTATCTTATTCTTTAGGTGTTCTCTCGCTTCTTTCTTGTTATACCTGCAGCTACTATTGACGGGCAGCAAATGTATGCAACAAGTGTACAATAAGCAGACACACTTGACGAATTTACTGCAATGCAACGCCTTCGACTGCCTCACTTATTTGCTGCCACTTCCCGAAGTCAGTCATCATGAATAAGAATATGTTGCATATGCGCTTTGCGGCGAGTTTGCATGAAGCTCGTTATTTGGTTCGGCTAAGGCGCTGTACTAGAGCATCGACGTGGACGTATTCGTTGGATCTCCAGCGCGACATCTTCTCCGGCCTGAGCTGAAAGCTATACTTGGAGGGGAAGCAAGAAAGCTTGCGCTGGCGCGCCGCCAGTGACATATGCATGCATTATAAACATATTGCGCTACCGCATATGTATTATGCATTGCAAATCATCGCTCTGAATATTGTATTCGATACAAATGACGCTGGCTCGGAAGAGGCAGAGCCCGGAACGGACGCTGACTGCGGCGTCTAACACTCGGCGTTGCTGAGTCGTCCTTGCTACCCAAGGAAGTGGGTTCGTTCCGAACGCAAGTGGGCCAAACGCGACCGGTTCCCCGAGGAAGACTGTCGTTTGCTCGCTCTCCGGCGAATCCTTCTCGCAATAATCCGATGCACTCAGTTCGTCGTTGCCTCCTTCTTGAATCGTATGCCTATTCGTAGGCATCACTCGGCTTGCGGTCAACGCGGTTTCGAGTGCGTTTGCGTCGTCGGTCTCGACCCTGCTTTAGGGGCGAAGCACCTTATGGGCTTGGGCTGTCGGCGTCTCGTGTCATCGTTGCCTCCTGTCGTCACGATAAATCAAGTTGTCAAAAGATGCTCAAAAACAAGTGTATAATGAATCAAACCGGTTCAAAATAAACTAACATGGGTTAAACTAAATTCAAATACAGGAATAACCAGGATTTAATGGCATTAATAACAGACATTTGTTAAATGCCGTCTCAAAATTGGTTTCAAACGCCAGGTTTTCTTCTGTAAACCATATTTCTTAGCATGCCACCGCGTGCGACACAAAAAAACGTACAGGTAGTTTGTTTCTCATTTAATTGCTTAAATCCGGTTCAACGCAAGAGAGGGCGCCACCGCCTCAGCAAGCGCGTGATTGCTCCTACCAACGGCGCTTCTCCGGCGCCCAATCAGTGCGCGCCGTGTGGCAAGAGAGAGGCAACGGCGCGCGTTGGTTACAGAAACGCTCTTTTCTGCGATGGACGCTAGCCCATTAGCAGCGATTTTGCTGTGGGAAACACCGCTGCACACTGCATGCTTCGCCAATCCCCAGATTTCACGTTAGTAGAGATGGCACAGGATTTTTTTAATACGCCCCCGCTCGAAAGGTTCTCGACTGAACTCTAACAATCCTTTGTTGATTTCATTTCTTCATGACAGTGATTACGCTATTCTTTTTACGTGATAATGATGTTTATATAGTTAAAAATGCGCAGCGTGTTCTGCCATTGGGATCGAGGATAGCGGCCTGTTTGGCAAACCTTCTGCAAGATGTATATACCTGGCTTTCTAGCAAAGCAAATGTATTGTGGCGTTTAGCAGCTTCACCACAACACTCACGAGCACTGCAGTGGAATATGAATTTTATTTATTGCCACATTGAGTGCTTTTAAAATACCGACCACTGTTGCTTCATGACTGACGCGTGACAGCAAATGACCCCAAACGCTAGCAAACCTATAAGACGCTCCAGACTAAATCTGAAGCTTGCGTGCTCCCACAAGAAAAGCATAAAACATTCAGCAAAGATGCAATTTTTCTTATTTGTAGTTTCTTTGTTTAAAGCAACCTCTCTGTTTCGAATCGGATCCAAAGTATTCAAATTGATCCAAACAACAGTAATTTAACACAGAGGGTTTAATTATTAGCGCTATTTTCCGCAAAAAAAAAAAAGCGTCACGCCAAGCTGAGACAAAATAAATTTGCTGGAAGACACAAAAAACCGTTACCTGACGCCTACTGGACAATAAAAAAAACGTGCACAGCTCAACAGGAGACATTCAGCAATTGCCTGGACAAGTGAAAAGTTTATATGTAATGAATTAATCTCGGTTTTAACATTGTGTCAGATTCAGGCGGGTATAGAAATTGTTGTCAATGAGCTAAGCACGTGCTGCCTACCATCACGCAAGCAGCGCACAAGGACTGCAGCGGGGTTAGCAAATCTTAGTAAGTCAGCGCAAGCCTGTACATTATCTCGCAAACATTCGCAAATTTCAACTAATTCTGACAATTTATAGCTTACAGAACCACCGGCAGCTACGTGCACCAACTTATCTACCCCACGATATCTGCCATTACGAGTTAATCGGTGTAACGAGGGCAAGCATAATTTTACTTTAAAAAAATTTGTTGTCACTGAAATTTGAATACAGTCGCTATTTTCACGGATGTGAGAAAATTCAAATTTTCGAATACAAATATGCGACTTATGGCTATTTCACTTGAATTCTATCCAATTGAATATTCGATTACGATTGAACACTAAGAACATTACGAATATTCGAGCTGACAACGAACAATGCGAGTGCTCAGAAAGCACTGCACCTCGGCAATCAGTTTTTATTTGATCTACTGTACGCAAATATTACTGCCAGGAACATGCAGAAACACGATGACATTGAGTTTTTGTTTCCGAGCTCAGCCCAGCTGCCCATGTTCGCCCGAGAACGGCAGGTCTGATGACCTTTATATGCAATAAAACAGCAGACGCATTAGCCAAATTATGTAGACTTTGAGAACGAGCTGGCGGATATGATGACCATGGCAGCAAGAAGACGCAGTCAGGATACCACGCAAACCCTGCCCTGAGATAAAATTGTGGAGCGCAAAGCCCATGTAGTGGTCGACAGAGGAGAGGACATTTGAGTTCGTCAGGGAAATTACACAGCGCGGGGATGCAAAAAGCCCACACGCGCTCGCGTCGTTTATTTGAAGCTGATGGCTACCGGCAGACAAAGCAAAAGAGAGAGCGAGAGGGGGCCAGCGACCAACGGCAATCCATCATTCGAGACAACGCTGTCCTCTCACAAGGAAGGATGCTCGCGCTCACTCGCCGTCGACGGACGGCCTCGCTCGCTTAACAACAATAAAGAAAAAAGGCGCCTTACGGATATTACAAGTGACCTCTCGACTGCTCGCACCTAAGAACAACGCACAATGAAAAACGGACGCGCACGCACGCTGAAACAATTTGCAAACAGCGTTAGAACAACAGCTGATACACGCACGTAAAAAAGTACAAAGGATGACGGAGAGGGCAGCGAAAGCGTTAAGACGCTGAGAGGAACGACGTCGGGGGAGGGGATGGGGGGTGAGAAGTTGGAGGGTGAGCGCAGAGATGGGCCCGGAAAGCGAGCAAATGTGAGGCGGCTTGACCTTAAAAGGCAGGCGTCGAAGACTGGGTCGGTCGGTTGCGCGAGTGAGGCACCGCGGCGAGTTCTCGTGCCCCGAAGATCCCGAACCCGTGCAGCGCCGGAAGTTTCACAAGATACGACGACGCCGACTCGGGTATAACGCGAGCGCTCGTGCGCTGTCCCGCCGCGCTGGAGCACGCTGGGTCGCCGCTGCCTTCCGCGTGCTAGCTGGATCGGAGGGCCCAGGCGGCAGGAGTCAAGAGGTCGAAGGCCCAGCGCCGGTCCGCGCTCGTTCCTGCCGCACGCAGATCGCTCATAAATATATAGACGTGCGCGCTGCTTCTCTGCCCGTTCCGACTCCTCTCCATCCTCCGCCGATCCCTCTCCCCGCCGCCCAACAGTCGGAGGGATGCGCGCGCGTCGGTGATGCAGCGACAATGCGCCGCTTACATGAGCGAACAATGGGGCCCGTATTGTGCGGCGGCGGCCCAAACTCTGCGGCGTCCCCCGCTCAATAGCGCCGAGACAAAGGGACGCACGGCAGCGAATAGGTTCTCGGCGCGACTCGCGGATATGTGTGGATGGAGAGGCAGACAGTCAGTGGAGTACAAGAGCTCGTTTGGTGCCCTGATCTCGCCCTGTCTGGGGAGTCATTCACAGCGGAGACAAGGGCCGCGCGGACTGATCGAAAGGGGAAAGCTGTTACAGACTACACGGCGTCACTCGGCCGGACGACGTCCGCGAGAGGTTGTGTAACAGAGAGACGGTTCTTTGGCGCGGCCTGGTCGGCTGTATGCAGACGCGGACAAAAGAAGGCGGCGGACAGTACCTGGCCTTGAATGAGTTTTCCCACGCCCGGTCTCTTTGGGGGCGATTCCTCACTCGGGACACGCTCTGGAAATCATTAGCTTGTCGCGAAACGAAGCCGCGCAGTGATAAGGTTGTACAACGGTGAACAAGAAGTGACGTTTATAGAAGAAACCCGTAGGCAACCGGCTCTTTGAATTACCCTTACGCAAGAGAAGACCTTCCGCAAAGCGCGGAGTCCGACAGTACCCAAAATTACGCCCACCTCCCCTCGCGGGTATCCTGGTGTGATGCAACGCATCTCATGGGGGGTTCCATTGGCGTTTTCCATCGTATTGATTACGCTTATAGCAGGGATTCTCACGCGAAGGGGAGGTGGGCGTAATTTTTCATTTTCACCATGCAATGCACATGCAGTACACGTATGCTCAGGTACGGTCTTTATTGCAGACAAGAATGAGTGCCTTGTGGTCCGTAAAGTGCACAGTTAGGGGCTCAGTCGTCGAGTACTGCGAGAGAGTGCAACCGTAACGCGGACGACCGTCGACTGAGACCGTCGGAGCGCGGCATGCCGCTTTATATTCACAGCGCCCGAAGGAGAGGAGAGCGCGGAGAGAGAGAGTACTGCACATGAGCAGCGCGCGCAGCGCCGCCCACCGGCGCCTAGCAACGGAGTGAGAGCGCGCTGCGCCAACCCGCAGCTGTTTGGGAGAGAGTGTTCGCTATCGGAGAGAGGAGAGGAGGAGAGGCGCAGCTGTGCGGACAACGCCGGACAGACGGAGGAAGGACAGAGGGGCGAGCATGAGATGCGTTGCATCTAAAACTGTGCCTTTCATGAGCAGGACGTCCCACAACCTAAATAAGGCAGCGAGCAGTCGCAGTATTCCAATCGTTTTTTTTTTCAACTCTCCAAGCTTACCAAGTTCTGCCCGCGAATTTTGCCTAACAGTAAGAAGAAGCGGGGCTATACTCACAAGCATACCGTCAAATGCGCCACTGAGTGGTCTAAGCAATATAGCTGTCCTGTGGAAAGAAGGATTTGATAAGGAAAGCTGGACGTTGCATCAGCGACCGTGCCCAGGAACATCGCCTCTGTAGAATACCGATGGCAGGTATACGTATTCCTGTGCACTGCATTGCGTGCCGGTAAGAAGCACGGCCGGGTAAGATCAATATTATTGGAAGAAGAAGCTGCAACGTGACGGCGCGTTAACGTGTTAGCGTGACATGTCTATCGCCTTCTTCTCGTCTAAGATTAATTTCTCGCAGGAATTGATTTGAGCACGCCCGCCGACGTTCGTATAAGAGAAGCTTGCATGCCACGCTCACGTTTCACTTGAATACGCAGGTATGCTTCTGTAAATGAACTACTCGAAATTTGGCGCTCATCCTGTATCTGTCCTGTCTGCGTCAGCAAAGCGGACGCAGCTTGTAACCTGGAAGTTTTCCGTCATCGATTTATTTTTGTAAGGGGATTATGCCCCATAAATTAACAATACAGTACGCGAAATGCGCCTTGTTGTCAGGCTTGGCTGCGAGAATGGAACAAGATACGCGGCCGATTTTTCCCTACGTCCAGTCCTGTAAGTATACGTATTTTATCTGAGGGGCATTTGTTTCTCCACATTGATCAATTAACGTCACATCCATTGACCGACCACCCCCATTAGTCAAAGGTCAACAAAGATGAGCTCGTGAATAAGCTCGCCAGTGGTTCTACAACAGTGTTATTTCGGTGGCTTTGCGCGAGCCGTCCTCTGCCTACGTGCCTCCATATTCGTAAATGGCGAAATGTCTTGGACAAACATTCTTGGGCCACGTCGACCCCGGGGGTAGATACAGCTATTGTTCGTACGGAAGGCACCACCGCCGGACACTGTTTTCATTGCATTACAAGAGGTCCGTGCTGGGCGAGATGAACAGCCGGGAAGGCAAGCTCTCGGGTGTAGTTAGTCGCTGTGGACAAGACTCTTCATGATAATCAGGTCGCTCTCGCACACCAAAAGATCGCCAGGGTAAATGAAACGTGGCCGACGTGTAATAGGAGCCCCTTCCGTGGTAATCGTCTTGTCGTCTTCCGCTTTCTTTTTTCGATACGCACAGCATATCATAAGAAACCGCTGCCCAGATTATATCGTGGTTCGACTTTGTTTCTTCGCCGTCACGCTTTCCGAGCAAAATTAGGTTAACTGAGCGAATGAATGGCTGAGGCAAACGGCTTTAACTTTTGTTCTAGTACAAACACAGAAAAATTATATCTGCATTGCAAGTGTCCGTAAGAGCTCTTTGGAAACGACGTTCTTTACTCGTTTCTCATACCTTCCGTGAATTCAACGGTGTACGCAAGGTTTCGGGGGAAAAAAAAGCCGTAACTTTAGTTCTAATAGACCAATTTTTGAAAAATTGCGCCAGGTTTGGCAGCTTAAGGGTGCGTTTTTCTTTGCATACTAACCCAATGAAAAATAAATAAATAAAATGCAAAAGGCTGTGCTGTGTGCGTTTCAATGTCGAACTTCCTGGTCTTACTGTTCGAACAGAAAGTTAGAACTTTCGATCTTTCTGTTTTTCTTTTTGGTCTTGTAGACAAAAAAAAAAACGCAAACTAGAGATTCCCCGGTACTCTCTCCAGGTCAAACAACCAACTGAACGTCAGCTTTGCTGGCGCTATGTACTGCGCCGTGATGATATTGCCACTGAAAAATGAAGCAGACGAAATAGCGTCAGCTCTGAGACAGAATGTCCAGCCTCCGGGGAATAACATGCTGAAATTTCACAGAGAATAAATTCGGTGGACAGACGGGCGGGCAGCATGTTCAGCACACGCTGCTTGTAGCTTTCGCGAAAGAAAAAAAAAGAAAAAGAAAGAATTCTACACATCACGCCTATAGGCGCATCCCAGCCCGCCATTCCATCGAGTGAATGGCTGTCTATTTGTTACCGGACGCATTTTCAAGCCTTGCAAGCGGGGAGTACATACATGCAGCGCTAGGATTGCGCCGGGAAAGCAACCAGGAAGCGCTATTTCCGCCGTACTGAAACCACATCACGTGGCCGCCGTCCGGCTTAAACAAATAATATCCAAGGCATCGATCGCAAGACGCTATTACCAGAAAGACGAACGCCGAGATACGCGCAATGAAATTCAGCCAGGTCAGTTTCTCTGCCATAATCGAACGGCGACAGCGACGGCCTCCATAGAAAGTAACAGAAACACGGGGAAAGTAAGAGAGAGAGAGAGAGAAAGAAAGGCAAATGCAGGTAGTAAAGATGTACAGCCGCCTGCTTCGTCGCAATCCTGGCTGGGCTGAGACTAGGGAGCAACAAATACGACACGCTCTGATGGTAAATAAAAACTCTACGTATGTTGGCCGTAGTACCTGACTTTTCTCTTTCTCTCGCTCTCTCTCTCTTGATTCCTGCACTGCGTGAGTTAGAAGCGCTACAGGTCGGAGACTCTGACGGGCAATGACTTTGGACGCGCCTTTCGTGTGAAACGGACATTTGGGTTGAAATGACCCATTAATAACGGAGAAAAATAAAATCGGAGCAGCACGGTTCGCGTTCCGAAGAAAAATTGATGGCAAATTTTTTAAAAATGTGTACAGTAGAAGCACCGGCGTGCCGATACACTTCTTAAGCTCGCCTAGTTTGAAAACTTATCCTCGTTAACATCAAAACATATTCTCAGAGAGAGAGAGAGAGAGGGCAAACCTTTCGAACTTTCTGAACAACATTGCAATGCAATGCTGGCAGGATAACACGCATAGGCAGTTTAATGTATGAACAAGATAATGTACACAGCTCGCTACGGAAGCAATAAAAATCAGTGTCAGGGTATTTCCTTACGCTCAGTGCATGTTAGGGTAAGTATCTTGAATGAAACAATGATACGCATGACTTTTAGTGGCATCTCCTCCCTGTATTACCATTATCCAGAATCTAAACGTCTAACTCCTGCAATGTTTGGTCCGTTTAAAGGGATAAGGGAATGAAGGGAGAGCCATACAACGCAGAGGACTGCTTACTATGGTCCCGCGGGCTGTGCCGTCCAAACGTTCTCTTACAACGACATCAACAGCAAAGCAATGCGTGGCGACGTACCAAGAAGAAGCCGACGAAATGCCGGAACTTCGCAAATTAATTGTGAAGCCTGAGGTACCACTCAACGCCATAATCGGCGTCCTTGGAACGACCAATTGATTGATCAGAGCTGTCATCCAAACGAAGAGAGTCCGAAGCGTGGTCGCGTGGCTCAGCTGCAATTAGCCCGCTAATGCAGACAGTTCGCCTCTCACGACGACTTCCCGCATAATTCCGCTTGATTACCGGCCCATACGTAATGAGTCACCCAGCACGCTGCCAGCTGCTTGCAAATTTCGAGGCGAGTGCATTCAAAAGCGGGGCGAATGAAGATGCGGACACTCCCAACCCATTTCGACGACACGCTCCGCGGGCCGGCCCTGAGTCGTCCACTCCTTTAAAAGCGGAATCTGTCACCGCAGATCGTGAGGCGAACGGACGCTGGGCGAGGGGGGGCGGCGCCCGGCGAGGTGCTCATGCGAAATTCGACGCTGGTGCCACCGAACCGCGTCCAGGGAGGGGACACGTGCATTGATCTTCCGCAATCGCTATCTTCCTCACCGGCAGTAGCGTCCCCAGGCCGAAAACCAGTCCGCCATGCAAAATAAACCGGGGCTGGCGTCAGCGCAACCGCTGTCGTTCGGGGGACCCGCGGAACGAGTTTACTTCGGAACATGATGAGACAGCGAGTGCGTACGGCTTGGAAGGAGAACAACAACAAACAACGAAACGATGGGATGAGGGGGGGGGGGGGGGGGGTACAAAGTGCTGCCACAAAACACAAAGTTGCGCAAGCGGACGCGAAGGAATCACCGTACGAGCCAACGAAGACGACAGGGGAAAGGGCGCAGGTAGAGCGAAGGAGAGAGGTCTAGCAGCGGGAGTTCCTTCCGGAGTTTGTGGTATAGCCGCCAAAACGCGGCAGCAGTTGTTCGCGTGCGGCCGCGACGGGGGCCAGCTCACGAAAGAGCGAGAGCACGGTGTTCCACCCCTGGTATTACCTGCCAGAGAGACCGCCGCCACCCTCCCCTAGTGCCGCCACCGTCGCCGCATAATATCTTCGAGCCATGTGCGCCAGAGCAGGGAGGAATGGATAGCAAGTGACGACGCGGGCGTAAGACTGTGCGTGTCTTTTCCTTCCACTCAGAGAAGGAACCCTCACAAATCGCTGGGACGAAGGAGACGACGAGAATGGGCAAACAAAAAAGCGACACCGCGGTCCACGGAGAGAAGGTGGAGTATGCAGGAGCGTCGTCGTCGCGTCGTTCGGGTCGCGTTGGTCGTTGCGACGCAGACGAGAACGACGGTCGGCGGCCCGGCACTTGGAACCTGCTGGGCAGGGACGCCCGGGGAAGGTCGTTGTTTTGGGGGGAACGAGCCCTAATTGAAGGCGAAGCACGCAACCCGCCCGACGGTGACGGCGAAGACCCCTTCGCCGGGCTTGCGGGCAGGCCCCTCGTCTCGCCGCCATGTACGCCATTTATCGGCGCCCACGGGCAAAACGCCGTGGCGGGATGAGGATCGTCGTCGCAACTCGTCGGGCCAAATGAGAAGGACGCGCTATCTTCTCGGGCCAGCTTTGTTCGGCGGGGAATCGGTTTGATTGCTGCCGCATTTTCGACCCCGAGCGTTTAGGCGACCGAAACGCGCGCTTTGCGGCTATTGTAGCCGCGCTTGCTGGCAGTAGCGATTGTCGGGGTCTTGGAAGAGCATTCTCGCTGGCCGGCCTGAGCAGAAAATACGAGGAGGGTGGAGGAAGGGGGCTAGAGAGAGGCGTTGAGCGAGGCAACGAAGGACGCCAATTGTACTCGTGAAACAGGAAAACTACATTTTGTGCCCTTGTGTATCAGCCCGGATGGCTATTTGCCTATCCTTGATTACAACTTCGTCCTTTCTGTCAGGGAAGCGGACGCGAGTAAACTTGCACGAAGAAAAAGAAAAGAAACAGAATGAGAAGAAAAACAAATACTTCTGTGTAATGTACATTTGTAGGACTATCCCAGCTTTCTCTTAAAATAAAGCTCCGGCAAAAACTAAACACAAAGCTGCATTGATGAGAGCTATGCACTGTCGTTTTCTTAATCGGGACTTTAGTTTTTCTCTGATAGGATCACGGACTCAAACGTCCCTTAAGTTCTTATGAATGCTCCTAAACAAAGTTTTCAGAACTTTACTTTCTTTATCGTTATTCCTTAGAACACTCATGATTTTTTAAAGGCGAACTGCAATGACATCAAGTTTTCAGAACTTTTTAACGCTCATCCCACTAGTGTTGAGAGTCTCTCAATAAATGAATAAGGTTTTAGTATCTTTTTAAAAAATATTAAGTGCCTAGCTTGCAGACTTACTCACTTACTACGCTATTCACACCATTGTTAAGAAATTCGTCATACTTACGTATTTAAAGTCGATTTTTGCCAGTTCTGGGAACCAGAAGTTCAGAATCGACGAGCTGAATTCGGGAGCGGGGGACACGGAACTTTTAAAGGTCTTTGCCACACGCCAGTACAGACATATAGCTACACAGACTCCCAGGCCGCATGCAGAACACTTGTTTGTAACCAAATTCACAGACACACCGCAAACATACTCAAAATAAAGCTCTCAGAAAAGAAAAGAAATCACCCACACGGAAGGTAATCACGGATTACAAGAGAGGAAATTTCGATGCGATTAATCACGAGCTCGCCAACTTCTTAGATAACTTTAGGAATACGTACCTAACACGAAGTGTCAACTCTAACTGGGAACTTTTTAAGACTACAATGCTTAACCTCAAACACAAATACATTCCTACTACCCTCATTAAATCAGATTCCAACTGCCAATGGTTTAACAAACAGCTAAAATTACTTTGTAACCGAAAGAAACGCTTATACAGAACGGCCCGCCTAAGCCAAAGTTCAACTGCGTGGGAGCGCTACCGCGCATGCGCTGATCAGTACTTAACTGAACTAAAAGCTGCAAAAATCAAATTCTTTTCCCATGACCTACTATCAATTCTTCAATCAAACCCCAGCAAATTTTGGCGCATGCTGTCCCCTGAGTCACAATCTAATCGAATAAACCTCACTAACGCTGACGGAGAACCAATAGACGCTGACCAGTGCGCTTCTGCTCTAAATAACCACTTTACGTCTGTGTTTTCCTCTACCAACACCACTGATACGTTAACACTGCCAGAACCTGCAGCTGTAGCGATGCCAGAAATTGAAATTACCCCAGAAGGAATATTCCAACTCATTAACAATCTTAAAGTTTCATCCTCGGCGGGCTGTGACAGTATTAACAGTAAATTACTAAAAAGTACCGTTTCGGTCTCAAGCCAGATACTTTGCCTAATCTTCACACAATCATTACAAATAGGAAACGTCCCAGACGATTGGAAGAAGGCTCAGGTTATTCCCATTTTTAAATCAGGCAACCGCGCAATCCCAGCTAACTACCGACCTATTTCCTTAACCAGCATCCCATCTAAAATGCTCGAACATATCATAGCTTCAAACCTAATGACATATCTGGAATCCATCAAATTTTTCTTTGATCATCAACATGGTTTCCGGAAACTACTATCATGCGAAACACAACTGGCAGAATTCACACATGATATACTTCACTTCATGGATGACAATCTTCAAACTGACGCCATCTTTTTAGATTTCTCTAAAGCATTCGACCGTGTTCCTCATAACCTATTACTCTCTAAACTATGCAGCCTGGGAATCCCTCCCAACATAATTTTCTGGATAGCAAATTTTCTAAAAAACCGTAAGCAGTTCACCAGCGCTAATGACCACGACTCACCTCTCTCCGACGTAACGTCAGGCGTCCCCCAAGGTGCCTGTCTCTCCCCGCTTCTCTTTCTAATATACATAAATGACTTACCCACCAATGTGCTAACCAAATTAAGACTTTTTGCCGATGATTGCGTTTTATACTCTCCAATCTGTACACCAGACGACAGCGCTAAACTTCAACATGATTTAGATTTAATTGTAACTTGGTGTGATAAATCACTAATGCCATTAAACCTGACAAAATGTAAAATGATGTCATTCACCCGCAAAATGAGCCCAGAAAAATTTACCTATAGCATAAAGTCTGTTCCCATTAGCCCTACACAATCATACAAATACCTCGGAGTGCACCTGTCATCGTCGCTATCATGGTCAACGCATATTCAAATCATCTGTTCAGAAGCTTCACGCACTCTCGGATACCTGCGCCGCAACCTAAAATTAGCCTCGCCAGACATTAAAAAGTTAGCTTATGAAACTTACGTCCGACCGAAACTAGAATATGCTTGCTCAATTTGGGACCCCTCACAAACATATCTAACTAACGATTTAGAAAGGATTCAGAACCGCGCTGCCCGTTTTATTTGCTCCCAATACACTAACGATATCAGCGTTACCGCACTAAAAGAATCATTGAAACTGCCGTCACTTGAATCTCGTCGTATCATTTCTCGATTGTGTCTAATGCATGCTTTCTATTATCACCCTCAATCACGGCACGTCCTCCTTCAACCATAGCACATAACTTCATCCCGCATAAACCACAGTCACCCTATCGCACCAATAAACGGACACACCTCTGCAATGATTACTTCCTTCTTTCCCAATGGGATAACACTGTGGAACAAACTACCTGATAACATAGTCACGTGCAATAACCGCCAAATTTTCCGCAGTAAACTAAAATGTCACGTGTCGCAATCTAACTAAATGTGCTGTTTTCCCTGCCAATGTTTAAATTCTTTTTAACTACTGTATAAACTGCTGCCGCTTTTCTCTGGAAGCTTAACTTTGTACCTTTACTTTTTATTTGCATTTGGTAATATTGACGTTTTGCTTTGCATATTGTACTTTTTTTCATTGATCTCTGAATGTTTACGCTTGGAACCCTTTGCGTTTTGTTGAGTTGTTCATCATACCTTGTACCCCGCCCCCCCCTTATGTAATGCCTTCGGGCCTTTAAGGTGGAATAAATGAAACAAGTTCCTTGCTGCAAGTCAGAAGGGCTACAAGGTAGCCTGGGTACTTGAACACGATATGGCATGCCAGCAAAGGAGAACGCACTCTCACTCGCCCGGGTATTACGCCTTCAGGGCCAAACGCAAGCATACTTATGTGGATTGTGAGCGACGATGACAGCTGACGTCAGAAGTTCATGGCCGGTGCATTTCTTCATACTTGCTGCGACGTCAGCACATTTGCAATTATCGCGTACCAATTCGAAGAAGTCGGCCAGTAAGGCTATCGCCTTAACACATGTAAGCTTTTAAATACCTTTACGAATTCTTTTTTGGTAAGCTAAGTTTATCACGTGCAATGGCTGCTGGTCTGATGGATATCTGCGCACGTATTTTAGCGAAGAAAAAACTCAGATATCTTTATGTACATATGTACGCAGTTAACATGGGCTAATCGAATCGAAATAGTTGCTGCTTATGATTGGTATTATGGCGACAAGATATAATTTTTGCCCTGCCTGTTTCGGTCAACATTGCGGTAGTCTAACCACGCTTCCCACCATCCTCCTGCACCCTCCATCCCAACCAAACACAAATGCCCGCCGCCCGGTGATACGCACGCGGAGAGCCAGCTTCCTAACTTTCCAATTTCTTCACCCGGCTCGAAATGAATGAAAGAATACGACAGGTTGAAAGGTAGACACAGCAAAGCACGAGGGGAGCAATTACTGGGCAGGTGAGTCGCATAGGCGCCCCTTGCCCGCACGTGGGCGTCAGCACATACAGGATGAAGAAAGGGTGGAGGGGGCGGATATGCGGGTCTGCTCATTCTTGGGCGCAATCCGTTAACAGGGGGGCTCCTTCCACCCACCAACGAAAACGAGAGGGTTCGGCTCCACGTCCGCACATTCATAACCGGCGCGCGCGCGCGCGCGCGCTGACATGGCCGATGCCGCCGCAGCGATGTTATCACGGTACCCGATCCCTGTTGCGCCGCCGCCGCCGCCAAAGAAAGCAGGCTCGTTGTAGTACTACTGCGCGGACAGGGCTCCGACTGCGACGAGCGCCCGCCATCTCGTGGGCAATTAAGCCGCGATCCAGGGCCTCATTGTCAATGGAGATTGGGGTTGGGCCGACAGAGACATGTATATATCATGCCGGGACTGTCGAACAGCGTGGACAACGGCTCCTTCTTCGGCTGACCAGGCGATGTGGGCGTCCGGCGGTGCGCGAGCTATTTCCTCCTTATCAGCCACCACCTCGAGACGGGAAAGCCCGCGGTTGGGCTCGCGGGGAAGAACATTGAAATCGCCTCCCACAAACTGCGCGCATGCTGCGGAGAAGTGGGCTCGAATTGCACTCCGGCGGGGCAGAACGGGGAGCTCGCATGCGTGCAGGGTGGTCTGAATTATAAGAAAACGGATGCAGAGAATGGGATGGACGAATGGGTAATTGGGCTTGCTGATAAGTTATATGGGCCGGATGAGCCAGCGGGGTAGTCCATTCACAAAAGGAAGCCGGTAGGAACTAGCATCCGTGGCCTCTAGCCTGCGGCCACCCGACACCGCATTGTTCCCCGAGTGGCCCCAGTGAATACGTAATAGCAGACACGATACCCCCCAAGTGCACGTCGGAGTCTGCGGAACTATATATCCTTTGCAAGTGAGTTCTTCTGGTTTGTTATACGGGCGCTGCAGTAGTGCCGCAGTGGCTGGTTAGCAGAGGCTGTAACCCTCCGCATACCGCAGATGTAAACTGACAACCCCTCGTCCTACCTAATATAAAAAGGCCCCACCGCTAGGGATGACCATGGTTGTGTTATCTAGAGTCAATCGAAGCTTCCGCAGTTTGCCTTCTGAGTTACCTCCTCCCGCTTTTTTTTTTTCGCATTCGAATATTATTATTCATCCTCTGAAACATAGACTGCTTTTTGCTTCGCGGTTTAAACATGCGGGATGGCAACTACACCCCGCACTTTATTTAGACCTCGCACTTTATTTAGGCTGCTGTCGAGCCAGTCAAAACATTGAGTCCTTCCACACTGTGATGAGGGAAGTACAGCGAAGCTGGGCTTTGGTGGGATTTGCAGTGTTGGGGTTCAGCTATGTTGAACTACAAAGGGACCCTGCAACACTTTCTTCAACTTTGTGAACAGCAATAACACGATTAGGCGGGCTAGTTGGTATTCTGAATTCATGGCTGTACCTTTTGCGCAACTTTAGACGGAGACAGATACAAAAAGGGACACGAAGACCAGCGCACTCCTAAATGCTTGCAGAATGTAATCACCCAACACACCCAGCACTTAGATTACGGGGTCGCAAAGTACCTCAGCCAAAAATCACTGCTCTATGCCCATCAGATAACTGGTAGACAAAAAATTTTTCTTTCTTTTACGGTCTTGACGTTCTTCGACGGCGAAAATTACGTCACTAAGGCCATGTAGCGGCTGTTGGCCGGTTAGCAATGTATCTGGTGCGACGAGCAAATCGCGCAGTGCCGCTCTGTGCTGGCGATAAATATAGCTTTCACAGTGGTTACACACGCGAAGGAAAGAGTGAAAGCGAGTATCGAAAGTGTTGCAGGGTCCCTATAAGGACTGTGGCGCGATCTCCACGGCACAGAGTAAGGACACACACGATTGGTGGATAGACACAACAACACCTTATTGTAGCGCGGCTACGCCAGTCACGGTGCAGGAATAAGTGCGCCGTACAAGTGACCGCCGAGGAGCGCGCTGCATTGCGCAATGTAACGGAGGGAGAGAGAGACTCCGCGCGTAGCGAGAAGCTTGCGGGACTCGAGAAAGGAGCGGCGGTGGTGGAGATTCACATAAAGTGGGGCTGCAACCATACTACCTCCGTAAATGGGCATGCTTCACTGCGCAACAAATAATGTGGGAAAGCCAGCTTACAAAAACGAAGCTCACAGCAACTTTATTGAAGTCGACTTCACCCCAAAAGAATGACGCCAGATCAACGAAGCAAGCGGCCTGTAAAGGGTGCACCTCAGCAGACTGGGTCGTCTTGCGGGAAAGCAACTTTTAGTACTAAAGAGTACGTTATATTTAGGATTGTTTGTTTTCAGTTTTTATATTTTAACACGATAGTGTTTTATGCCAAGATTTCACTGACGTCATATCCGTCACGGAAATGACGCCAGCGCACCTTTGCCAAAGCGACCCGCCAGCAGGACGTCGCTCGCCAAGCAGACCCACAAGGCAGCCGCCGACCCTCAAATCATGCTCAGCCGCAGATTTCACCGCACATTTCACTTCCGTGTTTTGCCGGTTCCTATGACAGAGGAACCAACCACATTTTGTTTGTATGAATTTTCTTCATAAACAAAAAAATGCTGATCTCGCTCGGTCTGTCACTGGAGGCTATCTGCTGGATCCTAGCCATACATAGCTTTACCGTGATGACTAAACTGTCTTTTCGTACCTTCGTAACAACAAAGTAATATAAAGAATTGGGCAGCCACTTTATATTGCGGAATCATTGTAGTTCATACGATTCAGATGAACGTAGAGTAGTATTGCGTCGCTGCGAGCAATCTTAACTTCCTAGTACGCGTGTAGAGGCAGTAAATTTGCTCAAATGTATTTTACCCCGAATATAAGAGAACCAACGGGAAATGATATGTTCCTATCTCTGCGGCTAATGCCGGAGCTAATGAATGGAACGCTAAACTACTGACCAATTTTCTCCGTGTCTGCTGCGTGAGAGACATAATTAATGCAGCGGTGACCCAACTACGCGTAACGAAAAGGGGGCGACCGCGGTGATGACGCGCGACCAGAAGATGTTAGCCCGCATTTACCTGCGACCATCGTCCCCCGCAAAGCTCTCGTCGTCCCTTTCTCCCGGCTACGAAAAATCAGACGCGCAAACGCGGAACTCCAGAGCAAGTTCCCGAGTTGTTTCCCCCTTCCGCCAAGGTTTGCGCGAGGCGGTCATTTAAAGGCCAACCCCGCGCAGTTCTCCGCAAACAGACTCCGAAGCGCCCACTCACGCGCTCAAAGCGCGGCGCACAGTGGCCGGTAATGCGCGCACAAAGCGCGGCGCGCGCCCGCCTGGCATGCATGCCGGCTGCATTCCGCCGCGCTCACTTCTCTCAGTGTCGCCTCTTCGCGACGCGTTCTCGCCGTGGAGCGCCGGAATAATGCCAACGTCAGACGCGAGAAGTACCGCACTGGAACTGCTGGAGTGGGGCGCAGAAAAGCCATCAAGGCGCAAGCCATAGAGGGAAGAGGCAGCCGCTGCACAGACCCCCTCCTTCCTGTCAGCGTCACAACTTCCATCCTCGCCTCGCCGTCCGGGGCCCTTCCTCGTTGTGAGCTGCTCGCTGCAGGCTTTTCTCGTGCGCCGCATCTGCCACGGGCCTCAACGGATTCGTTCCCCCGCACTCACAACGCGCGAAAAGACGCCCTATGCGAACACGTAGGTCTCGCCAGCGAGCGCGACACGTGATTAAGCCTGACCATGATAAAAAGGGCTCGCACCGGCGGCGTCCGAGACAAAGGAATGCAGCACTTCCGCCATTTCAGGTTTGTGAAGCAGGTCCGCTCCCGTGTACGACGCCACCCGGTCGAGTCGCCGCTAGGCGCAACGGACACGCCGCGCTTGGGAACACCCATGGCGTCACCGCGATGCGCCCAGGAGAGCGCGAGATATCAGCCGGTCACCGCGATAGCGAAACGGGACTTGCGGCTTCGCTGCTCGCACGTTCCGTTTTCGGGCAGCGCGGACTAAGCGGTCATGGGAGGGTCTTTGGACGGGTCGCGCACACAGCGCCTCCTTGTGCCCCTCGACGACGGCCGTTTAACCGCATTAGGTGTCCACTGAGAGTCACTTGTTCGTTGGCCCAGCCTTGGAGGTAAGGAGGAGGAAAGATTGCCGGCCCCAAAGCCTGCTTTCCGACCGGCAACGGCGATTGGCGTTTGCTCAAGTTCACACGTCCTTATTTCGGTCGCCGAAGCGGGCATTCGGGACAGCGCTGCTTACTGCGCTATTGCGGTTTCTTTATTGGCAAGAGAGAACGCACAAATAAATGTTCTTAGCGGCGCACGCCTCACGCGAAGGTCCTGAGAGAGAGAGAGAGAGAGAGAGAGAGAGAGAGAGAGAGAGAGAGAGAGAGAGAGAGAGAGAGAGAGAGAGAGGGAGAAGGCTTTTCATTGAAAAAGCAGAGAGGTTTGCCGGCGTTTACAGTCGCCTACATGCTTCTCCGCTGACGATTGGGGATGGGGGAATAAAAGGCCAAAGAAAGAGCTGGGCAGGAAAAACAACGAAAAAAACTTGTGGACTCGTGGACTTGGCGCGATAACATACTTACACAAATATGGTTTTTCGTCTGAGCTTGGGCCACGTAATTTACAATTTCGAAATTGATGATGATCGTTGGATGTTTATGGCGCAAGGCCAACAGGGGCAAAGAGCGCCAAAAGAAAATTTCGAAATTACGCCAATGTCATCCAAATAAGAGAACAAAGACCGTAGAGATTGGCGCTACTTCGAGGGACAAATCCACAGTCCTAAAATAATCTGGAGAGTTATTGGTCCCTGTTCTAGAAGTTCAGTGTTTTCAAGGAAGTGCGATCGCGGTTCCATGTAGGCGGCACATTCTAATAAAATGTGTTCAACTGTTTCGACACAAGAACAATTATCACACTGCGAATTTGGCGTCGCTCCAAAGCGAAACAGGTAACTATTTGGGTATGCACGGTTCTGCCGTAGACGATGATACAACATTTCCAGGTTACGAGGGAGCTGTCTCGGGAGTCTCGACTTCATTTCTGGGTCAATAGTCTGCAGAAAGCAGCGGGCATTTTGCCAGTTACTCCAAATCTTTCTATGGTTGTATGTACGAGCATGTTTCTCGAGATTTTTCGACTTCAGGGGGCGGCGTAGGGGTTTCACATCTCCTGCAACGATTGCGAGAATCAGTGCAGCGTTACGAATGCTGGAGCGCTGGTACAGTACGCGCTAAGAAACTGAAAAAATAAATCAGTGAAGCTTTCCTGCAGGTTCTATGAAGAAATGATTTGCGCCCGCGCCAGAGGAAGCGTTCATAAACCATGGAAATTGCGGAAGCTTTGGCGGCGCTATGTAGAGGAGCCAAACAGCGTAGCTGCCTGTGGAAGGGGGAGGTGGGTGGAGGAAGGAAAACGATGTCACGGAAGTCACGATTGTCGCAGGTGGAAGAAAATGGCACGCTTTTCGCACAAAAAGTTGGGTTTGAGAAATGCACCTGGTGTGCCTCCGTGGGGTCATTTCTTGACGAGGTATTAACCGATACAAGATATTGCATTGCGGAAACTTTGAAATTACGACTCAGCATATTTCTGAGCTAACTTGCACAAAGAAACTAGTTAAAGGCATAATTTTGTCGTAGGGAGCAAACACGCTCCTTTTATTTTAATTCCCAATTACAATTCGTTCCAGCATCATTTTTTTTTTTGATCCGCTGCGGATCCGGCATCCCCATGACGTTAATTTTGAAACTGCGACTGCACACTATCCATGACAATGAATAAGGTCATTTTAGTTATCAGAAACGGTACCTGTGTTTCGGATAAGTGAATGAGAAGGCCAGGTACAGCTGTTTTCCACCAGAATGCTCCCCTCCTAGGTCAGGACAAGTTACAATGGCACTGTCCCAAGACTAAATGCTCTGGCATACTCCAAAAGCAGCGGCTGACGTTGCTGTGCTTTTTGCAACAAGTCCTGGAGGGCTTTGCCAGTAAAGTTATCTACCTACCAAGCCGCGGCCCCGGGTGGCTTCGTGCAAAAACATCTACGGCAACCCTGGCTTGAAGGGGCCTCCCTTTTAAAGAAAATTAATTAATTCACATTAGTATAAATTAGGCAGAAGAAATGGACGTGGGCATGGCATGTAATGCGAAGGCAAGATAACCATTGGTCATTAAGGGTAACAGAGTGGAACCCTAGAGAAGGCAAGCGTGGAAGGGGGTGGCAGAAAGTTAGATGGGCAGATGAGATCAAAAAATTTACGGGGACAAATTGGTCGCAGTTAGAACAGTACCGGGATAATTTGAGATTAATGGGAGAGACCTTTACCCTTCAGTGGGCATAGATAGGCTGGTGGTGATGATGATGATGAATTTTATTCCCTCCTTCCCACCATCTCTCTCTCTCTCTCTCTCTCTCTCTCTCTCTCTCTCTCTCTCTCTCTCTCTCTCTCTCTCTCTCTCTCTCTCTCTCTCTCTCTCTCTCTCTCTCGCTCGCTCAAAGATGGCCTTATATTGAAACTCTGGCAGTGGATTCAAACCCAGAAATGTTTCCACCACTCCATTCTGAACTATAATAAAAGACACTAGTGACGCTACGCCCCATAAGGTTCGTGTTAACGGTAAAACGGGGGTCGTCTTAGCGGTGAACGCGAGTTACAACTTCACGCAGCACAATAAAGTGCACAGCATTAGACACCGGACGCGGCGCATCCACGGGTGAATGAACATGGGGCTAAGCGCGTGCGTGCGAACTCGAGGGACATCACACGGAAACAGTTTACAAACCACAACAGATGCCGACACGCCAACGGGCCTCGGCACACGCTTAAAAATAGAAACAGAAGGGACGCGTCTGCTCGTGCAGCAGCTGCCGCGCTTCGGTGTCATTAGGGCCGCTTTGGCGCGTTTAGGCAAAGCAGGTGTCGACAGTCGGCACTCGCCACCGCCGAAGCGCGTAAGAGTTGTACACCTGTCGCGCAAACGAACACGCGTCGACCCTCCTCAGTGGTGGGTCTCATTTGTTCGCGACTGCCAGGAGTTCCCGTTAACGACGGCAGCAGCGCTCGTAGGCGAGGACGTTCGTCGCTCCTCGGGGTACTTCTCATAAGCAGCGTACAAACGCGTCGGTCACGCCGCGGCGTCACGCGCGGGTGCCGAGACGGCCGCGCTGCCCAAACACTACTCCGGCGAAAGAGTGCATTGGAGGGCTTATATGCCGGGACTCCCCACCCCATTCGTGCTTGCACGATGGCCAATTTAGTTCGTTGTGCTGTCTTACGGCCAAGCACTTTAATCTAGTCTCAGTCAAATTGCCCCTTGTTTGCTCCCTCGGTATTAGCGAAGACGCTACGGAGACGAGCCTCTGGAGGCACTGAATGCCCCTCGCTTCTGTCTACACGCTACAAAATGTTCCTATTGAAGCTTGGAGTGATTCCGAAGACATATTTTTGCCCAGTTGTCCGTCTCTTTCATTCTCCTCTCTGTAGTGACCCTCAAGTGAGGGTTGACAGTGTTCATAAATGAATAACGATTTTTGTAGCATGAGCTACACTGCCCGAGGTTGAGCAGTTTCGCGTGGCTCCTGGAGAGCCGTGCTGCGCATGCGTGAGGAACAGTGACGTCACACGGCGCACAGCTGGCGCGACGGAGCCGCCGCCGCCGCGACAGGACTGCACTGGACTGGATTGGATTTCAGTGGAAAACGTTTTAGCAGCAGTAAGCATAATCATCAGCTAATCCTAGACAACCAAGAGACCTAAGATTAATTAGCTGGACCTTAGCTCACGCTACGTATATCCTGGCATAGCCGAGCTAAGCCACTGCTAATTTCTTTTATTCATTGATTCAGTTCTACTCAAAAGAAGATTACGTTTCTTTGTCTCCTGAGAAAATTACGCAGCAGGCGGGAGGAAAGACAGTATTGGGCGTTTCTCGACAAAACGGTACAAACGTACTTCATTACTTCATCCTGCAAAAGCGCGCGGTTCTAGCGACTAATTGTTTTTTAAAAGTTGCTAATCTATGCGATGTCTCAATACTCGTGAGCACAACAGACAAGATGTTAAATCAGAATCGAAGCCTACTCTTCGTTTTTTCCAAGACGTTTATACTCATTTTAGTGGGCGAGAGTGCATGAATTGCTTTTGGTTGTAATTATAGCGTCCTCTGCCGACCCCTTTTTTTTACGAAAGAAATGAAAGGTGATAATGTTACCGAATTGGTTCCATGGCGCCCAGAGGCCGGAGTGAGGTTATTCCTTTATATTTTTTCCCATTTATTGGTACAAGCTGCCATTTATTGGCTACTGTTATGAATTACATTTTCATAGCGCTGTAGATAACAAGTAAAGGGAACCATTTTTTATGATTATTTTAACGAATCCAAATTTTGTTGGTGTCCTGTTGCTAGCATTATGACGCTAGTCACGCCGGAGTCCTCTTGTTACTCGATTTGTTTTTTTCTCGACCGAATAACAGAAGCGGCGGGGATTTCCTTTGAAACTTCCAATAAACGTTGCCCCCCTTCCCCCCCCCCCCCCCCCCACCACCATTTTCTCGCCTGACAACAAGCGTGTCGCGGGTATAAACTATTCATTTTAACAGCTCTGCTAAAGGGCAGGTCGTGGGACACGCGCATAAACATTGTGTATAATTTAGTATGGCATTCAAAATTAGAGTTTCTTCCTATAGCAACGCAAAGTTTAAATACGCTTATCCGTAGTGAGGCAATTACCTTTCTAGTACCAAATGTCCACGACCGATAATCTATCGAATTTTCGGAGTGATTCACAACAAAGAGCGGTTTGAAAAATTCGCCGAGGTGTCGAACTGGGCCCTCCAACGACATCGAGGTGCTTTTATATGTGAAAGCGCCACTACGGTAAAACGACAGCATCGCTTAGGAGCACTTGAAAACTACAGGGCTGCACGTTGATTACGGAAGGTCTGCCAAGACTGCGCCAATCAACACTAATATGTGCCGTAACGACGTCAAAACTGACGAGCTCAATCACGGAGCGTACGAATACACGCACACGCGTTCAACCCATGCCTATCGATGCCATAAATCAGCTCTATCCGTTTCCGCGATCACGGCGTGCTGTTGATGGTTGTCATCAGATCGAAACAGAGTACAGCCCTCATTAGAACACTCCTTTCCGGTCCGTTACACGGCGCCACAGGCGCTTCTTTCCGCGTGCTATGATCGGGTATTTTTAGGGCTCAAGCCGTACTCGGCTCGTGCGACGAGTGGCCCGTCGTGTATTGGTAAATAAGTCAGTCTGACGACGCAACGGGAATCGATTCAGGGTCGGGCATTTAAAGGGGGAATCGATTCGATCAGTGCGCCGACCCCTCTTCCCGCCCTCCCCCTCGCGCCCTCGGCTTGATCGGGCGACTCGCACGCACCGTCGCGCGGGTGCGCAGGGGTGACCGCGAGACCGTCGCCCTTGCATGGATGCGCGGCCTTGGAACGGCGCGAACGCAATCTGACCTCTCCTTCCTCTCGATCAGTAGCCTCCCCCCACAGCTCGCTCGGCTGCATTCGAATCTGCCGTCGTCGAGTGGAAATTAAATCGAATCGGGGAACCGCGATAGCACCGTCCGGCGTCACGGTGCGTCCGGTAGCATTCATTACTCGTGACGTTTTCGATAGCCGCCCGTGAGCGCGTGTGTGGCACCGTTGTTGAAGTCTGAAAAGCGGCGAGTGTGCACGTACTGTTTGTCCGAACCTTGGATGATCGCGTCGGCTGCTTTGATTTGCGATGGAAGTTGTGCGGATAAAAACGGCCCGTTTCTTTTTTTTTTTTTTTTTCCTTTCCCCCTTAACGGTTCGGTGGGCGCTAACGAGCACTGAAACTTGTAAGATGCGATTTAAAAATAGCGAGTGATGGCAAACAGAATCCTTTTAAGCGTTTGGGCGCGTGTTTAGAAACGAGCAGAGAATGGAAACATGGTATTTGCCATCATTTAGAGCAGAGGGATGTGCCGTTTTTCTTGCACCCTTTCAAGTCGCCCTTTTCAGAGACACTACTACAGTGGTGTAGACCCATGTGTCCGCGTACCATGTGTCCGAGTCGTTGCGGCAAAAAATAATTAAGTACAGGAATACGAGCCACGTGTAAGTGCAGCCGACCCCAGAACGTTTTTTTTTTTTCCTTCTTCTTCTCATTTTCAATGAAAAAACCTTGGATATCTGTGTTTCGAGCGTGCGCGTTATTAGGTACAGAAAAGACGTGGTGTAAACAAGGTTCAAGTTTCAAGAGCCGGGGAGCGTCAGCTGGAGATCGCGCGTCGGAAAAGGGAAACACCAGTGTGTGTAGGTGCGTAGTCGCACCCAATGTACCCAAAGGGGTTAAATATAAAGCATTCAACACTACTAACTTTAAAACATGTGTAAGAGGCTGTTCAAAACGCAGCAAATCTATGTGACACGTTCGATCGATTGTAAAAAAAAGTGGGAAGCAGAGAATGGACCAGAAAAAAAAATTGGATTAAATTTTTTGCCATTGCCGCGAGTTGTATAACCTGCGTATGAAGGATCACAATGTCCGCCCCAGTCAGTGAGTGACGTCGCAAGCGTCGAATGCTTGGCGAGAAAAACGAATAAAAAAAGAGCCCTCATGCAGGCTATAGTGGCGGCGGTGGTATTTCGCTCAAAAGAACGAGTAGCGCAAACCGTCACGGTTCAGGTAGCCCGAGCGATCTAGCCCGCGACTTGCGGTGTTTGGCGTCAAAACGAATACGGGAAGTGCATCGGCCTATATACGCCTAACTAGGGCCCTACGGCGTCCAAGAAAAGCCTCTTTTCCTTTTGCACTGTCTCGAATCGAACGCTTGCGGCAAACTTCCATGGTCGGTCTAGCAAAAGGTTGAACTTCAGAATTATGTGTGTCGAACTGGCGTAGAGCGTAGGAACATGCACGCATGCACGCATGCGCGCGCAGCCCCCCCCCCCCCCCCCCCTCAACACCCACGCACGCGGACGCACGCACACACATGCACACACACGCACTAATCATTCGATCGGCTCTGCGCTATTTTAGACTCGAATTTTCATATCGAAAATACATGCTCCAACAGTTACGCCCACGAAAGAAAGCTTTCGTCGACCGCATGGCCCTTTTTCCGATTCATCTGCTTCCGATGTTACCAGCCTAATCAGCTTGTAATGCCCCTTTGGCAACTAACGAAACGGAATTGCACTATTTTTTTTTTGTTGATTTTATGGCTATTATGGCAAGTTCGGAATGTAGTTGTAGCCATACACGTCCCAAGATGTCTACAGAGTGCACGCGTTGACGGTAGAAAAAAAAAAGGAGGAAATAAAACTTGCGTGTTGCGTGAGCAAGTCAAGCCATATCTGAACTTGAAGGAGCATCAAACGGGCTAACAAAACCCTCCGCTGTTTGTGTCGCGCCTGAAAGCTAGAAGCGCTTTGACAACTATCTGTGTCGCCAGCGCAGGACTTCTACCTCTGATTTCCATAGCACAGTAGATATTCCATATGTATAGCTGTTTTGAAGTAAGCCCTGCCGATAGCAAGGAAAGTCCCTGCAGCGACCGGTTGGACAAAAAATAGTGCACACGCTTTGAAGAATACAATAGAGGAATCACTGCCTTTGAAAGTGTTTATAAGCTCATTGAGTGTAGTGCTAGATACCTGATTCAAATGCTTCGCGACTATACAATCTAATGTCAAGACGCGTTCGTTCCAACGTTAAATACATCAAAATAGAAGGTTTCAGATGATCAAAATGGGTTTCGGGGCCTTTTATTGTCGCCTACGTTAAGAACAATTTCGTTGAACAGTCTGAAAGTATTCTTTTTATACGGGCTGCTTCTACGAGGCCGACTTCTTACACAGCTTGTGTAATATTGCCAGCTTGTTTTGTTCTAAAGTATTCCTGCGTTTCCACACAAGCGGTCTTCTGTACGAACGTAAATAGATACGGGCCGTTCTTCCTCAATAGTGACTGTCCGGATGCCAAAGCAGGTTCCACCATAACCTCCTCCTTTGCCGAGAGAATCTGATTAACAGAACATGCTGAGCACGCTTCCGGCCACCACACTTGCGACAGAAGGGAGAGAAATATGCCATCGATACCTGATTCTCGATCGCCACAAGATTCGCACCTTATCGGCATCGCCACTGAAGTTTATTCGACAACGCGACCTCCGAAAGAGCGAGTCTTACATCGGTAGAAAGCACCAGAAAAAAAAAAAAAAAAAAAAAAACAGCGGTTCAAATCAAGAAGCTGACGAGGGAATATCTCGTACGTGCTGTACCGATACCGACGGAAAGCACATTTAACGACAAGCGCGTTTGAAAGAAGTGAAGAAGGGCGCAGGTGTGTGCGTGCTTGCGGTAGGAAGGTGGAGCGGGAGGGGATAGCGAGCAAAGCAGGGAGGAAAGAACCTACTGGCAAAATTCAAACCACGCACTTCGTTCGCCTCGCGGCGAGACAGGTCTATGTACCGAAACTCCGGCTCTACGGCAGCAGCACAGAAGCTCGCCATCTCAAGAGCGATCTCGAGAGGTTCGCCAGGCTCCTCGGCCGCCGTCGGTGCTTGAAAGGCGAATCGGCGCCGACTCGAAAGCGTGACGGCTCTGCACTCGCATCGACATCGCGGGCGCCCCGCTTTTCCGCCCAGAAAGTTACGACGAAAGTAAGAGAAGCGGCGCACAAAGTCCTTGTTTCGGGAGAACCCTTTGAGGCCCCTTATCGGCGACCCCATTTAACGATACGCTCGTCGTCTCCCCCTCCACCGCGCGTGTTTTCCACACAGGAAACACACGCCATTACTCCTCTTACGTACGATCGAAATCCTCGGCGCGAAACACTCTATCTGCTTTTTCTCTACCTTGTCCCTATCCCCGCCCACGCGCGCTGTGCCGCTGTACACCAGCCTCTTTCTCCACTCACTGTTCTCCCTGTGTTTCGGGAGAAATGGGGAGATGAAATCAGCAACTGCGTACACAAACGGACGCGAACGATTCGGAACAAAACATGGGGCGATCCCCCCTCTTGCTTTCTCGCTCGTTCACAATGTTGGGAAATGGTTCCCATACGATTTATGTCCCGATCATTTGTTAAAAACGGGGTCCAAAGGGAAGAAGAGGAGGCGCCGTGTCGTATAAAACAGAGAATAGTGTGGCATTCGTTCGCTGGTAAAGCGGGCGCGTTTATTCATTCCTTCCGAAAGCCCGCATTTGCCTCCTCGAAAACAAAACACGTTAAATGAGGTGCCGCCTAAGAGCCCGAAGCTAGCATCGTCATTTACAGCATGGGCACGGGCCCTGCGCAAAGCGTCTCACTGTACGTGTGTTGTTCGTATTCGCCAGATATTTCGTAGCTGCTTGGAGCTCACAGGTCACGGTTTGTTTATTTGTTGTCCTAACTCGTTCGCTACATCCCGAAATAGGGTTTATACAGAAATGAGTCCACAGTAATATTGCCGCGAACCATACATTGGGTTTGTTTATTTATGTTTTGTTTTCACTGACGGGCTGCGTCGGTCTGTGTTATCTGTGCGCGAAGGGAAGCGCGTGTTCCATTCTTTATTTTTATGCCGTACGTGGCCTCTCTTTTGATAGGGAGAGCGTTTCGAATTATCGCCAACGGCCTAGAATAATCTTCTTTGATCTACAGTGTTGTGGATGTAATTGGATGGTTCGCGAAACACTCGCTGAAATGCCCGCTGAGCAGAAGCCGCAGCATTAGATTATCCGGCACTCGCCTGCGCACGTCACTCTGTTGGCTGCTGCTTCGCCGCATGTGTATTATTTGAGTTGTTAGGGGAGGACAAGTTCGCTCCAAAAAACTTGTATTTCCTTCAAGACAGCTGCGTCGTCTATGGCTAAGTGATAATATGCTGTAGGGTACATACAATAATAAATGCCAAAAGCGTCTGTTGTGCTCGCATAAACATCAGTCATAATATTAGAAATTCGGTGTTACGATGAGTTTTTCAAAGAAGCGTCAATAGAAAGCCTTTTTTGAGGGACGAGCAAAAGCTAAGTGAAATATTTCAACCACAAATGTTGCTTCGGGGCTTGCCCGATTCCTTCAAGTGCATCTGGCTCAGGTCCGTTTTCAATGGCGAGAAGTACGTGCAACACCTGTTTCCTTTTCACCTCTTCTAATCATTTTGATGGGACAGTCAGTGTGGAAGCTGTCGTTCAATGGGCGACTGATGGGCATCGCGATACCGGGGAAGTTGAGCCGAAAAGTGTTATCGCGTAGGCGCCAGGCTATCTGGTCTCCATCGAAACAAGTTTGGGGAGTACGAACTAGTCTGTTTGGCGAAACAAAAGCCCGGCGGAACGGCTGTCGCAACTGCGCGCAGTGTTGAGTGTCGCAAGCCAGAAGCACCAAAGTGGCCCAACGCTTTACATTTTCTTGCTGTTGCGGCTTTTCGCCAGGGGTGAACGGTCAAATTCGTATTGCAACTTTGTTTCTCTGAATCGATTCTGAAGAATAAAAGTGCCATTAAGTACACACTACGCTCCATTGTTGCAAGAGCCCCGGCCTATGTCTTCGATCTTAGATGTTTTAGGTGGCTTGCCGGCAGAGATTTTTGGTATCAGATTACGTTTTTTGTAATTTTGTTGAAAGGCTAAGAAAAACAAGCAACCCACTGAAGCTGCTCAGGATCAAGCTGAATTTTTCTTGACTTGTCATTCCTTCAGCAACGAAATTCAGATAAAAGTTCATCAGCCTGAAAACGCGGAGGAGGGTCACTGAAGAAGGACGTGTTACCGTATCGTCAGCATTCACGCGAACTGAAACTAGACATCAGTAAAAAAATGTGTATATTCCTTTTAAGCTCTGAAGGGAGGATAGTATGGCTACGCAGTGCTACAGCAATATTGCTTAAGCAATACGGCTATGGCAATGCTGGGAGAACTACACACTGTATTTTTATAAGGAAAGCATGATTTATTTGCCATGCATGGTTCTTCTCGTCCAGGACACATGTTTCTCGGTTTCACCAAGAAACAACGTCATTTACCCCTTTCGTCCAGCAGTGCTTCTAGCTTTGTCGTTGCCACTATTATTCCTCGGAGAGAAACGCACTGACCGTGAACTCAGCCTATTGGACGGTAGATTCAGTTCTGCAACATCGGTCCTGACCATCAAGTTTGCAGAATGCGACCAAAACTAATATCCGTTAATTTAACAATATATGATTGCACGAACGTCTACAGTGCCTGAGAAAAAGACTTAGTACACGGGCTTTCCCCCTCCTATCTCTGTCTTCTCTTTTGCACTTTCTTTAATACCCTGAATACCTTTCACCCCAGTGCAAGACACTGCACTGGGCTGAACAGCTGGTTAACCTCCTGGCCTTTACGTTCATTTCCTTCTCTAAAATATTCCTGCCAAACTTGAATAAGGCCACATGTACAGAGATGTCACTGGTTCTCTGCCCGAACCACCCTTTTTTTTAATGCGTAACCATTCGTTGGTGGGTACCCTAGTAAACCTAACCTAATGCGGAAAAGTGGGATACCTCATAACTGTGTTCCCCAATTGTTCCCCAAGTTCACATACGTATTCGTTATAATAGTGCGCGTGCAGCTGATTTGTTGCACTAGGATCGCTAAGAAAGACTTAAAAAATAAAATAGCAAAAAAAAACGCGTGACATTATGCATGAGCAATGCACTCAAGTATAACGGTGAAGCCCACTTTAAAATTAAGTACTATGTTTTACAAGGATATAGCCTTTCTTATATTGATATAAGGCTACCTACACTGACCCGCTAAAATGTCTTTTTAGCAAATGCACGTGTGTACAGTATTCATGCCAACTTTAAAAAGATTCAGCATATACCAGAACGGCTGAAAAGAACAAGCGAACCTTTCTCAAAACGTCCATACAATTCCTCCCTTATGATCTCCTCCTCGCGTCGATAAGCGCAAAAAACGACTTGCTCTTCGCGAAAGGACCGTGATGTGCTGTGAGGCTGCTCAAAAAGTTATTCTAGTGGTGACTAACTGAAGAGGGACATTTCCATCCGCTACCAATTCGCCGTGGAGGCGCGCACAGTAACATATCAACGAGTGCTCCTAAAGCGCTCAGCGCTATAAGTGCGGAACATATAGCCTTCTTTTCTCCTAACCGTGCCCGTCGTCGGACTTGTAGCAAAGAAAGAAATATCCCGAGGTAAGACGGGAATCACAATGAAGAGCGGATAAAAGCAAGCATACGCCGAAGCCCTGAGTGCGTTGCCACACTGTATGTAACATCTGTAGTCTTAAGCGAACCATGACGTAATAACCGGATTGTGGTATCACGTTTCGCCAGGGATTTCGAGCCGATGCCGGTCTTTTGTCGGACACTGCCATAACTCCTTCCAGATGAAAGTAATCGAACAAGAAAGCGAGCTTGTCAGCTGGGTTTATCATTTCACCATCGGGCCTATTTGCCGCCATAGGACAGCTAACCCTCTTAGATACCCCTTTCTTTCTCTTTCATCCGTTTTGTCTATATAAAAAACAGCTTAGATAAGTAGTGAACTCAACTATAAGGTTAATTTCCATGCTTAATGCCTAGCGTTTGAAGTGAGTTATCGACAAAGTACTCAAAAGGGATATTACTTGATAGTATTGCACAAAAACGTTGCAAACAATGCATTATAACATCTATCGAGTGCAACTCGCAGTGATCCAACATCTATCCTAGATTTACCTGCCGCACGGGACCGTCGACTACCCAGCCAAGTATAGTATCTCAATAGCTGGTATTGTACGCAGTGGTTGGACAAACTTGTTTCTTCAGCCAACTTGCCACCTTCCGAAAAAACCTTGACCCTTTCTCTTTGTCTTTATTTAAATAGCTTTTCGGTAAGCGATCAGCAGCCGAAGAGCGAATTGCGCCAGTAGCAGGGCAAGCAAGTTTCATAGCCGCAACGATGTCATCGTCAGGGCCAGAAATGTTGAGATTTCGCTTAATGGCTTTCGAAATCGTATCTCGACCTTAATGAACGATATCGATCGTTAGCCGCCAGGGTTCCCGCGTGTTCTGGGATTTGCGTGACCGCCGTGCGCGAGCACGACTGTACAGAGGCCGAATATTCCCCGTCACCAGGGCACGTTACACATCACGGTGTAGATATCGGCTTATTCCAAACGTATATTCCGATCCCTCGATTCGTAGCGCAACGTACCGTAGCCTACAAATGACCCTTAGTCGTGCCGTACAACTTTCCTCCTCCAACGCGGGTGAGCTTTGCCTGCAAGCCTGCGTGCCCTGCCGGGAAATTGCCCGCGTCCGCGACTCGGGGAGGTCGGCGGTGAAGGAGCTTACGGCCTTGAGAGCAACTTCGGTTTATAACGCGCGAGCCTACATGTTCCCACTTTGAACATTCATGCCACGGATGTATGAAGATTGTCAATCAAGGGCACGTGTCATCGGAAAATGTATTGCCGGTGTTTTAAACCATCGGCACGCGTTGGCGGCAGCCATGGAAGGGCATTGCTACGCCTTGAATTGAGGTCATAGAGATGAAGAATGCCGCGTAAAGGTACGCGCACACTAGCGTCAAACTTGCCGTGCCGCCCTGCCGACGGCCGCCAACGGTGTCGCCTGCGCTGCGGGTGAAGGCTGCGGCGCGACGCCGCTGGCGGCCGTCGGCAGGGCGGCACGGCAAGTTTGACGCTAGTGTGCACGTAGCTTAAGCTCGACATTGTGTTGCTAGGCAACACCAGGATAGCCTATGAGCAGGTATGCAAGAGGGAAGGTTCGAACCACGTCGCTATGCATAATCATGCACAGTTAATTTACTAAAGTGCATGATTATGCATTGTAATAGCAGTGCATAATCATGCGGCGCTTACCCCGCTCAAGCGCTATCACTCGCATTTATCTTATCGGAACCGCATTAAAGTTTACGTGTGAGCGTATATTACCTAACCATAAAGACTAGCGCCGGCAGTGTGTGAAGCTCAAAATTTCACACCGCGCCATGAATGTTGTCAGAGGCGTAGCTGTCACGGTGTCATTACCTACGCAATTTTACTGTCTTGAAGGTGGTTGAAATGAGAGAAACAATTAGAAAAACAATAATAAAAACGATTAGATAAACAACCAGATAACAAATAAACAATGACTACAGCATTTTAAAAGAGTACGTTTCAGTGAAATATGGATTAATTTCATGGAGCGACCTAGTTTGTAGCCGCGTTGGGGACTTTTGGGGATTCTGTGCGGCATATTTCGAAGCGTGTTATTCCAAATGACCCCATTCTAAACATTGCTGCCGATTCAATGCAGTATGACGGAGTAAAAGGCTGCAGTCAAACGCTAGGATCGATGGTGAACCTTTTGAAGGAGGCGGCGCTGTCCTTATTCTTAAAAGCAGTTTACAGTGATCCAAGGAGTCTATCCATTCACCTGGTGGTACAAACAGGGATTTAAAAAAGGCTTTGAGCTAGTTGTCATTGTTGCACAATGCTCGCGCCAAGCGATAAGCCCAAAATAATGCGACTGCATTCACCTCTCTCTTGCAGGTGCTTCTTCTTGCTTAGTAAAATGTTTCTGCTTTGCAAATGCAGTAATGTAATAGACTAAAAATCGTTTCTAGAAACTTGGCACTACTGGAAATCAAGTTTTGGGGAAACTTGGTAGCGCGAACCGAGAACAAGTCTGGTTAACTTCAAACAGAGGCCATCTATTGTAGCAGTACTAGAAAACGAGAGAAGTTTTAACTTGTACTGGGCCAAGTACACACACGCATGCATGCATGCTAGGTGCTCTATTGCTATCGCGCCGACTGTTAAATTCTTTTTCTCTTTTGACACTCTCGCTAGAAGTACAAAACGACACTGTGCAGGCCATGCACGATGCTTTAAAAACCAACGGGGTTATCTGGTTAGTCACAGGAGGACCCCTGAAAGCTGAAGCTTGCCATTCTCGCATTCATTTGGAGGACTAACATGTATAGATTGGAGCGCTTTGTTGATCGGGAAGATAGTCCTAACGATGCGCGTGCCGAGTGAGCCTTACGGGGGCGCCACTGGACTAACCAGTTGACCAAGACCAGACGAGCGGGATCCTCAACTCTAAGTTTTGTAATGCAGCGTTTTTTTTTTTCATTGGAAACAAGAGCTGAAAGAGAGATAACGTTAAAAAATGGTATGAAGTTCGCGAACCATGAGCTGTTCTAGTACCCGATTGCCAGATCTGACGTTTTAGTATGTACTCATGTTGTTCCGGAGATTCTTTTAAAATGTTTCTTCGATCACATTTTACTCCTATCTTGCTGTGGCCTTTTTACTCTAATCGCCTTATGCACTGCCTAGCAGACCAGCTGGACATGCGAATTTAGCCGGGTGCAACTGTACTGGACGCAATGCGATCTCATCGGTTCTACTGTTCTGATATGCCAAGGAGTTATCGTTATGCCGCACAAATTCTTCAGGAGAGATATAGTGAGGAGAGTGCATTTGTATTAGTGACACACAAATGCGATAGTGTGCTTGCTCATGGGTGCAGCTTCAAGCCGACACGCTGTAAAGTAAGTTACCTCTCTAGAGGGGGAGGGGCATTGCAGCGATGTAATCATCTCTATTCTAGACTATATGGCGTGGGATCGTTCGACAGAGAGTCGGAATCCTCTTACGCACACCTCCTTAAGCAACGTGCCATACACCGACCAAGGAGGTTATGGTGGATGCTCAGGCAGGCGTTGGGGGGTGCGGGGCACGCGTTAACAGACATCAATGCAATCACACACACCCGCAAAACGCTCGTTCTTATAAGTAAAAGACATCACCAAAAACTCCCCCAAACACCATTTGTTGAGCGTGCTGGCTGCATGCTGACAACCATACATTGCAACGGGATGCAGACACGTCTTGCAAGGGAGCCCGCGCTGAGGACAGCTTCGAACGTGAGCGCGCACATCGAAGTAAACAAAAGCGGGAAACAAGGGGGCGGCAACTCGTGCACGCGCAGACGAGCGTCCGTACCGAACCACAGCTCACCTGCGTCCGTCAAGCTCCTTCCTGAAGCCGGCGAGCGGAGAAACCAGAACGTGCGGCGCGCTGTAGGTTCCCGTCCGTTCTCGCTGAAGAAACGCGGGCCTTACACTGTCACCATGGTTCACAAGCAAAGCGTTCCCTTCGCGCACAGAACGCAAGCAAAAAAGCCCCGCGCAACGCACGACGTCGACAAATCACAGCGGGCGAAACACGTTCAACACGGTGGATCCTCACAGTCAGGTGACGAAGGCAGTGGACACGGTGATCTCAGACGAGCGACGACGAGTCGGTCCGAGGTCCGACGGAAGTTCCTGCGCGAGCAGGTCACCTTTGCTTACTCCGACAGGAGCAGCGAGGAAATCAGTAGGGTCGAACCAGGCTGCGCTCGACAACACCAGCGGCGACGGCACACGGGCAAGGCGACGGCCGAACCACGGACGTCGGGCGCTTCGGGCCGAGGGGGCTTCCTGGCCGACACTGCGACGCTTCTCCCGAGAGCACGATGCGCGGCCCCAGGGAGAGGGAGGCGCTCGCCCTCCGCTCCCCGACTCCTGGCGCCCTCGCGCGACAGCCTTGCGGCAAGGCTGCTGCCGTTGCGTGGCTCGCATGCTTGCGCGTTCGGAGGCCCCGCGATTTGGTGGTGCCCCTGGACGTGCCCTTCCCCTTTTCTTCGCCGCGTGCGTCCCTCCCCCAGAAGTTCTTGTGCCTGCAGCGCGAACGTCCCGCAAGCAGCGTCATTGTCCTTCTCCTGTCATTTCGCGGCTCATCCTGGCGCGGCCGGTGTTTGGGTCGCGGCGCACGTTCCGCGGGGAAATCTGTCGCACAAACGGCATCTGCCCGGATAAAGACATTACCCCCTTGACGGACGAAAAATAGTTCTCCGCGCCTGGGGACCCTGTCTCCTGGGCTGATGACCGCTTTTGTGCCCCGCGGGATTGCGTGTCGAACGGGGACGCGCTCCACCTGGGGCTGTTGCCTTCTGGACGGTAGCTTTGCTCCGCGCGTGAGGACGAAGCAGATGAAATGTTGAGCGCATATACGTGGGACAGCTCATGTCAACGGCAAGTTACAACTGGTTTTTCTGTCGTCAATAGGAACTGCGAGCAGGAGTAGGTAGGATTGTAATGAATTCTTTCTTTCTTGCTTGCTTGCTTTCTTTTTCTTTATCTACCTATCAATACTGTAACCCTTGGTCAGGCTCGAGCGGGAATCGGGCCTACACGGCATCACACGCATGGGTACAAAAATGTATACATTGAACCAATGCTTCTCACACATGACAGCGCCTTGCGGGCTTGCGAGTGTGATGGAGCGCCGCACAGTGAACTATGCTCATCCATCTCATAATATGAAACAATTTTCACTTGCATCGGAAATCAGCCACATACTTATTTTATGTCCGCGTTTCCTGTCTTACTTTTATGCTAATGGTTGGCATGTTGTCGAAAATTTGCTCTTGCAGCTAGAAGTTGTTCCAACAACTATACGCTGCATTTTGTGTTTCTGGCTTTCCCGCTTAGCTGCCCTGCTGTGCAAAAAGATAGCCTCAGAAAGTGTGCTGCAGAAACAAATTAAACGTAGAAGTCGTGCAGCGAAGACACCTTGAGGCGGAGTTTTGGGGAGCGCTTCGTGGAACCATGAAACACTTTGAACGGTCATACAGATCAATTTACTGGAAGAATTTTCATGCAGGAAGAATTTTCATACAGCAGTTTTCAAACACCATTAAACTACGTTTTGTCAGTATTGTCGACTACATTTCTTGAGGTGCTTATTACTCCAAAGAAATCGAGAGAAATGAATTGAGGACAAGCCGATTCATAACGCCGGCACAGCGAACCACAATTACGCGTCGGACATTCCGTAAGCAAATGCGGTCGACGCTGAATGAAAGGAATAATTTGCTGTAAAAGGCAGTTTGGCGATCAATTTCATGCGTTTTTTGTAGCGTGAGCTGCACTGGCCGAGGTTGAGCAGTTTCGCGTGGCTCCTGAAGAGCCGTGCTGCGCATGCGCGATTAGCAGTGACGTCTCACGGCGCACAGCTGGCGCGCCGGAGCTGCCGCCGCTGCGACTGAATTGGATTGGATTGGACTAAATTAGATTGGATCGGATTGCATTGGATTGGAAATCGTTTTAGCGGCAGTAAGCATGATAGCTAATCCGAGACAACCAGGAAACCTAAGAATAACCGGTTGCACCTTAGCTCACGCTACGTATATCCTGGCATAGCCGAGCTAAGGCACTGCTACTTCTTTTTTCTTTTTTTCATCTCTTCGGAAGCACCCTCCGCGAAGAAGGCGAACAAATCGGGCGGCGGTTGCGTCCTCCCCACGTTTACCGGGGCGAGGCAACGGCGTGTGACGGAACGCGCAGCGTTTCGGTTCGCTCGTGCGCGCGCCTCCCCGTTCTTTTCACGGGCTTCTCGTGCGCGCCTTCGTGACGTCGGGGATTAAGAGCGCCCAGAGCGCGGCCTGGGATTCGGCCCGGGCAGGGAAGCCCCCGGTTAGGCGCGTGCTGGGAACGTGGGGCGCCCGCTCGCCCGCCGCCCCGGCGTTGGGGCGCCGCCGCGGACACGTTTGTTTTGCGACGTCGCGCGGCGCAGCAACCGTGAAATGGAACTGTTTGCAGGCAGCCCGGCGTCTTTCTCCGTTTGCCGCCATCGTTTGTTTCTTTTTTTTATTTGTTTATATCTTCCCTTTTTGTTGCGGCAGGTGTTGTCGTAGTGTAGCGAGCTTCCTTGGGCTGCGAAGCCTCTGACAGAGACGCCCGTTTCTACGGCGAACTGAGACCGTTAAGAAACCCGTTGGGAGGCGAAAATGATGAGCGGAAAAGGGGGGCTTTATGGGGCATACACCGAGCAGCCTTGGAGGAAGACAAAAGAATAAAAATGAAATAAAAGGAAAGGGCGAAAATTTTATGATTATGAAGAGCTCATTTTCAGGCACTTCGCATGAACTCTCGTTCTCTCTCTCTCTCTCTCTCTCTATCTGACATGGCGCTCAAGAAAGCCAAGGAGAGCAAAGGGGAAGATGTGGTAGGTCATTTATTCTTCTTGAAACAGATACACTGTTTGGAAAGAAATACAGAAAAAAAGTGAAAAAAAAAAAAACAAAAACATGCCCGCCTTCGGGGATCCGAACCCCATGACCTGCACAATCGCACCAGACGCGTATTCTGGAGGTCGCGGGCTCGGATTTCACCCGGCGGGCATGTTTTTCTCTACTTTCTTTCTTTCAAAAGACTATATCTGTTTCAAGAAGAATAAATGACCTACCACATTTTTTTCCTTTCCTTTCCTTGGCTTTCTTGACTGGCTGCTCTTATTTCTGTCTATATATATCCAAGTAGACAGGGTTGTGCCATGGGCCAGAAGGAGGAACGCGTAACTGCTGGTGAAAAATGTAAACAAATTTGCGGTAAACTCGTTTCTTCTAAATTATTTCGACAGTTTCGGCAGAGGAACTGGGAGCTGCCTTCTTAAGGGGTTATGCACATACAGTAAGTGCTTGCAATGCTCTCATACAAACTTAAGCGGCGTGTGAATGGAATCGAGAGACGCAGGACAGGGGCCAGTGGAGGTCAATGGGTGAGGCCTTCGTTCTGCAGTGGACCTAACCGGCTGTTGGTGGGGTTGTTTTGTTATCGCTGATGCTGCTGCTGCTGCTGCTGCTGCTGCTGCTGCTGCTGCTGCTGCTGCTGCTGCTGCTGCTGCTGCTGCTGCTGCTGCTGCTGCTGCTGCTGATGCTGATGCTGATGCTGATGACGACGACGACGATTATGATGGTGGTGATGATGGTTGTGGTGGTGGTGATGATGACGACGACGATGACGACGATGACGACGATGACGACGATGACGACGACGACGACTACAACGAGGGTATCTATTTCACCCTCGGAAAATGGTTCGCACGGACAAGGCAAGGACGAAAAGAATCGCGCGTACATAACACGAAAACACAACAAAGCTGTAAACCACCAAGTCGTAGACATGTACCAGCGACAGTGGGGACGAACGTGAGAAGTGGAGGGAAATTTAGGAAAATAACCAATGCAGGAAAAGAGAAAAAGAAGTGAAATCTTCAAGAAACCGGCTTAGCTCTGGCGTATGCGAAATATACTTTTGGCAATGCCTAATACACTTTTGGCAATTTAAGGATAATCCCCATGTCATGATCACGATCACTTACGCTATCATCCGTTGCACTGCAGCGAAGTCTTTTTGTCCCATTAAGTCACCTTCAACGTCGTCTATTGTACTTCAGCAGAATCCATCCGTTGCCTAAATTTTCTTATCTCGTCCTTCTATATAGCGCTCCACTTCTATTCACCTTTTCATCCCATCAATGAGTAGCATACGGTTATTTGTATCGTTTATAGGTTGTTCCTGAACGAGTCCGGCAATCCCCACCCATAATTAAAGCGAGTTCTTTTTGTAATCTTATCACTTCAATATTAACAGCTTCAGTCATACCATATAACATCTATACTTCTCGTAGCATGATAGAGCAAGATAGAGTACTTTCGTTAAAACATGAGAAACCTACAGCAGAGGTGGCAAATCAGTTTAAAAATTGCTTGGTCGTGCCTCAGAATTTTGAGACCGGGGCCTGTAAATGGCGCATAGGATGACTGACAGCTCGCCTACCACCCCGGCGTGTCCTTTAACTGCGTCGCGTGGAAGTGACACGCTAGAGGTCAGGCCGAAGCAGCGTTCATAGCCCCGCAGACTATGGGTGGTACTGAGTGCCGTCTAGCGTGCCGGCCATTTGTTTACGCCATCCGCTGGCGTGCTGACAGCCCCCCACCCCCCCCCCCCCCCCCCCGCCTTCCCCCCCTCTTGCTTGCCCCCGTCACGCTTCGGCCACGCGGCAAAATAGACAAAACGCCGCGTGTTCGCCGAAAGAACGAAATCAATAAGGCGGCCGCTTGTGCGGTTGAATACTATTGACCCCGTTTTTTTGGATTAGGCAGCGCGCAGAGAGGGCCGGCGCGATGACACCGACTTGGCTGGTTGACAGAGCCGGCCGGGCGTGCAGTGGCTGCTGGCTCAGTGGCCCGCACGAAGGAAGGCCTTCATCCGAACAGCGCAAGGAAGGACGGCTCAAACAAACACGATGCGCCCAGTGCATGAGGAGTCGCGAAATAAGTGAGGCTGTGCGCGGTTCGAACCCTGGGGCTAGGCCGCCGGAGGAGAGAGAGCCCCGACGTCTCTCTTGACGCGACGTCGCGGTCGGGAGAACTTGCGGGGTGAAATATGAGCGCTGCCTTTGCGCGGTGGCCAGATGCGGATAAAGATGAGAGCGCTGGAGAACTATGCGCGGGGGGCTTTCTTAGCGGCGCTGTATTGTTCTGGCTTAGGGCCCTGGCAATTTATTTATTGGTTACTTACGAACAAATTTTCCTTTCCTTTAACGATTCGTTTTGTTTTATTTGAGGAACGGTCTACCCTGAATTACTAATCTACGAAAAGTCCAAAACTTAGACCGGAAACGAAATTCTGCTACATCGCGAGACTTCTCGCTTGAGTGATCCGGGGGTTTGAGCTTCGGGTGAGGGTCATGATAGTTGCCGGGTGATTTCAATGCTTTAGTTTTGAGGAGAGCGGGGGAAAAGGGGGGGGGGGGAGGTTATTATTATTTTTTTTTTTCTTTCATTCTGTTTGCAATTTTGGTACATTGTACAGCAATAAGTTTCTTGTTAAAAAAGACGTTCCGGATAAAGTCGACTTTAGCGCAACTATAAAAACCCGAAAATTGGGTCAAACTGCAAATGAGGTCGTAATTTCGACGCAAAAAAAAAGAAAAGATAATCAACTAAAAATAAATGTGATTGACATTGATCTCCGCTCTATTAATTTGGCAGCAAAGCTGTTAATGTAGCAAAGAAAACAACAAATGCGCTTTGATTTATCGTTTGACGACACTTCATTTATGAGGGAATTGACCGGAGCGCTGTCGGATGCGATGTAGTGCCAAAAACAAAATGCGATTGTTTGAATTTTAAGACTAGCGCATTTCTGAGTTATTTCATTTTGTTAAACTTTTGAAGACTCTAGTTTACCGTGTCAGACAAATATCTGACCGTCCGTTTCATGGTGGCCTTTCTGAACGGTGCTAGAATGGCTTCGGAGAGGCGGCTTCATGTTATTTGTGTTATAACTGAGACTTACAATTATCCACCCCACTAAATGAGATAAAACTCCCCAGATTTATGCAGTTGTCCGGGATGTCGAACAAATTCTTAGCGATAGTCCCTGTAAAACCTGAGTTATTGCCGTTTTTTGCAACTGTACGTTTCCCGCAGAAGCTACGTACTAAAAGCAGGCGGTAATTACGGAACATTACCCGCCGCGGTGGCTCAGAAGCTAAGGCGTTGCGCTGCTGAGCACGAGGTCGCGGGTTCGATTCCCGGCCGCGGCGGCCGCTTTTCTGATGGAGGCGAAAAGCAAAAACACCCGTGTGTACGAGATTTCGGCGGACGTTAAAGATCCTCAGGTGGTCAAAATTAATCCGGAGCCCTCCACTACGGCGCGCCTCATCGCCTGCGCTGCGTCGGCGCGTTAAAACCCTACAACCAATCAATCAATTACGAAACATTTACAACTCCACTGTAAACTAATTACGACAAGTAAGGTAAAGGCACAATACTAGAGTACTCTTAGCGCTGAATGGCCCTATGGTTTTAATAGCAGTAATAACTTTATTATGCGAGCAGACGACTTCTATTCCATTCGAGCTGGATGGCGTCCCTAGTCAGTGATGAAATGGGCCTTCGCCGTCCGCATCGTCCTTTCCACTATCCAGAGTTGGTCCTCAGGGTCTGGCCAGGTGTTTTGGGCCTCTCAGTGCTCCTCAGTTGCCTGGGAAATCTATGGTAAGTCGATGCCCGCACACTCTCTCACCATATGGCAACGACAGTAGAGACGGGCGATATTATGCTATTTTGTTTTTCGCGTGTCTTCATTACACTGAGATCTAGAGAGCTTTCAAAAATTGGCTTTGCCGGAGAGCATATTTTCTCCAGAGGACGGTGCCCACCGCTCAGAAAGGTTCCTTCCAGAAGAGACCCCCTCAACCACAGAACTCGAACTCCGAGCCATTCACCTTAGCCTCCTCTGGGTGCTTGAATTCTTGTCTACAGATGACACCAAGCAAGTACGACGGATCAGAGTTTTAACGGACAGTACTACGGCACTCAAAAACCTGGTTGGACCCCCGCGAGTGACCTCCACGGAATATGTCATAAAGCAGACTTGCCGCGAACTACAACGGAACAGCAATATTGATGTCAAGGTCCTCTGGGTACCCGGACACTCTGGCAACACGGGCAATGAGACTGTGCACAAGCTGGCCAGTGAGGCTCGCTCTCCCCACCACTCGCAGCTTGAGCTCACTCCACTCAAAGCCCTGAGTCATAGCCCTGAAGAGAAGCGAAGAAGGAACAAGCTTGAAAGGTCCAAAGAGCTCCTGACCCACGTACCACCCCTTGAGGATCCCCTACCTGAGGGTCTTCCCCGGGGCGCCCAAGTGTTCGTGGTGAAAGCACGATGTGGCTTCGCCGTCACGGAGGACGTGGTGGCAAGGTGGAACCACGCACAGAAGTGCTCCAAGTAGCCGAACCCGCCACCTTTCTCGCCGCCCCAGTGTAGTGTGTGCTTGGCCGCCCAGCCGGCTAACATGTGTCACCTGGTGTGGGACTGTAAAGGACAGAAGGACGCACGTGACAAACATCGCCCGTCATCCGTATCTACATACGAGGACTGGATCCGGCCAACACATGACCACAAGAGAATTCTACTCTCACTGTGGACATTTGCGTGTGAAGCCTCCATAGTGCGACGCACGTAACCCCCTTCCCTTTTCCCCCTCCCATCGCAACAGGTCTAGTGCCGTCCTATTCATAATAAATTTTACAACAACAACTCTAAAACGACGACGACGATGACGACGACGACAAAAATTTCCGTGCAAAGTACCCCCAGAGTCATTTAATGCTGCAAGAAAAACTTGAAGAATCTAATTTTTAGCGGAATTGTTACTGCGACTAACCTCTTGGTTTTCTCAAAGCACCTCCAAATGTCTCGTACATAACCCATGGCACGTCACCTCCCTCTGGAAATTTAAACATGGCGTCACTACGGTATCTTCCGGGACCCCAAGCAAGCAGTCTACGTGCTCCGTAAAAGGTGCATAAGTTATAATAACATAACATAACACAACTTTATTACAGAAGGTGGACGCGTTGGTCAGCATATGGAAGAAAGGAAGTTGGGAGGGAGGGGGGGGGGGTAGTTATAATAAATTTTCCCCCCGCCCCCCATAACACTTTAGACTGCTTGTATTAGTAAAAATTGCCAAATTACCCCACCAATTTGAAGTTTTCCTGCTTCCTCCACATCAGTGAGAATGTCCCACATTCCTTTCAAGCATGAACAGCGCACCGCGGGTGTACATTGTAGCGGTTTCGGGTAACACTTCGGTTTAGGGTAGACAGCAAAGAGGGCAATCAAGCTATAAGTCTAAAACATTTCCCTCACGTCGCTCTTGAAATGCCCCCCCACCCCTCCCCCAGAAATTTAATCCGCTGCTCCCTTTCTTTTTTGCGGTGCACCGGTAGGGCACTTGCGAGCGCTGTAGTCGCACTAACAGCTGGGCCGTTAAACAAAGTGGTGCTCGTTGATGTCTCCATTTGACAATCAAAGTACATGGTCAGTGTCAGTTGTCGACGGAACGAACGAGCTCTTAGCGTCGGCAGCCAGTCGCCCAGCTGCACTTCTGATGTAGATTGGTGTTACATATCGGCTCGGTCTCTAGAGGGAAATGCATGCAATCTGGTGTCAAGTCCACACAGAAATATACCAAAGAAAACATCAACGTCGAAGAGTGCAGTTACGTTTGCTTGGCAAGAAATCGTAGCGCACGCGTTGCGCGAACGATGGGGAGCCGTATATAACAAGATTAAAACAGCGAGGTAAGTTTTGCTACATATATGTACATTGAGGAGAAAAAAAAAGGTGTGCCATACACGCAATGCAGGGAAGACGAAGCCCGGTGCCCCTCCGACCCCTCGACATCAGAGGGGAGGATCCTGCCGAATAGCGCGGAGCCAGAGCTTACGGTGCTCTCTTGGGAGGCAGAGCATCGCGGACCGAGATTACCGATTAGAAACGCTACCATCGGCCCATGCTCGAGTAAGTCGCAAATTACACCAGCGGGTGCTCCGCCGCGCTCATCTACGTCGAGTGCAGATGCGCTCGCCCTCGGTGCAGGAAACGTTGCTTCTCAGGTACGCATACAGTTTGCGAGCGAGCGTGCGACTGTGGAAAGGCGCTAATTTTATAGCAGCCCGCGGAGAACTTTCACCTCGCAGTAGCGCCGACGGGCGCCGCACGAGACAGGTGACACCAAAAATGTACATCGCGCGGCAGTAGCAGTTAAGCTTGCTGCTGGAGGCGGAGCTACGCACGGAAAGCTATTTTAGAGAACATGTAGTTCGACGACCCGCCCAGATGCGGACACTATGGCCGAATTTGAGTGGTAGAAGCGAAGGACCGGAACGGAGACCTCCCGGGCTGGCTGGGGGCTGCGCGTGCCCTTCGGGGATCGCCACGGCTTCTGTGTGCGGCGACCCTCATTTCTCAGTCTTCTCTGCGTGTGCGTGCGTGCGTGTGGTGTGTGTGCGTGCGTGTGGTGTGTGTGTGTGTGTGTGTGTGTGGTGTGTGTGTGTGTGTGTGTGTGTGCGTTCGTGCGTGCGTGCGTGTGGTGTGTGTGTGTGTGTGTACGTGTGGTGTGTGTGTGTGCGTGTGTGTGTGTGCGTGCGTGTGGTGTGTGTGTGTGTGTGTGTGTGTGGGCGTGCGTGCGTGTGGTGTGTGTGTGTGTACGTGTGGTGTGTGTGTGTGCGTGTGTGTGTGTGTGTGCGTGTTGTGTGTGTGTGTGTGTGTGTGTCATCATCATCATCATCATCAACAGCACACTAGGTACAACTGCAGAACGAAGGCCTCTCCCATCGACCTCCAACCGCTCCGGAAATCCTTCCCTCTATCGAGTTACTGGCCTTCCCCTCCTGCTAGTTGTCATGATTCGAAGCGCAACAAAAACACACGCACGAAGAAACAGAGCAGACGAGACAGGTGCTAAAACAGCCTCGTCTACTCTGTTTTTTCGTCCGTGTTTTTTTTTGTTGTTGTTGTTGTTGTTGTTGCGCTTCAAATCATGGCAACTATTAACCAACTAGCCCAGCAAGAAGTTCCCCTCCTTCTAGACCCGTCTCTAGGTATCCTCTCTGTCACCCTCGTAGTCCACCGGTTCTCATTTGGCCTAACTACGTGGCCAGCCCTAGTCCATTTGTTTTTTTAAGAGCGAAAGTCGTCAGCAAATCGTAATTTTTCTTGTCCGTAGTCAAAAATAGCAAGAAATTGCCGAGCACCCGCACGTGAGCGCGGGCCTCGCGGCGACAGCCCGGCAGTTAACCAAACCAAGAAAATGACTAGCCCTCGGGTGTGCGGGCCTCGCGGCGGCTGCCCAGCGGCCCCAGCGCACGTTTGTCAAGCCTAGCATACCCATTTAAGGAGATTGGACATGATTGCGGCGACTGCCAGGCAAAAAAAAAAAAAAGAAATCAGGAAAATGCCGAGCGCTCATGTGTGCGACCGCACAGCGCCATCGGCGCACGTTTGCAAGCCAAGCATACCCACTTGGGAGATTGGCCAAGATTGGCAAACAAAAATTTACAACGCTCGCTGCTATCGTGGCAAAATTTTGCTTGGAACGAGAATGACAGGTCATAGCGTACGCCCCTCCAAGGTGATGTCTAGTGATGATCACTTCCAAAAGAATGAGAGAAGCTCACACTTTTAGCAACAATAATGGAGTAAAAGTTGTTGCGGCAGCAGCGAAGAAGCAAATCGGCGCCAATCATGGACTTAAACGGTCGTGATCGTCATGAAGACTGCGTGCGGCTTCGCTACTTACAAGACTTACGCGTCAGTGTGAGCTTCCTTCATTTTTTTTTTTTTTTTTTTTGACTATGACATTTTCTGCTCTAGTTTGTTCTCTGATCCAGGAAGCTCATTTCCTGCCTCAAAGTGTTACTCTGATAAATATTTTTTCCATGGCCCGTTGCGCCGACCTAAGTTTCCTTTCGAGTTGTTTAGCAAGGCGGCAAGTTTCACTCCATATGTTATCACCAGAAGAATGCATTGGATTATACCCTTCTATTCAGTGATAGAGGTAGGTTGCATTTTATTATTTGGGAGTATTAGAGGAGTGCACTCCAGCACATACGTATTCTGCGCCGAATTTCTTCCTTGTGCACGGGTGTGTGTATGTATACAATAAACCCTAGTTATAATAAAATTGTTTTGTTCGAATTTTCGCTTTATACGAAGCGTTTCATGGTCTCCACTTCTGTGCGTTGGGAGCACATCACCTCTGCTTATAATTAAGCATAGCTGATAAGGAAGACAATTTCTTGTTATATCTGGCAAGAAAATGTCTTCCCACGCTGGCAAAAGGACCAAAGTTCTCGTTGGTTAATAGCTAGACTAATTGGCAAAATGTAGCGCAGGAGCGACGCGGGGCACACAAACGGAGACCGGACACCGCGCTGCTGACAACTCTTTATTTTCACTGGGATTCGGTAGATCTAAAGGGACCCTGCAACGCTTTTTTCAACTTGTTTTGAAATCTTAAATTCTTGCAGAACGTGGTCACACAACACACCCAGTAATTGAAGTGGCAAAGTACCTCAGACAAAAATTACGGCTGTATGCCTATCAGATAACTTGGATACTCGCTCAAAAGGTTTTTCTCTCTTTCCCGGTCTTGACGTTCTTCGATTGATCGAATTACGTCATTAAAGCCATGTAGCGGCTGTTGGCCGGTTTTTTTTCAGTTGCAGCAATGGACGATTTTGGAAAGCAACTTCAATAATAAAGCCGCAAAAACAAAGCAGAAACGGAAGGCGTATTTAGCGCGAAGAGCAAATCAAACCAGTGCCGCTCCGTGCTGGCGATAACTATAGCTTTCGCAGTGCTTCTAAAGGCGAAGGGAAGAGTGAAAGCGTTTATATAAAGTGTTGCAGGGTCACTTTAAAGACTTGTTAGTAGCAGCGTCTCCCGCTTACCCTGTGTGACTCGCCCCTCCTGCGCCTAACTTCCCCACGATTCCCCATATCGACCAAGAAACCAAACTTATAGACAAATAATTTGCCGTGCTTTAAAATTTGTTACATCTACCTGTCCTTAATCGAACTTGCTTAGTTGCGCTCCTTCCCTTCATGCTTTTCACTCGTTAGTTCATAATGTCTCAAGCAAAGGTCGGTGTCAACGCGCACAATTACGCGCGACCTGCTCGCCGCGTAAAGTAGGCCGCCCCAGCGCGCCGGCGTGCAGATCTGAGAAAAGGGCGGCTGTGAGTGCCGAGTCATAAGCTAGCTTAAGTTCCCACGGCCGCTGGAGGGCGCCGTATTTGCAGACGCCGTGCCCCTGCCTCTCAGCGCGCGAATAAATGCCACAACCATCTTGAGCGGCGCGCGCAGTGACCCGCGTGTTTGCGCTGGGCCGGGCAGTAGGAGGTGTCTCAAGCAGACAGAAAAAAAGGGCGCAATAAGGACCGAGCGCGGGAGATTCAAATTAAAAGAACGAATAAGAAGAGAGCACGCGCAGAATACGACGCCTAAATGTTGCGAGCGCGCACCTGCTCCAGGCACGTAAATGATTGAGGGGGCCGTCGCGCAAGTTTGCGTTGAAACTACTCCGGCGAAGTGCAACCGGTTCCTGAAGGGCAGGTGAAAACGCGCGCTCTCGGCGAAACCCTCAGATGATCAGGTAGTCGAGTGCACTGTTTGATTTCTTTGCGAGGCGGGCAATGTAGAGATACGAGGTTAGTTGTTAGTTCTTTTCATTCCCGCCCGTCGTTAACCACGGTGGCTGCTCTCGCTTATTTTTCGTTTACCTGCTAGCACTTTGATTCGCGTTGAAGAGACGATATCGCTAATGGTAATAGATGGGGGAAATAATAATATAATACGTTTTGAAGAGACTAGTGGGAAGGACAGAGGACAGTGCGGTAAGGTTGGTGTTTGGACAAGTAAAAAAATACTAAACAGCCCGCTCATACTCCGATTCAATCCACAAAAGGGAGGATGAACCCGAAGTAGCATTACGAACTCGAAACAAACGACAGGTATGATAGACGACCAGTCTGTCTTGGCAAAATGTGTGTGGTCGGTGCACGCAAATATCACCATTGGAAACGAGCACCGGGCGGATATAAATTCGGCGTCCCGATGCGTGTGTATGAGCGCCCCGTGTGCGCATGTCGGTATTGAGGCAGTACACGCATAAGCAGAGTACAGGTCGCATAATTTTCTTGCACGCAACGCCCCATTTCCTTTCCGAGCTTCCGCAACAAACACCTGGTAACAAATTGCAGCCGGTTTGCATCCGCGAATGTGCCGAACGCGCGCACAAACATGACAACGTCGCTTCATTGTTTGCGTGTGGGGCCAGAAACTAACCTTTTGTTCGTTTGTACACGGTATTCGAGGACGGAGTATTTGTCTGCTAGTTCGTCGCTTCTTTCAGTGGCGCGTATAATAAGCCTTCACGCATTCGCTGTTTATTTATTTAAGGACCCACCAGGGCGTTTAGAAAGGGTTGTTGGGCGTTGCAAGCAAATAAAAGGGTAGATAAATTGTAAGCGTGCGTACTGTTTGAAGCGTGGGCCTCTTTGCAAGCCGTTCTGTGTAGGTTATATAACTGCCGTCATCCGCTTTAAATATTAGTGAAACGACTAAAGCGAATCGCGTGGCAACGACAACAAAGAAGATGATAAACGAATGGGAAGCAGCTTGAACTTAGACGAACGCAAAAGAAATACGTGACTGGCCACGTGTCCTATATTTCCTGTCATTTGTGTTCGAGTTCGAGCTGCACCCCATTTGAATATGTACAAGCTCGCACAGATCGGAGCTAAGTTGATAAAAACCTTGAATGTAGCTGGTGCTGAAATGAGGACTGCATAATGTACGATAAGAAATTGTTCTGACGGTCAGCGTTCTTGTATTAGATTTTAAATCACCATTTAACAGTTTGCAAGCTACCGTTTCTTGCAGTCCGCGATATAAACATTGCTTTACTCTAACTATGAATGGTTTGGCGCGGACGCTACGAGTCAAGGATTTTCACTGCTAAGTCCAAAATCGTACATTTGGATCACTTTTGAGGCAGCCACTGCCCGCCTTGCGTACTATAGATGCACGCATGCGCCGTTCACCTGAAGCCCCGCCCAGGCAGAAACGACTATAATAAATTTCTAGTTTTCTTTACGGCATTTTAAACAGTGACTGTTATGGTGCATGCGGCTTTCACAATACAGTTATTTTTGTACTCAAACATGACCATCACTAGTAGGCGTCCCATATCGAAAAGCGGTCTCGTACAACCATCGAATTTGTGAACCAGTTCCGAAAAAAATCATGATTACTCCGTCTAACGACGATCGATGGTTGAACGCGAAGCTTTCTTGTGTTGAATTTTTTGGATGGCCAATCCCACACGGCGGGTATGTGCTACTCTGGAGGTACGCACCTTTTTTCTAGAATACCCACGGCCACTCTCGGGTATGCACTCCGTAGGCCTAACGTTTGGGTTTGGGGTATACGGCGCGAATCCGGTACCTGCTGCTTGGCGTTCAGTGAACCGTTTTTTGAGTGAGTGCCCGTTTGAGGTGTTAAACCCCAACATGTTGCGTTGGGCTTAACGTTAGGCCTAATGTAGAGCAACGCCATTCTCATCCTACGCGGGCCTGTGGGTTACGGCTGCCGATGCTCACTTCACAGCATGACGTTAGCCCTATTTACGTAGCGCTGTCGCACGCCTGCGTCCCCTCCTCCTTCTGGTGCACATCAACCTTTGTCGGAGGGGGTGTAACGAAGCTGTCATCAACTGGAATGTATTCCGTTCACAATTTCACACGGCTCCCCAACCTGACCTCTCTGAGTTTGTCGCCACCCTGAATGAAGCACGCAGCTTGGCTCCTGAGTCCGTGACTAGAACCGTCGAAGTCGATCTACCGGATGCGCACATGCACAGAATCCTGCGTACTCCTGAACGCCTCACAAAAAAGTATCGAACACACGGAAAACGCCACAAAGATCTCATGAAACTTAAATGCCACTACAAGAAGATAAATGAATACCAGATAATTCTCCAGTCTGAAAATTGGCATAATCTTTGTCAACGCCTTGGACAGGAGAGAGGTCTTTCGCGCCTGTGGGGCCTTTTTCGAAGTCTAAGCCGTCGAGCAAAGGCAAGGCTGCAAATCGTACAGGAACTGTGCTCGTACACTGACTACCCTGAAGTTGAAACAACTCTTTTAACGACCTTTTTTCCTCATGCAACCACCGAAAAAGCGGCTCTTCGTCCCCTGCCTGTTATCGAGATTACTACGACCCTTGGAGACCTCGACTGCCCATTCACTTTGAGCGAGCTCCAAGTCGCTATGTCACAGGGAAAGCCGAAGTCAGCACCGGCTCATGACCGAATTAAATTGTAGGACATCCGTAACCTACCACCTAATGGGCAAGAAGCACTTTTGGCTCTCGTAAACCAATCCTTGGACACTGGAGAAGTTTCTGACCACCTGAAAACGTCTATTATTCATCCTATACCCAAGCCGGGCACAGACTCTCGTTAACCCGAAAACCTCAGGCCTATTGCATTAACCCCTGTCTTATGAAAATTAATAGAGCGAATGATCAATAACAGGCTTCAACATTATATCGAGCAGACTGGTTGGTTTCACCCGGCCCTAACTGGCTTCCGCCCTAATTTGGGAACGCACGACTATCTTTGGCTTCTCCGTCGAGTAGTGAACCGAACATCCCGCAAGAGTACTCCTGACTACATCACCGCTCTCGATATTCACAATGCTTTCGACAACGTCAGCCAAGAGGGCATACTCCGAGAATTGGCCGCTGCCTTCCCCACTAAAAAGGCGCAGAAATGGGTTCGTTGCTTTCTAGAGCACCGTCCAATTCGTCTCAACCCACGCGACGCAACGCCCACAACCTACTACATTGACAGAGGCGTTCCTGAAGGCTCGATTCTCGGACCTATGCTATTCAACCTGGCTATGAACCGCGTTGCTCGCACACTCGAAACAGACTCTGCTGTCCGCTTCGCCATGTATGCAGATGATATCGTCGTGTGGACAGAAGCTGCCGACTATGACTCCAAAGAAGGTATGCAAATTGAGCTTCAAGATGCTGTGTTCAGCCTGGAGCGCACCCTCGCTACATTCAATCTGCAATTATCTCCTAATAAGATAGAATTCCTCAGCGTGGACGGCAAGCGCGCGACGAACCCGGATCAAACCATCGAACTTCAAGTGGCCAACAAGGTTATTAGCTCTAAAAACGGCACTATTAAGCTTCTAGGGTTGCAGATAAGCAGCTGTAATAGTCCCGCTGCGTGTATTCACCATTTAGGAATTACTTGGCGCTCCACATTACACTTGATAACTCGAATCTCTGGAAAATATGGCGGATCACGTCAGAATGCATGTCTCATGCTTGCTCGTGCCGTTGCGCACGGACGACTGACTTACGGGTTCACCGTTTATGAATTGCGTCCCCGCCATTTAAACTAGCTGAACATCATCAACAGACATCTAATCCGTACCGTCACGGGGCTTCCACTCCATACCAAAACAGACGTACTGTCGGAAGCAGTTTCGCTTCCCCCCGAAGCTCCGCTTTCAGAAGCACCTTGAATACGTGCCTCAAGGACAGTCTATTTTGAAGTGGGACACATTTAAACAGTACGTTGAATGCTGAAACTTTTCCACCAGCTATTCCACCCTGGGAGCAACCTGCCCTGGGCTGCCTCAGACGCCGACACATTTCTCGCCTTAACCGCGCCGCACGGGAACAATATGTTTTCACTCTCGCCAACGACAAAGCTCCAGATAAAATAGACATTTTTACCGACGCAACCATGAACGGAACAACAGCAGCGGTGGCCTGGACCTGCCCTGACATCCCCCGGCTCAATGGCTCTCGCAATATAACAAACACATACGGTCTCACCGATGAAGTCGAACTTTTCGGAATACTCGGCGCCATTCAGACCATACAAAGTGCGACCTCATTTATCCCCACCAACACGTTCCGTGTCATCACTGACTCCCATGTCGCTCTACGGGAACTGAGAGGACCTTCTCGCCCTATTCTACGGCCACCAACATTCTTTACAAAATTCGCGACCTCACTCACGAAGGGTTCTTGATACGCCTGGTCTGGACTCCTTCTCACACACATGGAGCGGGCGGAAACCATTCGGTGCATAATGCTGCCCGGGAGTGTTTACGCAATCCTCCCATGTTTCTCGCGTCCATCAAGGAAAGACATGAGCCCCAGCAGGCATGCGAATTGGACGGGCAGTAAAAATACCGTCGAATTAAGGACCTCAGCCGGCAACGGCTCGCCGACGCCTCACCACCTGGTTTTCTTGCTCGTCTGCAGTCCATGCCAAGAACAGGAGAATTTTTGCCAATAAATTCTACGCTGACTCGGCCTACACTCCGAACGTAATCTCCAAATAGACAACGCATAGGCACCTTGCTAGTCCTCGGTGCCCCTACTGCGGCAGCAACAATACACCGAACCTTTTCCACCTCACCTGGGCTTGTTCAGCCTACTCAACTGACCGCGACCAGCTTCTTACAACGCAAGCACGCCCAACGACTTCTGAAGAACATGTCCAACATGTCAGAAACAACCCCCAAATTTTAGAACAAATTAGAGAATTCGGTCTCAAAACAGGTCTATATAAAGTAGTATGATGGCAAATCGTTCACCCACTCTCTAGATGCCACCCCAAACACACCCTTTGTGGCTCCTGAACGGCTCCTTTTGAACACCCCGATGATGGTGGTATTAGAGTGTCCTCGCCACAACTTCAACTGTGCATACCGTGCTAAGTGAACCCTCACAGTGCAGTGAAGACTTTATATGAACCATCTTCCCCTACCCTTTGTCCCATGTCCCCCAACAGGGCGTATTGGCCTCCTCCTATAATGAAGTCATCCATTCCATTTACCAAGCTTAGCACGAAAGCGTTTTAATTGTGTTACAATTCACCCACGATCATCATCGTCAGAGAAAGTTGGCTTTCTAGCAGGGCGTCTGTGTTCGCGTTACAGACGCTATCAGTAAGAACACTAAAGCTTCGCTTTAAATTCCATCTGAAGCAGTAGAAGATAGAACTGCGCAGAGTCGCTGCAGTACCACTTCCACCGAACTGCTACACGCTTCCCGCAAACGGGGAGCCGAGCGAGCGAGGACCCCGTGGTGGGGCGACTGTGGGTGGCGGAGCGGAGCCATCGGAAACACAATCGCCGTTCCGCCACTGCACTGCCCGGGGCCCAAATAATTAGCGAGGCAGTGCGCACAATCGGCGTGAGTGGACGCAGGGGCTCAAGCCGCGGCGATTAGCGCCGATTACGGGCCCCTTGCTAGGGCGCCGAAGCACGTGCCGAGCGGCCGGGTGAGGAGAGAGCAAAGAGGGGCGCCCGCAATCTCCGCAGCTATGACACCTCGAGCTGAGGAGATAGATATGGAAAATCCTTGTCGACCCGAAGACGGGCGCAGCGTGCGCAGTAAATGCGATGCGCCAGTCGTATAGGCAGAAACGTGTGTTTGGGGTTGAGGCAACCGTCACCGCTGGAACCGAGTGCGCTGTGCGAGACGCTTGGGCTCCGTGCGTGGGCATGGAGCGACCGACAGAGGATAACAACAACTTTTTACTCGATGTTTATTTTTTAGAGCTGTTAGTGTCCCTCATATTTCCATGCAAGGACAAGAAAAAAATGTGGTTTATTCATTTGTCATAGGAATGGGTAAAACACGAAAGTGAAATGTGCAGCGAAATCTGCGGCTAAGCATGATTTCCGGATCAGCGGTGGTCTTGTGGGTGTGCTTGGCGAGCGACGTCCTGTTGGCGGGTCGATTCGGCAAAGGTGTACTGGTGTCACTTCCGTGATGGATATGACGTCAGTGAAATCCTGGTGTATCCCGACAGAAAAAAAACTTCCGTGTTAAAATATAAAACCCGAAAACGAACAACCGTAAGTATAACGTACTCTTTGGTTTAAAAGGTTGCTTCCCCGCAAGAATACCTGTGTGCAGGGGGCACACTTTACAGGCCGCTTGCTTCGTTTTACTGACGTCATTTCCGTGGCGGATATGACGTCACTCAAATGTTTGTGTATACCGGAATAAAACACGTTCCTGTTAAAATATCTGCGTTACTCGACTTCTGGGCGAATGAAAAAAAAAACAGTTTAAAATATCAACAACAGGATCCTTCCTTGAGCTAGGCTGATACTTCGTTTTTGCTTCGTTTTATATGGGCCGAAGGCGGCTGAATCTCTCGTGACGATGATGATGATGGTGGTTAGTGGAATCTCTCGTGACGCTCACTGCATTAAAATGCCACATGTTTATGCACTCGATGATTTGTATGTTGCTGTGTTGAGGTACACTTTAAAAGAAGGTGCCACGTATCCGTGACCTACATTTGGCTTCAAATTGCCACCTGGATTACAACTGAAGAGCTCTTAATGACGAACTGCCGGAGTCAATTAAGAACACTCCACGTGAGTTGAAGTGCATGCCTATGTATGGTATAAAAGTCCCCATTTGTTCATCAGTTAGCGCTGTTCATTTAGCGCACGAACTAACCCAACTCGAAGCCTCAGTATCGAATCGTTAGGGTGCCATGAAGCGACTCATTCGCGCCAAACTGAAAGCAGGCGCCCATAAAAATGGGCGGCAATGCAGAATGTAACGACAGGCAAATTGATGAATACGCGGACGAACACACGCACTGGGACCCCTTCTCACCCCGCTTCCCCCTAGACAGAAAATCTGTTGGCGCAACATTGTGTCCGAAGAGCGATACTGGAGCCGAACTTTGTAAACAAGCGGCCGTCATTCTGAAATAACGCAGTATTGACCTCTCTCCTGACCTCGCTTCGAGACACGTCAGTGTCCCTCTATTAAGGAGAGGTATCTTGTTGACGCTCCCCATTAGGGACAGTGAAGCGTCATACTCATTCGCTATCTACCCGTCTGTCGCTGTCTCTTTGGATCGTGCTCCCGGCACTTTCTTTTACACTGGAGTAAAGTTCGGGTCATCTCAATTCGCGACGCACGTACGCACGGTCATTTTGTTATTATTATTATTATTTTTTTGCTGGAGCAAGGCACAGACCACCATTTAGGGTAAAACAAGATTTGAGGTGGTAGGACGGGGGATTGCTTCGCTCAATATTCATTCCCGTGGATTTTAATTCGCCACCGTCAAGGTTCTGAAACAAAAACATGGCGTGGGAGAGAGGAACGGGTTAGAAAGAGACGGTGTACGGACAGGGAAAAAGAGATGCCTCTTTTCTTTTGCGGGCTGAAAGGTGGAAATACACAAGCTAAAAATGCAAAGAAATACATACAAAGGACACGGGGTGCGTATTCAAGATGCCATAGCAAGACTACACACAACAAGAGGTGACAAGAACGCTTCGGGTAATCACCCTTCTACGAGGGACTCACCGCTCGTCTGTATAGGAAACGCTTCGAATGCTGTTCTAGTTTTTATCCCTCAGATTTTTGAAGTATTTATTTATTTATTTATTTAGTTATTTATTTATCTGTTCAGTTATTTATTTATTTATTTATTTATTTATTTATTTATTTATTTATTTATTTATTTATTTATTTATTTATTTATTTATTTATTTATTTATTTATTTATTTATTTATTTATTTATTTATTTATTTATTTATTTATTTATTTATTTATTTATTTATTTATTTATTTATTTATTTATTTATTTATTTATTTATTTATTTATTTATTTATTTATTCGAGTGACTGACTGACTGATCGTGATATCCCCTTCGAATCTGAGTGATGGCGTGTTCTATCTCGCCACGGATCCTAATACATCTGCATCTAAGTTTACCGCCCTTCTAATCATAGCACTGATATGTGCAAAAGGCCAAGTGAAATTTTTTCCATAACAGGTGGTAGATATTCCAGTACTTCAACCTCATTGTAGCCCCTCTACGGCTTCGTAGTTAACTTCTCCTGAAATGCATTTAAACACTACGGTTTCAGGAGGGGGACATTTCCCACACAGAATTGGAAATATGCCATCCCATTCAAACACAGTCTGTCTATACGGGTCTCTTACTTTCACACATCACACATGTATAATAATTCCTACTATGCTTCCTTAAAAAAAGTTCTGCGTTCGCAAACAGCCTGCTCTGCATTTCTGGAATGTAAAAAAACACCCTGAAATTTTTCGAAATTTTCTTTTTTGACGGTGTAATTCTCTGACCAGTTCATCGCTAACGACTTTTGCGATTCTATTTGTTTCCTCAACATCTTAGTTTCTCTCTCCTCCGCCTCTCTTTTTTATTGTCCTTCCTCCTTCACAGCTGTTAACGTGTTTCACAGTCTGTCTTATAGTTTTTTCGCGTGCTTACCAACCAAGATTGTAGGTACCTAAACAATTCGCCGCGCATTGACGGTGATCCACAGTTCCTAAATATCTCGGAAAGAAACATACTTCATGCTTCACGGACTTCAAGCGACGTCCAGCCCTTATCTTGCTGTACTGCTTCGTTCACTGTGGTGCCGTGAGCACCTAAGCAAAACTGTCTACCGTACTTTGGCTTATTCTATTGACCTGACGGGCTGCCTGATACTTAGTAGAGTACTGTATTTGCAAATGTAACTCACGGAATTATTACGCATTTTGAAGTTCTTCGCGCTACTTTCCATTCGTTATGCCCTAGGCTACACCCCTTCCTGATCTTTATAGCCACGTTTCATTTACCTTTGCATTAAGTCACTGCTCGTGAGGCTTCAACGATTTTTTTGTCCTCCTTCTATTGTCGCTTCGAAATATTTCTGTGCATTTGCTTCCCGTGCTTTCTCCCGCTGGATTAATACTGCGTAAATGCTGCATTATTCAAAAACCGTTATTTCCGATTTCTCGGTACTATAATCTACACCGAGGTACCTGGCTTCATAGCTGGAAATGTTTTTGAGCAGTTGCATTCATATTCGGTTAATATCCAAAATACCAACGTGTACTGCGCATACCATTGACGGAAGACGATGTTCTGCCACGCTGCCTAGCAAAAAAATGCATCAGGTTTAACCTTAACTGACTTAATTCAAGCTTTTTTTCTTGCCCTGCCCTTTAAAACATAAGCATCAGCAGGCTCAAAGGCCATCCCTGCTTCAACCCTCTGGGTGTAAACCTGCTGTGTGCATTTTTTCTATCCTTTTCGCACGAAGCGCACACGACTGTATTGGTATATATACACTCTATCAGTTCGTCTAGACCACACTGTTTCAACATACTCCATAGTAACGTTGTATTTCCGCTGTCATGTTCCCTTTTAATACCTCGGAATGCTGTCCGCAATGATCTACCATTAGCTATCGAAATTTAAGCGTACTAATTCAAGCAAAACTGGTTATCCTCCAAGCATCTGGCTTGGCTAAGTTTGTTCCCCCGTCCTCCGCAACTTCAAATTTCTTACGACTATGCTTTAAATTCTGCTTTCATTTCTCGAATAAGGAGCGTATAAGTCTCTGATGCTACAGAAAGTGATCCGTTTGGCTTTATACTGGCTTTGTTCTGTTTGCAATTTGTATAAATTCGTTCTATTATAGGGCCGACCCTCCAGTATTTTCTAAGCTTCTATCAGATTATTCTGTACCCTTACCAATTTTGGTTTACTTCTTGGACCAAAAAAGGTTTATCAGCTGTGTCAGCACCCTATCCAGTTCTGAAGAAGTTCTGGTGAACACTTTCTTCACAGCTTTTTCCCAGGCAGGATTTTTCAACTAGAATTATCTTTCTGTAGGATTTTCTTGTGCTGTAGCATTACAACATATATCACTTCTTTCATTCGTCTAGACTTGAGCCTAATCACTTGCTGAGCATGCACCAATGTCAGCTGCTCTTGTAAACGTTTGACGTCATCCCTAAGTAAACGCTTAGTGTAATCCTCGTTACCTCATCATAGTGTTTTAGGGGCGAAGCTCCTTAAGGCGTGGGTTTGTCCATCCTCGACGTATGTATGTAGCCACCTCTAGTTTAGTTCTTGGATTGTTTACTACATGGCGTGGCTACCTCTAGTTCAGTTCTTGGATTGTTTACTAGATGGCGGTACTTGTATATGATGAAAAGATGCGCTCGGATTGTTTACTAGATGGCGTGGCTACCTCTAGTTTAGTTCTTGGATTGTTTACTAGATGGCGGGGAGCGTTGTAATAAAATCCGTTCGCTGTTGGCGCGCGCTCGGAGTCGCCCGATGGATAAGGCTGCAGATGTGCGAGCCCGCGAGGCAGAAGCGCTCCGTGAAGCTGCGCGACGCCGCCACCAAGATCCTGCCGTACGAGAGCGGGAGGCCGAAGCGTGTCGTCTGGCTGCGCGACGACGCCGCCAAGATCCCAGCGTTCGAGAACGAGAGGCCCAAGCGTCACGGCAACGGCGCGAGGACCCTGCCGTACGCGAAGCGGCACGGCTGCGGCGCGAAGAGGATCTCCAAAACGTCAGAGAACGGGAAGCGGCGAGAAAGCGCGCGTATCGGCAGGCAGACCCCGATGCAGTGAGAGCTCGTGAGGCGTCTGCAAAACGCATCAGGCGAGCTCAGCCTCAAGGTGCCGACGCGCGGTTTAAGCGAGACTTTCTAGACGTTACGTTCGGACACAGATGTAGTGGGCGAACTTTCACTGAAGAGTCACGGTTTTACCGATTATTTCCCCTCAGGAGCTTCGCCCACTCATCATCATTCACCCCGTGGATATGCTGTGAATTTTTTAGGGGCGAAGCCCCTTAGGGGCTTGGGCTATTGGCGCCTCGTGCCGTCGTCACCGTCGTCATAATCGTCGTTCGTCTCGTGTTTTCACGGTACTAAAACACCAGGAAACTCGTTCATGCCTCGCGCTACAACGTAACGCGTGCTAAAAAAACGGCCACGTATCTGCTCCTTTCGTTGCAAATGTCGACGAAAGACGATAGTCGACTAGCGCCCCTGCTAAGTAAATGCATCCCTTCTCTTTCCTGCTCACCTCTTATGCTGTTCCTTTCCCGTCTCGTTCCTCCCAAGATAACACGCTAGAGGTTTGCTCAAGTCAATTTAAACTTGCCGCATTCCACTGCGCCAAGCCGGGTGCCTCGATGCCAGCGCTGCCGTACGGCGGAGACGCGGGTGATTCGAGGCACCCTACTACAATGTTTATAGAACCACGTTGCCCTGCTCCACGTGCATTCCAAGCGAACGTGGAACCTATCTACCGGAACCTTTCGTTACTGTTGCGGTTTGATTTCTTAAAATTCCGCCAGGAGATAGTGACGCGGACAACAGCAGGCGACGATTTTCTGCAGTTGATGTAGTATTTCCTTTGATATCGTAGAAACCACGCATCCATGAATTTTTTAATAAAGGAGCACTGCAAATATCACTAATGGGTCGATTTTCTGTCTCGCATTTGCGTATTGTTTTGTTCTTGTTCAACAATGTTGACAAGTATGAAGATTGCCACCGGACTTACACGTTTAGATTTGGCTGTGGGTATATAAGACTATTGCGCAGATTCAGTTTCACTTTGGCCGACTGGCTGAATCGTTCGGTTATTATTAAATTTTCTTTTCGACAGACAGACAGACAGACAGACAAATTTTTGCGTTTAAGTAGTCCAAAAGAGGCTATCGTCTTGAAAAAAAAAAAAAACACCGGCACACTCGTTTACACCGCGAGCTAGAAAACTTCGTGCTTCAAAGACAAGAGAATTTTACAGCAAAGCTGTATGCCTCCAAACCCCGCCCCCCCCCCCCCCCCCCCCCCCCCAAATGGTTTCATGTCCATTGGCAAAAACGCCAAAACGCCAAGAATGCTTTTATGCACTGCATGCTGCCCCTCCCCGGGTTTCACGTTAGTGGAGATGGCCATGGATTTTTGTACGATTCCAGAACTTCGTCGGTGCACCTTTTTTCCTTCCACGTACTCCTGTGATATATTTATCTCTCTTACTTTCATATTTGCCTCTACCATTTTCTGAACGTGTTTTGTTTGCTATCCCGGCATCTGCCTCCTATTTTTTATTTTATCCGTTTCCATTTCTGCTCCCCTGCCTCCTTCTGTATTTCCTCGATTCTTTTTTCCGCCGTCCAATGACGTCTTTGAAGTTCAGGTCATTGAATTTTATTTAACGTTGAAAGCATTATGGCGCCGACTTGTCAAATATTTCGATGTCTGCGTCAGCGTCTGCGCTACACGTGTGCAGCTTTATCCTGCATAAGGAACGCCGGCGTCACCTAGATACTCATTCCGCTCCTCGCGTTTTCTTCTTGCGTCATAACCTCCGTACAAAATCAGCAGAACCGTCATGCAGATTCATTAGAAAAAAAAAGTCATGATGCCGCTCCTTGTGGCACAACTCGCTGGATGAAACTTTACGGTACCTCGCTGAAAATGATGTCTTTCGAAACCCAATGCAAAGCTTCCGTTATTATTTACCGGTACTGCTTAGGAGGATGAAAAAGCTTGGCTCAACGTTTTCTTTTCTTTTTTTTTTTTTTTACATCAGGGTCTCTACATGGACAGATATTCTGGAATTTACCTGACCTGTGGTTTGTTTCATTATGTGTTGTGTCAGCAGTACAACATCTGGATACCACGTAACCCACGTCTCCTGTTATTGTGGTGGTGGTCACAGGATTTATGTCATGTTGATATATTTATTTAGCGGCAAGAAAATACTTCGAATATTTTCGCGGCTGTAGCCGCACGATCATGATCCTTCTGGTCGGTGAGTGAGTGAGTGAGTGAGTGAGTGAGTGAGTGAGTGAGTGAGTGAGTGAGTGAGTGAGTGAGTGAGTGAGTGAGTGAGTGAGTGAGTGAGTGAGTGAGTGAGTGAGTGAGTGAGTGAGTGAGTGAGTGAGTGAGTGAGTGAGTGAGTGAGTGAGTGAGTGAGTGAGTGAGTGAGTGAGTGAGTGAGTGAGTGAGTGAGTGAGTGAGTGAGTGAGTGAGTGAGTGAGTGAGTGAGTGAGTGAGTGAGTGAGTGAGTGAGTGAGTGAGTGAGTGAGTGAGTGAGTGAGTGAGTGAGTGAGTGAGTGAGTGAGTGAGTGAGTGAGTGAGAATAAAGAGAGGAAAGGGGAGCGGCGTAAGAAAGGATTCGAGCACTTCCTTGTCAGTGACTGACTGGCACCATTTATTACGTCATTACTACGCCGATGGTCCTGTGCATGAAGCTTTTATTCGGTTTGCCATAAACTTCATTCCACATATTTTCCCGCAAAATAGGGTTACGACCAACTCAGATTAGTTTTTAACACTGCCACTACAGTCATCCAATACAATGACATGACCTTAAAGGGAACAAAATTCATAATGCAATAAGAAACGAAGTTGGTCATCCAAAGAAAGCCACAAGAATGTGTAGGCACTGCAAAACATTACGGCCATAATGAAAGAAACAAAACTAAAAAAAAAAGGAAGCACAGATTTGTCCTGAGCGGCACAAACAAAAGTTCTTTGTTAACGCAATCACCGTACAAAGATCACAGTCACGAGGACGGTGATCATTCCGGGGCCATCAAGAGGTTCGCCTCTTCACGCCAACGGGATCGCCTCCGCTCCAGCGGTGCGAACAAAGCCATCCTCGCAGGCGGCGCGGCTGTTCGCCATGCGAGATGGCCGGCGAAACAGAGCCGGCCGGTGCGGTCTGGCCGCGCGCGCGCGCACTCCTATTCGGGCCTGCCCGCATGCCATACTGATGAGGCCCCGGGCCCAGGGCAATCGGGGACCCGGGGCTCATCATGGGGGGGTCCCGGGGCGAAATTATTTCTAATGGCATGTACCGTATGCCGCGGTGACGGCTTCGGCGGAATACTGATGCCACACTGCACAGCTGCCGACCTCGCTGGGGAGGCCACGCGCCGGCGACCGCGGCGACCCGTGAGCACGTATTTACGCCCCGCGATCCCCTCCTCGCCCCGTGTACTGAGCAGGGTTGCCGAGACCCACGCTGCTGGGCGTCCTGTAAGCCCACGTGTAGTATGCGCAGCCCGGGTTTCTCTCTCTCTCTCTCTCTCTCTCTCTCTCTCTTCGACATTTCGGGTGAAAATAAGAAGTGAACCAGTGAGGGAGCGCATTGTTGTGCTGAACGTTCTGCGCATGCGCGGAAACATTGCTTTTCTTCTTATCATTGAATATGCCTGGCAAATATTTGTCCGTTCGGCCATCCGTTTGTCCGTACGTCATGACCAGCCGTCATCACCACCGGGAGTATCATCATAGAGAGTATGATAATGACCGATGCATCTACGTTCGTCCGTACGTACTTCACGACGCATCGTCATCATAGCATTATTTGCTTCCGTATTGGTTCGTGATCCCGCCCGTAGGAAACAAGAACTGAGTCGCCATCTGCTCTGCGCGAGAGACAGTTTCGAGCCTGGAAAAAGCTGGCATATTTTGACAGGCATATTCTGTGGTAATGGTTCGAGCAATAATACGCCACATTCACCTACCGTGTTCCAGCCTCATTGCACTTGAAAGAAAGGAGAAAGAGGCTTAACTTAGCGTTGGTGATGGAGCGCCCGCCCGGTGAGGGGCCTACTAGTTGAGACAGCTCTGGACTTCACTGGCCGTACAGGTACTATCAGACCGAGTAGTTTAAGCGAGCACACTGATTAAGTGCAAACCTATCTCGTGGGATTGCATTTTATTACGAATAGTTTCGGAAGACAGCTGACACCCATTATTTTATTGGCTTCAGTACTAACCTCCTTTAAGGGCAACTCAATGTTGGAATATATGGCGTTCCACTAGAGCGTGGTCGCAGTGGGTGGGTAAGAAGTCTTCATTTATTGCTGTTGCACTTCGCGGTGCATTACTTGTTCGATCCTGACAATGACTGTCCGCAGTTGTTAAACATCAACCTTACACCTTTATCGGGCCAGGTATGTTAGTTTTGAGACCGAGAGGACGTGAAGATTAATTGCCTTATGGGTCCGCACACTTGGGAACTATAAAAAGGGGGGTTGATTTATTGTATCTCCGAGAAGCACTAACTAAACCACGCCATTTCAAAGTTCAAAAGAGCGTTATCGCTCAGGTCGCCAGGTGTCAGACGGCTGGTTTTCCTTTAGTGGTCTTGATAGTGGTGGCCGAATCTGCTGCAATAGATGAAGGGCGGTGTGTCGTGTACTGCAGATTTCCTAAGCGTCGAAACACAGTGGTTAACCCCTATGTCCACAAACTGGCACCAAACCTAACAAATGTGCCCTACAGGCACGGAGGGTCACTAGTCTTTTCGGTCGCTACCAGCTTGCCTATAGCCTGTGCCCCAGGATTGTAAAATTAGCGGGCAAGATACCAGCAGGCCAAAAGAATCATGCTACACTGTATGTGAGTTGCGCAGGCGAAGCTGCGTACTCGGTCCCGCTCACATGCGGGAAGGTATACATCGGCCAGACGGGCGTTGTTTAAACGACCGCCTAAAAGAACACCGGCTGTCAATAAGAAAAAAAAATAGACTGGCAAAATCCGCTTCACTGCATTACATGCGCATACAAGCCATGTGAAATGCGGCCGAGTCAAAATAATATGCTGTGCAGGACCTGAAAACAGGACGTATGCCAATTGATAGACCCCTTTTATATTCGCAACAGTCGCGCAGATTTTATTAGTGAACCTTCCATTATTTTGTATGCAAATGATTTTGAATTTTAAGCAGGTCTGTGTCAGAATAACTTTGGCCACCCTTGTGCGCCTGGAAAGAGAGTGTATATGTGCACGTTGGCTTGTCAATAAAACGAGTTGTGAGTCTGCGCCCACCCGGGGTTTTTTCACTGTCCCTTGCTTTACGCACAGTTTTTCGCTATAAAATACAAAACTAACTACCCTGAAATCATGCTGCAAATATACATATTTTAAATGCAGCCTCCTATGTGCGTATAGAGCTGTTTCATTCCTATTGATTAATAGAGGGCGTGGAGGGGCCAAGCCGAGTAGTTGCCCAGCTCAACGTGCCGCCCTAAGTGCTACTTTCATTAACCTGATGAGTGGGACGAAAGACATCTGTCCCTCACGCCAAATGCGGTATTGTTTTTGTACCGAAGTGCAGTGTAACGTTTCCATCATAGCTCGTATCCATTTTACCCCTGAGTGACGTGGCCCGTACAAAGTCCCGCCAGTCCTGCGTCGGGCTTGCTATTTAAAGCTCAGTAGGAGCGTCAGTGTCTGCCTGCGCGCATATGTCATCGCTCACATCATGCGCAAAGGAGATAAAAGACAAACTTGAGGGCCGTGACTGGGTTACAGGGAATATAGTTAGTCTGAAACGTGATCAGATGGTTGCTTGGAGGTATGCGTAAATCATTTGTGTAGCCACTAACGGTACAAGTAAAAAGGTGCGGGCGCGGTGGCGTATTTCATTCTGAACGCTTGCTACCATTATATGAGATTTCATCGACAGCAAGGCAGCGTGCTGGAGTACAGGTGGTATCCCGGATGCTATAACTGTGCAGGGGCAAATTGTAGCTACCTTGGCGGATTAAACGACAGCAAAGAGAAGTTTAGAACGAGAAAATGTCTAGTAAAAGACGAGACAGTTCCCATTATGTCGTCAGACAACTTCACATCATCGGCTTCAATGCCAGCTTTCAATGTCTCCTGAGTTCTGAGAAACCAGTTTTGCTGGCTTGTTGATGATGATGAGAAAACTTTATTTTGGCCAAACTGGGGGAGGGAAGGGGACGAAAGGGAGCGTTAGACAGTCCTTCCCCGTCAGATGGCGGCCAGGAGCCCGTGATCCCTAGCGGCATCTTCGGCCAGTTGGACAAGGCTGCGTTGAGTCTCTTGGTCGAAGCTGAGCAACACGGCCGGTTTGTTCTCAAAGTTTTGTTGTTAACCGCATGCATGAAAGTGTACTGTAATCGCAAGCTCAAGTGTAACATATGACGCCCTTTAAGATGACGTTTATGTCCTTGGGACGTCCGCACCATCAACCATGTGTGATGAAGGGTCCGAAAAAGCAGACGTCCTCCTATTATACTGCATCTCCCGGGTTTAGCGAACACGCCAACTTGAGGGCTGAAGGTATTCCTTCCTTCATGGCATTCGGCGTCGTAATTTGTGGTCATAGGAAATGTTTAGCAGAATATTAAGTGACCAGCTTACTTCGTGACGTAGAGTAGCGGATTGAACCTCATGCACTGCCCATTTTTCAAGTTCACAAGCAGGTTCGTTAGAATTACGAGTGTTTTCCTGTTTTAAAGGCTTTACTTCGAGCGAGCCGCGATTCGCCGCTGTAGGCGGCACGAACACGTCTCAAAACAGGCAAGACGAAACAAGGCAGGGATTTGCATATGTCAGAGCCCACGAAACAGAACTACGCGAAGGCTTATGCGGACGGACACAACCCAAAGTTATACCCCTGTTTGTTAAGGCGAAGGCCTTAATACCCCGTTGCGCGGAGATCCGTCGTTGTCCTGTCAAGAAAAGGGCGCAATTGTACAGAGTAAATAAATAAAAAAAACATCAGAAGCCCATTCTTATAACGACGTCGGAGGATGAAACGCGAAGCTTTCTTGCGTGCGAAAATCAAACGGCAAAGTGCCAAAGTCGAAGCCTCTGCACTCAAAGTCAAAGCGTAAGCGATCGAAGTGAAAACCGCCTGAAAGTCAAACTCCAAACGTAAACGATCGAAGAGCAAACGACCTGCGTGTCAAAGTTCGAACTTAGACAACAGCAAACGAATCCCTCACGAAGAGGCTGAGCGCCCTCCCCCTTCCCATCGTGGTCGTCCAAAATTCAAACTGCCAAATTCCAAAGCCAGAGTTGGTTTCAACTGAAACACTAAAGCCGAAACCCACGCAAGGAACCCAGAGAAAATTCTGAGCGACACGAGTGCGATGACAGCGCAATCGGATAGACGCCGGCTTCATAACGCGTGAGACCCAGGTTCGATTGCGGCCACGGTAAGCGTTTTTCTCTTGTTTCATCATCCCCATCACCACTATGTGCCACCCCGTTGCGTAAAGTTGACTTTCCTGCAGTGTGTTTTGGACCCGCGCATCCACAGTGCAAGCCAAGTGTGCCATACTACTGCGCCATCTCGGCACTCTGCCAGTAGAGGAACAAATGTTCTTCTAAATGTTGTTCCTTTCTTTGCGGAACGTACCCCCTTGGGGGAATGGTCAAGAGTCGGGAGCATTTGGGGTGCCCGCTTCACAAAACTACGAACTGCGAGCGTAGAGGTCAGAAAATTTACCGTCTCTTCGTAAAGAAAGTTCAGAGAAGCGCGAAAGCTAAAAGTGCGTCCAATCGATCGTCAAACTTTCAAAGCCCCAAATCGGAAACGTAGAACGAACCCATGCGACGATCTCTTGCCCTCTAAGTAAGCGCATCTACCAACGATCTATATGTATACCGATACGTGGTCTCTGAGAGAAAGGTATGCTATTGTACTCCTTCTTCGTGATCGATTCTGGTATTGTCTTATCTAGAACCGCTCTTTTTTCGCGATTTTCAACTAACCGTTTCGACACAATGGAAGCCCGGTCGCCTTATGCGCAGAGATCTTATCAGAACTTTTTGTTCGACCAACCCGGCTATTGGAAAATGCATTAGTTTTTTGACAGCACTCGATCGGTTTCACTAAAACAGCTTTCCCCTTACAAAGAGCCAGTCCCACGTTACCTGCTGGAGCCGCGCGCGCAGCTGATGCCCCTGTGACGGGGCCCACTGCACCACCCATACAGGCTACGGCACACAGCTTGGCGGTTTCAGGCCCTCGGCCGCTCAGATCCTCCCGGTAAGCTGCCTTCCGCTCTTCCGTGCGTCGTCATTTGTGTGGTCGTTACGTGGGACTCGTGGAAATAAATTTCGTTAATCATATCATACGGGCTCGTTTCATCAAGCGAGACGAACGATCATTGAAGACGAGTTTATTTACACGATTGAATAAATACACACTTCTGTTCTTTCTGTTCCTTCTAGGAATGGAACCGGTGACCTTGCGGGCGGCAGAGAAATGCCTTATCCACTTTTCCATGGGTGGAGATGTTCTGCATGAACTGAGCGGACGATCTGATTTTCGATCGGATTACGTTGTATGATGGGTAACAATCGAAAAGGCGTTGGAGAGTGGTAGTAAAGGCGTAATCACGGTCACGCATTCAAGCCCCCCTAATTTCCTGCATGCAAGCGCAATCACTCGGGAAAAAAAAAAAACGGGTTCCGAAACAACGAAAAGAGAGATCCACGCGCGCAACTTTCGGATCGAAATGCCAGACGGCGTACAACCACTCCCAGGTCGGGCACTTTTTTGTCCCTTGTTCACACTGCTGTTTGCTCACCCCTTACACGGAGGCCGTGGTCGGGACACCCAAACCGATCGCATTTATCACATAACACGAGCCTACTCGCTCAATCTTGAACTGCTATCAAATACCCATTCGTATTTTGTAACCTCATCAATGTACGGAGACGAGACATCCCGTATTTTGTTCCCTTCTGTCTAGAAAGCTCGTGCGCCATCACGGTAAGGGGCCCGGAATGGGCTTGCCCGGAGCCCGAGTGCAGCAGGCGCGGACGGCCCGAGCACGCAGTGTCCGATCCGACCGAGGACTTTGATATCTTCCGCCCCCGCCGTTGGACAAGGGCGGTGCTGGAATCGATCAAGGCACTCAATCATCCGAGGACGCCGCGGTATGCGGGTGGCCGGTGCGCCGAGAAGGGCACGTCGCCGCCGCACGTGCCGCCTGTACGCTGCAGCCCTAATGTTTGCGGCCGACGGCGAAGGCAGGGAAGAAAGAAACGCAACTGCTGCGCAAGCCGAAGCGAAAGGCGTTCCACGTCCACGTGGTGGGGCTCTTTACGTTGGGGCAGTGACGGAAGGTTGGCGGACAACACGACATTTCCGGCAATGCAGGGTGTTAGTGTATGTTTCCCTCTCTATGCACGCGGTGCAACGTTCAGACACAGCTTGGACACTGAAATTTATAACGAGAAACTTGTAAAACTGTGCGGTTCGGTACATCATTTAAAGATAGCATAGCAAAAAAAGAAAACAGAAGGCAAGGAGAGAAACAAGATGGCGAGGACTGCGCTGACCTGCAGTCCTTATCACAGTCCTTGTCAACGCAGTCGTTGTTGTCTTGCCTCCATCCCCGTTTCTTTTGTTTTGCGTTGCTATCTTTGAAATTGAATGCCGAGTTGCATATTTAGCATGTTGGGAGACTAACTCGAAAGAACTTCAAAACCAAACAAAAACAAAAGAGACCTCGGAACTGTTTCTTAGATTGTTCCTTGTTCAGCGATATGTGTACGGTAACTGGCCCATCAGCTTCCACAGTTGCCATCGGCTTTTCTTAAGTTAACAATAAATTCACACTATTTAATATTTGTGCTATTTTCATTTATTAAATTTTTTCCGCGGACTTGAGGACGCTGAATGAGGTGACATTGCTAAGGGATAATTCATTGCTTTGGGTAATTTATTGTTTTCAACTATACAAAAAAAAGACTAAATGCTCTAATTATTCACATTCATCGAACAATGTGTACTCCCAACTATGCATGTCGTTACGCCTGCAACTACAATCATATATTTATAGTAAATACAGAAACTTTTTTCAGAGGGTGCTCGAGAAGAGTTAACTTGCTAGAGACGTGGCGGTGCAAGTGTTCGTCGCTCAATCCACCATATATACCTGCTATTCATCCGAGCGACACGTATAGGCAATGGGCTTATTGGGGTTCGCTTTCGCAAGACTTTGAAAACTCCACTAATATACCGACTGTGGCCGATTGAGCCGCCTTGACTTCGCATGCAGGAGAAATTTTTCTTGGACAGCGGTGGGACTCGTGATCGTCTGAAACACTGCAAAGCCGAACGGGACCGTCAGCTAATGTCGTGGTCCAACCAAGACTGCCTTGCTGCCGCTTCTGGCTGTAGCCTCGTAAGCTGCAGCCTCGCTTGGCCTCGAAAGGTAGCCTTTCACAAATGTTTCCGAGGTTCGCAACATGGCACCGTGGTCTTCGTTGTCAATGGGTTCGTGGTACACTATTTTTAATGCGAGGGGTTCTTCCTGTCGCCAATCTCAATTGACACACCTCCCGGTGGAGCCTATCCTGACCCGAAGCGTGCTTAGTGGTCTTGCCCTCACTAGAGGTTATGATCACCCGACTTCCTACATCCACACCTATTGCGCCGCTCCCCCCGAATATCGGCCCAGCTGCAGCCCTTTGGCATCGCAACAAGACATTCCCACGTATACGGGGTCCTGAATCCCGCAGAATACCCGTTTAGGCTCCTCTCCGGTCTTACAGAGGGCAGCGCTTCAGGACTAACAACTTTGCCTGCTCACCGCCATACTAAGATGTTGTAAAAAAAAAAAAAAAAAACTTTCTGACTGGCTTTCCCTCATTATGATAAAAATAAAATCTAAAACGAACAAGCTCTCGGAAAGATGACAACGGCCAAGTAAAATTGAAAATGGCGCCCCGGTTTGCCCTGTGAACTTTATGACGCTCTCTTCAACATCTTTAAAAAATGAAAAAGAAGCCGGAGATAGAAAAACCAACTGTAATTACATATTTCTCAGCAGACAAGGCATCGTTGGCCGTCGAACAAAATCCAAGAGAACTGAGAAACGCGTGATTACTTAAAACAAATCGTTTTTCAGCCTTTGTGTCCCTTTAATATTTTAATCAGCGCCTAAACAAAATTGGAACGTGACAAGCCTCAACAAGGCGAGCCAGGTGCGAAACAGTAACAGATGGAAACGTAAGGGTAGCGGGACCTTTTCCTCTGGGTGCGGAGCGGCGTTGCGCAAGGCAGTCCCGTTACGGCAGATAAACTCTGCACGAAAACGGAACACCATACGTCCATGAAGAATCAGCGACAAGCGAAGTTTGTTTTGAGCGCCAAGCTCATTTTATAGGCCCTTTCTCTTTCGTGCACATCGGTGAAAATCAATCATGCGTTCGCGTATTACCATAATCCATAATGTCGACAAACTTCCGTGAGAGCCCGAAAATACCGTGCCAACACCGGGCCTTTTTTCTGGTGTGCGTAAACAAAGCGGAAATAATATTATGCAAATCACGCGCGGAAGAACACAAAGTGATATAAACAGTCATATAAGAAAGAAATAAAGCCGATGAACGTCACGCATAGTCGCCATTGTAGCTTATGAGGTATCAGCGCAAGATGAACGAAAGGGAAAAAGTAGCCTTCATGGAGGATGCAAATTGTTGTTGCTGTTACTACTGCTACTGCTACTGGCAGCGCTTGCTCTTGATTATAAATTACGGTGATAATAGCCACAAACAACAATATTAATTATTTATTGGTGATACATCAGGTTAAAAACTCGTGCCTCCGATATGTAAACGAGGGCTTGTGGGGCAGCGCCCGTCACGACGAGCATCAATGCCATAAAAAGTTATACGCGTGAGGACACTGGACTAGGTAAACCTCTGCGATTTTGTTTCTTCGCTCTTGTAGCGTAAGCTACACTGGCAGAGGTTGAGCAGTTTCTCGTGGACCTTGAAGGGCCGTGCTGTGCAAGCGCTAGGTTCATTGGATGGGATTAGATTGGATTGGATTTGATTCGATTAAATTGGTTTAGATTGGATTCCAATCCAATTGGAGTGCGGGTGTGTAGAGAATTGGGTCTGCACATTCGCCGGTCTGCGCATTCCAGAGGAGTGACGTCATAGCAGCGGCAGACGCACTGGCGCCCGCGCGTGCCCAGCTGTGCGCTTCCGTTGCGAGTTTCCAAGTCTGACGGTGCGCCGGAGCCGCTTGATAGCCGTTTTGCGTGGCTCCTGTAGAGCCGTGCTGCGCATGCGCGAGGAGCAGTGACTGGACTGGACTGGACTGAATTAAATTGGATTGGATTGGATTGGATTGGATTGAATTGGATTGGAAATCGTTTTAGCAGCAGTAAGCATGATAATCAGCTAATCCTAGACAACCAGGAAACCTAAGAATAACCAGCTGAGCCTTAGCTCACGCTACGTATATCCTGTCATAGCCGAGCTAAGCCGCTGCGTTTTTATTTATTTTAAACACTTTTATTTCTTTCGCAGTTTTATGCGATGGATAATGGTTACCAAATTTGATTAATATTTCGCAATCAATAGCAAAACTACTTGGGTGGGCTTTCGCTTCGTTTGGTTATATTAGTTGTTTTTGCTTTTAGTTGTTTTTCCTAAGAGGATCTACATTAGCAGAGCTGTAAAAAAGAAATGTTTTGACTTCGCTAACTGCGCTTTTTCGTGCGAACACTTTGTTACACTGATCGCGTTGTGCTACTCATGAAATAACGGTTACGCATGTAAGCACGAAGCAATAACCAACGGATACGGAAAGTCCGCCGATTCGACTATTAATAGCCACACCTGGCAATTTTGCTATTGGTAGCTAATTTTGGCAACCTTCTTTGGAGGTATGGAGCACAAAAAGCAAATATTAAAACAAAATTAAAATGTCATAACGAAATCCCAAAGGTCCGCCTCTAATCCAGCGCTCCCCCTAGATCAACTAAGAAAAACCGCAAATAAAAACTGAAAATAAACACAGAAAGTCATGAAGATGCGCATAACCAAGCACACTCACGTGATTAATTGGACAAAAAAAACCAATATAAAGAAAATAGAAATAAAATAAGCAAATTCCAAAGCTCTATCTCATACAGCGCACTCCCGAGGTTAACTTCAAGAAAGCAAAAAAAAAAAAAAAAAACCCGCACACAAGGACGAGGACACTGTCTGCACTTACTTGTTAATTCCTTATCTGTCGTATCAAGTCAGGCTGCCCGCCATGGTCACTTTCCCTGGCATCCCGAATTCCTCCTTCACTCGAGCCTCCAGTCGAGGAGGTCCTTAAAAGGGGATTTCGCGTATAAAAGCGTTGCAGTTTCCGCTAGTCAGCCGAGTCTAGGAAACACAAAAGTGGAGGGAAGAGTGAGAATACGGCCATTGCTCAGCTCATTGCAGTACGTCAAAATAGCTGAAAATTTAATCTCATTTCATATATTGTATCCTCAGGGTAGGATACATTATAGAAGGGAGGCCTGAAACAATGAAAAACATGACTATTGACTGTTCATGCGCTCTTTGTAATTAAACAATAATAGAACACTCATTTAAACGAGTATAGGAAATACAAGTCAGGTACCAAGTGGCGAATTCACCCTGCAATACTAAAAGCATCTCTAAAATAAATATGGCCCTAATCGAACAATAGCAGAACACTCATGCAAAGCAACACAGGAAATACAATTCGGGCACTCAGCGGGAATTTATTCTGAGTTATTTAAAGCATCCCTAAACCGGTTAGCGTCTATAAAACTTGCTAATGAACTCGGTATATTGTCCCCCTCTTCGCACGTTTTTCAAAAGAATGGCGTGGAATGCGTGAGAGTATTAAAATGAGGTACATCGACTTTCGGAGAGTGATCTCGGCGACATGATACGGAAGGCGCAGGACTAATATGAATAATACAACCTGAGTTTATCGTGACAAATTTTGCAAAAAAGGCTAATTCGTGAGTTTTTTCGGCGAGTTTAGGGGTTCGGAATGCCTGATGTTTTTTTTTCTTTATTTGGTAGTGCTAGCTGTTTTGTGATAATTAAACAGAATAAACGGGCTGCGGGATTTTGTACCATCAAGATTTAATGCATTCATGTCGTGTGAGCCGAATAATCCCAAATGGAAGTACATTCTAATTTAGGACGAACGTACGTAATGTATAAAAAAGTCACTTTAACGACAATATAGGGAGAAAAAAGTTTCTATGAAGGTAGCCTAAATTTGGTTAGCCTTGGATGTTTTTATTCTGTATATGTAGTTGCTACAAAAGGGTATTAGTGACATTAACACCAAGATATTGTTAGGAAAGCACGGTCTGTACATGGGAATCCTTAAGAGTGTGAGCGGGAGGTCTCTGATTATTACAGGAAATTCGCATTTACCTACATTTCACAACGTTTTATTTATTTTTATTTGAGTTTCATACGCGGACTCGCTGCCAGGCGGCCACTTCGAAATGGCGCGAGTGCGACGCTACCTCCGGTTTCTTCACCGCGAGATATTAAAAAGCATCACCCCTCCACAAATCTTTAAGGATTTACCCCTCAGCCGATCGCAAGAAGTATTTATCAACAAAGTACTTGCCAACACCGCCACTACACCTCATATGATCCATAAATGGCAGACACTTGCTGACCGGAAGAAGGGCATTAACACCGCTGCCCCCTTGCACATGTACCTTTTGTCACACTGTGTGTGAAGCAAACATGGACCATCTCGTTCTGCACTGCTCCGCTTTTGATGTTCATAGATTGAACCATAATGTTTTTCAAAATTCAGATATAGAAGCATTACATAGGCACATTCTGGAAAATCATCAACACCTGGTGACCTTAGCCGAGTTTGGCGTTGCCAGGGGCCTGGCGAGCGTGATTTAGTGGGCGTCTCCCTCCTCCCTATTCCCCCTCCTCCCCCTCCAGCGACCTTCGGTCCTCCCTTTCCTAATAAAAGAATTTATCATCATCAGTAATTTTTATTTATTTATTTATTTATTTTACTCCTTCCTTTTCCGCCCTACCATTCCTATAGGCCTCTGAGCCAGCCCTTTTCCTAATAAAGTTACATCTATTTATTTATTTATTTATTTATTTATCTAAACACGGTACGCCATTTTGCGTGACTTTTTTCGCACGTTTTTCGAAAGGATAATGTGGAATGCGTGAGAGTATTAGAATGAGGTACATCCACTTTCCGATAGTACCCGCCGTGGTGGCTCAGTGGCTAAGGCGTTGCGCTACTGAGCACGAGGTCGCGGGTTCGATTCCCGGCCGCTGCGGCCGCTTTTCTGATGGAGGCGAAAAGCAAAAACGCCCGTGTGTACGAGATTTCGGTGCACGTTAAAGATCCCCAGGTGGTCAAAATAAATCAGGAGCCCTCCACTACGGCGCGCCTCATCGCCTGCGTTGCGTCGGCGCGTTAAACCCCACAATCAATCAATCAATCACTTTCCGAAAGTGATCTCAGCGACCTCATACGGAGGGCGCAGGATGAATATGAATGATGCATATCATGTTTTTCTTATTTCTTTAGTTTTTGAAAATTTCGTTTGACCATTTAGGCTATTATAACGATTACAGGTGTAACTTCCGCGATATCGGCATTTTTCTAGAAATGCAGGGCGTTACACGGTCCTGTCAGTGGGGGCACTTGGCAAGGAATGCTGCGCATTAAAAAGCGTGTTACCAGTCCAGTATTAAAGGATTTATGTCGAGAACAGTTATTTTATATAGAAGTAAGGAATGGTCAACTTTGTCAAACGTTTCACCGAAGTCAAGGAATATGCAATCAGTTGCAAAGACAATATCAAGATAATTGTGAAGATCGCTAGTAATTGAAAGAAGTTGAGTTTCCGGGAGAAACATTTTCTGAACCCATGATGCGCAGGAGTGAAAAAACTATTTTTTTTTCTTTTCTTCTAGGAAAGTTGTGAGGTGTGTGAAAATAATATGCTTCATGATTCACCTGACAAGCCGCCGCCCCTCGGCACCAGCCTCGCTTCCTGGGGGACCCGCCGTTGTGGCTTAGTGGCTAAGGAGTAGTGCTGCTGAGCATGAGGGCGCAGGTTCAATTCCCGGCAGTGGTGGCGGCTTTTCTGATGGAGGCGAAAACCAAAAACGCCCGTGGGTACGAGATTTCGGCGCACGTTAAAGATCTCCATACATGTGGTCAAAATTAATCCCGAGCCCTCCACTACGGAGCACTTCATCGCCTGTGTAGTGTCGGCGCGTTAAACCCTACATCTATCAAATCATTTCCTGGGGGTACTGGCTGAGCTCAGGTCAAGGCGTAGGCATCAAGGCAAGGCAATAACTCCTGGAGGCCCCTTTCATAGTGACGGACTCAGGAAGAACTACGGACCGGCCGTCTCCTAGTACATGTGCTGCAGAGCAACAGCGTGGACTAGGGCTGCTCTCTCTCTCTCTCTCTCTCTCTCTCTCTCTCTCTCTCTCTCTCTCTCTCTCTCTCTCTCTCTCTCTCTCTCTCTCTCTCTCTCTCTCTCTCTCTCTCTCTCTCCGTGCATTTAACGGCGCCTTCCTTATCGGGCCCACATTGCGAATTCGTCTGCTGATATGTTTTACGCACATATGGTTTCCTGCGCCTCTAATCCACACCTCTAATCCGCACCTGTCGAATCCGCACAGGTCTGTCGATATTTTAAAAAGTGAAGCGAAAAATTGGGAATTTTTTTATAGCCTGTAGCCCGCGTAGTAATATCGCCTTCGGCGAACTTTCTTTTAAGATTATTTATTCCTCCTGTGGTGTAGGAATACAGCTGAACAAGCAGCAAGAAAATATGCCGTCAATATTTTCAACGCATTAGAAACGGTGATATTGAAGCGAAGCTTAGTACTCCAGTTACAAACCCACCAAACGTCTGGTAGCGTCCCTCTAACTTTCAAGCCCAGCCAAGGCCAAGCAAGCGCTTCATAGATTACGGAAGCGCCACAGACCACGCTTCGGTCGTCGGTCGAAGCAAAGAACGTCTAGCAGCCTTGCGAGAGTAGCGCGTCCGTTTGTAGGGGCAGCGAAATACTCCCAAAACATTTTATGAGGGGCGAATAAGGAACGACATGCAACTGAAGCTTCGCTTCACATCTATTCTCCCCTCTGCGAGGAATTCGCCGATTTTTTTTTTACTACCAACGTGCTCTCGGCCACGTGACAGCATCCGGGGCTGCACCTTAAGTGGTGGTTTTCTTTTAAGTGCAGATCACTTTATGGCCTCGCCTTGTCGTCGTAGCTCGCTAACGGTCGATGCGACTGTCGGAATCAGGTGGCGCAGCGAGATAACAGACACAAGTCGAGCCTGGTGTAGCGTCATCAGGGAGTCATCAGAACAGAACTTCTGCTGCCACAGTTTGAGGCAGGGGGCGCGTGAGCACTGCGAAGGCGGGAAATTTGAATTGCGCATTCAACAAGAGCGGAGCGAGACAGGGCGGTGAAGAGCGTGATGGGTGGTAGCAGTGAGCCGATAACGGCGGCACCACCCATTATGGTGAATCACTGCTCGGCACTTCCGGCGGCTTTCACATTGAGTGGAACGGCTTTAATTTTTTTTTCCTTAGCTCGTCTCTTTCCTGCGCCATTTTTCTAGCTTTGCTTCATTACAACGGATTCAATACTATTCTTGAAATAAGGAACATTGCGAGGAAAAATTCTGTGCTTGTATCTTACTTAAATGTGTACAGGGCTGCATGCGCGCTAGCCAATGTTTACATGCATAAACCATGCCACCTCCCATAGTCGTTTTGAAAGGTTTTGCATATCGTTTATTCGCCGTTAGGCTCGCTTTTATGGCTAGGCGCACAGATGGCGCTATTGGTTTTCCGCAGCGCGAAAAAGCGGGTAGTAAAGTTCGGTCAAACACCCCACAACTCTGGGGTACTATAGCCGAAGAATGCAACGCATTAAAACCAGCATGTGGAACGTTCGTTCGACCGGAGCTGGACTGCGCAACGTCAGTCTGGAATCCTTTCCAATCTTGTGGCTCCAATAACTCCAAATCAACACAAAATCGTGCCTCGGCTTTTTAACAACACATTATTGAAGTGTAGTTTGACATCGCTCATAATCTCCCTCAGCTTCCCAACACTCGCCGCTAGCCGTCGCTTTTTTTTTTTCTTTTTTTTCGTGCCTTCTGCCTCCTTCTTACTACCCACAAGAGTGAAGACGTGCCTTATTTATTTATTTTTTTGAGCACTTGCCGCGCCCGAATACTTCCAAGCAAAAAGTGGTAAGTAAACAATAATAAACTTGAGCTAGTTGTAAGGTTATAATAATACCGAAGTTAACAGTTTTTACTTGACGGCGCCAAGGATGGATGCAATGTTGGCGGGGAGGTGGTTCTAGTCGTTGCAGGTTCTTGGTTGGGAGTCGCTGTAATGATTGGCTCGGTAAGATGGCACACCTTTTTTGAAACTGATCGAAACGAGGTGAAAGGCGCGAACGGAAAGTATAAAGCGGGTGCTTTAAAGATGGGTTATAGCGATCAATATCATAAAATGAAGGAAGGTGAGAGCCTTTACGAAGGAACGATTATCGGTTAAGTTAATGGTTTTTCATGGCTATGGCGCAGAAATGACGCGAATAATTACAGGTTACGCGACTTTGAACGGCTTCAAAGGTGGGAGTGAGCAAGACAGTGTCCTAGATGGCGCATGCGTATTGAAGATTATAGCGAATTAATGTTTCCTAAGGATTTTATTTGAGTTGCGTGAGTGCAGGAAAGCAGTTATGTGACCAAACATCGAGAATGCCATTAGGATTATTAGTTCAACCTTCTTAGGCCAAGAATATTTGTTATTAATTAAGCCGGGGGTGCTTATGTTCACTCACAATAAAAGGGCATCGTTTAGAAAATATAGGAAACAGACGCACGCTTGCTTTTACATATTACCGGATTATACGTTTCATTAATAAATCACACGCCTCCCCACCCCCCCCCACCCCCGAAAAAAACACACGTTATTATATCATTCCGCAAGTTGATAGAATAAGTCAAATTAGGTATCTTAGAGCACATCACACAGCTGTCAATACATAACTGATTGTTTAATAACTTAAAACAATTAGGATGACGATTAAATAGATCAAGGACAACAACGATCCTTACATCCACCAGCAGTACATTAGACTGAGAAATACATAGCATTCATCACCAGTTCGAAGTTAAATATGTCGACGCGCCTTCCACCGGCACACGCAGTTTTGTTCAGAACCTAAGCTATATAACAGCTCCAAAAAAATCCGCGGTATTGCGCCTCTCAGTAGGCTAGGTAATGCACCGTACAAATCGCAAGCCTCGAGGCATGGCGCTTTGGGAAGGGAAAATCATTCAGTCAGCCAATTATCCAGTCAACCTGCCAGGCAGCCATGGTAGATTGGGGAGGTCTAACAAGTCGATTTTACCTCCAGCAATACACCCGGCTTGCATATTAGTGTTGCATGTTTAGGGGAACACGTTTCGTTCCCCTAAACGTTACACTGTGAGCGTATTTCATTTTTGTTTGCAAGGCTTTTGCTAGGATTGCTGTAGCAACGCCTCCGAGAGTACTGAAGCCTTCTTAACACAACTAAACACCGTGGTAGTGGAGTGAACGTCCGGGGTCCTGACACATACTGTGAGAGGCAAACATGAATCAATTCGTTCTTGGCGCGGTTTACCTGCCATTTGACCGAAAAAAAGAAGAAAACAGCAAAGTAACATGGGTTGCAGACTTCGATACCCCCACAGTGCTGGTCCAATTGCCAAATCCACTCCTCACAACCGCTGGCGACGATATCCTGATAGCGGCCTATCCGCCTGGTGGCGGCTCACTTATTCGGTAGGCTTCCTACAGCGCATCGCCTGTGATGAACGCGATTACTACTGCAGCGCTAGGACATCAATCACACACACGGATGCATACCCGCAACATTAGCGGCGGCCTCTCGGACACCTCCTGGACTGGTCATTCGCACCCGGCGTCGCAGCTTCTACAACCGCGCAGGGAGCCTACAGGGCTACCCTGATGTGCGCTTAGTTCTGCAAGCGACTACTGCTTAGACTATGGGGTGCAGAACGATCTCGGCATAGTTGCAGCAGCACCGATCTAATCGGGTGGCCCCGAGTTCACAAGAAGGTAACACGTCAGCAACGAATGCCCGGAGTAGCCAACTAAAGGACGAGAGGAACTGGGGTGAGAGAGAGAGGCCCCAGGCCCTGTATTGGGTTGGCCGTGTACGCGCACGCACATCATAAAGGCTGCGTCCCGGAGGAACAATCAGCGTGGTGGTTCTCATGCGGGCAAGCTTCCCTTTAAAGCTGTCCGGTGCGGCCGCGGTTTCACGAACGAAGAACGAACACAGGGTTGCCCCGAGTCTCCTCGGGCGACAAGCAGCGCGTGAGGAGAGCTGCCGTAATTGCTCGCCGGCAGCGCGTGCAGAGATAACATGGAGCGCACGTCGCCAGCAGGTGACGCGGCAATTACGCGACTAAGTCACGACACAGTGAAAACTGTGATCCCGATGTGCATGTTTTAATTAGGACGCTCTTGTCACCGCCAATTAGTCGCTCAGCTGGGCTGTGATGCCGCACATGGAGCGCGCTAAGCGTATTGCATAGAAATCATTGCGGGCACCCTGGTGGTATGGGTGTTGCAAAAGCGGTGCCGTAAGTTTCTCTTGTTCGTCGTCCGAAGGAACGTACGTCGATCCCTTTCTGAGAATCCCCTAGTCGATTCTCAGAAACGCGGAGTGTCTCTACTGCATTCATTCCAGTTTTCATTCTTTCCATCACAAATAGCGAGCTGAGACCCTCGGTTCCAAGCTTCGGCATGTCGCGAACTGGCGGGCTGCGAAGCCATGTTTTCTCACTTATAGATAGAATGTCTCAGGCAGCGTTTCTAAAAAAAGGTAACGGTGGACTTCGGTAAAGGAAGGCTTGGGAACAGGAGGACAAAAGACATGAAGGCCATCATTTGTGGTTGGTAATTAGGAATCACCGCAACTGCTGCCGAACAGTCGTCCGCACTTGTATGGTTGGCTTCAACAGGGCCGCAGAGGTCCTATATCATCAGAAGCGGCAGCCTATCTACGTCCACTGCAAACAAAGGGTTTCTCCAATTCACTTCTAACTGCTCTTCTTCTGCGCTGCCTGAGCCAAATTTACTTATCTAATTCCCGTATGGAGTTATCGGTTTTCTTCTACTTCTAGTCACATCTCTTCGGGGCTACTTCGTTACCTTGCAGTGTTAGTTCACCATAGTGGACTGACGGATGTCAGTTCTCCGCATTACGTTTCCAGCCCAACAATTCTTTCTCTTTATTTAAGCTATAGGATGTTTTCAACGCGCCCGTGTGCCAAGATACTCGTTTCCTATCTCCAAGCATTACTATTATTCCTACTCTTTTCCTCGATCGCTGATCCGACCTAAGTTTTCTTTCAATGTGCATTGAAATCCCCAAGTTTCTGTCCCTTAAGTATACTCACCAAGACCACGCATTGGTTGTAAACCTGACCTAGTGACAGAGTGTTTTCGGGATGTTATCGAGCCCGTAGAAACTGTACGTCTGATTTTTTTACGCAGAACGTTAACGAATGTTAACGAAAAAGTTAACAACGGACATTCCGCATGGTCCCTATGAAGGATGGGAATGATTACATCCCCGTGAAGTTGACCGCGCCCAGTCGAAAAAGACGACAAGAAAAATTTCTGTAGTTTGTCGTATTTTCGCGTGTCGTGCTGTCGTCTTGTCGTATTCTTGTCGCGTCGTGATTCTGGTGTTCTGTCGTGTGTCGTATTCCTGTCCTGATTTTGATGTTCAGCCGTGCCGAATTCTTGCCCTGTCGTTATCCTGATGTCCCATCAGTAGTTGCACATGGTTTGAATGGGATTGCTTATTGTGAAGAGTAAATGGCAGTTATTTTGTGACTACAGGAACGTCGTCGAGAAAATTGACTTTGTCGTTACGACAGAAATGTGTGTCATAACAACAGATGGCTTTGTCGTAACAACAACACTTCTGTTGTCACAACAGAGTTTTTTGCCGTACGACAAAAATTCTTGTTAGGTTTTTGCTGAATTCCTGTTCTGATTGTAGTCTGGGCGATTCTAGAAAGCTGTTAGTACCGGGATAATTAATCTATTACAGATTTGGCAGAACGGAACTTTCGCCTGATTGTACCCGTCGGAGCATTTTGAAAGTTTATCAGCAAGCACTGGTCCGGCGATGATACTAAACGCGGTAATCCTGGCACAGCAAGATGTCTCACAAGCGTTATTACGTCAGCTGTAGTAATTAACTTGCCTAAGGGATATATTGCTATAATCTAATTTTGAATAACTTTAGGTAAAAAAATCAGCTACAGAATGAGAGGTTTACATTAACCTTTGGTTTTTGAACACAACTCCTGAGATGTGTTTCCCAAACGGCGCCCTACACAAAACACGGCGCACCGACGGTGAGAACACGATGCCTGCCCCTGTCATTCAGTTTTCTGTGTTCGGGTCGTTAACAATGTGCAAGGCCATCTAGTCCATCGGTCTGCGCCAACCAGTACTTATTTCGGTGGCAGCACTCGCTCTTAGTCATAGCCTAGTGTTGACATGTAGTCCTTAGGAGCTCTAGGCTTACAAAGACTCCGCGTCTAGGAAAACCCCCTTTAACTCGAAAGGATTCAGTGAGATGGTTACCAGGTGCATATCAATATATTTCGTAGCCTGAATTCGCTCTCCAGGTCGCTAAGTACGGCCTGATGCCACCTTACCTACTCGCCAGAGACAAAAAAGGGAAAAGGAAAAGTGAGATGACAGAGACGTAACAGTGGTGTGATGACATGAGGGCAACTAGGCACACGAAAAGACCAGCTAATGCCAGCGGCTCGTTTCAGCGATGAGCAATGCGAACGGCATTTGAGCAAACGCGGCCTTCGGCCGCTTAGTTCCGAGCTTTGTGATTATCCTCGTCGCATCAATAATATCGATGTGTACGTGTAGACATGCAGGTGTATGCCGGATGGCCGCGAAAGAAAGCTTTCTACAGTGAGCGCACATGTAAGCGGTTGAGCAAGAACTTGGAGGGGCGAAGGTGGACGTGGTTTCTCGGTACAGCGACGGATGCTTCATGCTGGCTCTACAGATGAGGATCAATCACGTTGGGCGGACTGCAAGAGAAGAACGGAGAGCCAGTAAAGCCCGTGCGCACCGCGCCCTGCGCTCCGTGCCCGGAGGAACGCAGATTAAGACGGAGGGCTGGAGAAGCGTTGTTTTTTAGTTAACGCGATCATCTTCGTTGCTATGACCAAGTAGCCCGAACTGAGTATTATTATCTCGTTCGTCAGTGTTACTCTGTGCCGGTTAGTAAGTGTAAACAAAGTCATGCGAAGAGGAAAAAAGAATGAGAGAAAATCGAGCGTAAAAAAAAAAAAAACATTCGCGCAAAGAAACGATAGGTTGGATGTTCGGACGCCCGTCTAAAATGTACAGCCACTCAAGGGCCTCCTAAATGGTACCTGTGTCGAGTTGCCCGACACTTGTGACCTGGTGCTTTTCGCGTCCCGTTTGCTGGTTTCTTCTCTTTTTCCTTTCTCGCTCTTCCGTCAGCAATTCGCGCCTCTTCGGGCGAGGTGTCACTTTAGAGAAAGTGGCGCTTCAAGCCATCAGGCGCCGCGGCGGCCGCTGGAAGTGTGTTGTTGTCACGCTTGCGAAGCAGAGTAGGGAACGACGGCGCGCTGCGCTGTCTCGTCGGAGGGTGTCAGCTGCAACGCCTCGCACTTAGACGCCGGAAGACATCTGTCTGTTCTTTCGGAAAAAGGCGACGTCTTCGCTTTCCGCGTCGCGTTCCAGTCGCGAGGAGAGTTTGCTTTTTTCTCCAAAACCGTCCTCGCGCCTAGTTAAGGTGTCCGCACACTGCCTTCCGGTAGCGACGACTTACACGTGCGCCGGCTCAACCGAGATAAAAACAGCTTTCGACTTTCAGATTATTTGTACGCGCTTGCTGCCCCTTTCAGAAACCTGTTGTGCGTGCCGTCTGCGCGGATCAGTGTGCGTGCGTGAATGCGTGCGTGAATGCATGCGTGTGAGTGATATCGAGCGTATGCGTGAAGGAGCAAGACCGTGTCGTAGTAATATAGAATGTAGGTGATCCGGATTCTGGATTGAGCCGCATTGTATATCATCATCATAGTCATCTCAAACAAAAGAGTGAGATACACTTTACTAACGATTAAGCTTTATTCATGATAATATCGAGCATGAAAAGTTTTAAAAGAATCGCGATTGCGCAAGAGGGTGCCAAACGAAAGGAGGGGCCTGGTATTACTTGCAGTGAAAAACGTTTTTGGTGATGTGAGATGAGAGATGACATTCTTGCATCACGTTGAGCGGACTGCAAGAAAAGAACAGAGTGCCAGTAAAGTCCGTGCGCTCCACGTCCTGTGCTCCGTGCCCGAAGACACTCAGACTAAGACGGAGGGCTGGAGAAACGTTGTTCTTAAGTTGACGCGACCATCTTTGTTGCTTCTATCAAGTAGCCCGACATGAGTTAGCGTTTTAGCGCGTTATTTTTCTGTGTCGAACAGTGCAAATGTGTGTGTTCGTATATGAACGCAGATATTTAGTTTTCGATGACTCAGAGTTCTCTGAACTTTTGCGCTGTAATTCTTTGTTGTTGCTTTTTGCACCCCTCATTCCTCATACTCTCATCCTAGCTGTTTTATCATTTGTTCTTATTCCCCTATTTGTGAAGGCGATGTGCTCTGTTCGAGTGTATACATAGAGAAGTGTAGGGAGATATACGTTGCAGACACGGCGTGTAGGGGGCTGAGGGCCTGCATCAGGCCGTCTGTGCCTTTAGTCCAAGGCTCCTCACACTCAGACGAGAAATAAAGGTTTTCAGATGCAATTCAATTCGCACAATGTCATCCTTTTCTTGATCTAACACGCTGCGGAAGTCTAGAACGCCACAACATTTTGTGTTCGTAAACCACAACAGTGTGCAAACACAGTTGGTGACTGTAAACGCAAGAATGTTGTAAATTCGTCATTATTACCCTCAACGCTTTGATTATTTCCTAAAACAGAATAGCAGAGGGCTGCTCGAAGCGATAAGGCGCAAATACTGCGGAGCTGTTCTGATTCTGTTACGGTATTGGGATATTACTGCACAGCAATAATGCATGACATTGTTGCAGTGGTCTCATGTCACTAACTCGTTTACTACCTGCCCCCTTATCCCGTATTGTCAACAGCTGTGCAAAATGTGAAGCGTCTGTGTGAACTAGGTGCGCAGTGATTTCAGGCGTTCACTCGAAGGGTTTACGTTGTAATCCCAGCGCTTTTGGCGCATACGTGCAAAGAATAAACGTTGTGAAGGATAGCCCCTCGGAGTTACACAACGAATGTAAACACGTACCACACATGCAAAGTGCGCCTCGACCCGCATCTGGAAACGCTGTCTCCGAGACAGGCACGCGAAAATGTGACAATGACTCCAGCTTCGTTACGGAACCCCAACGCGCCACGTACGTAACTCGAGTTAACCAATCAATTGCCCCAGAACTTGATCGAAATGCCGTGGTTGCTGCGCTGAAGCCTTAAAAAACTGTGGTTGATTCCTCTGCCATAGGAATCGGTAAAACACAAAAGTGAAATGTGCAGCGAAATCTGCAGCGGAGCATGGTTTGTGGGTCGGCGGCTGTCTTGTGGGTGTGCTGGGCGAGCGACGTCGTGCTCGCGGGCCGCTTCGACAAAGGTTACTGGCGTCATTTCCGTGACGGATATGTCGTCAGTTAAATTTTGGTGCATCCCGGCACACTTTCGTGGTAAGATATAGAACCCGAAAACGAACAACCCAAAGTATAACGTATGCTCTTTAGTACTAAAGGTTGCTTCCCGCAAGAAGACCCTGCGTGCAGGGGTGCATCCTTTACAGGCCGCTTGCACCGTTGTACTGGCGTCACTTCCGGGACCGATATGACGTCAGTGCAATCTTCGTGAATCGCGGAATAAAACACTTTCGTGTTAAAACTTGGCGCTTGTCTCGATCGATGTCTTCTGCTTCCTGCTCAAACATCACAGGGTCTTGTCTTTGACATCTTCGTGATTGATCCCGCGGTGCTATCACAGCCGGATGCTCGCGACGCCGCAGCCGCGACTTTCCAGCATTGAATTGCTTCCGAGGACCCATCGCAACTGATGTCGGCGGTTGTCGCGATGGTTCCACGCAAGGTAAACTAAAACTAGAATAAAATGAGTTCTTGCAAGAGCGAAACCGTGCCAATAATCTAGCGCGTTATCGTGATGTTGCCGTACGGCAGCGAATTGCTGAATTGAAACTTTTCTGATAACGATCCCGCAAAGGTAGTGGGGCAGTCATCGGCAACAAAATCGTTTGTTGTACCATGATGCAGACGCGATATAGATGCATTAGGCCGTAGTGGTTTTAGCTGATGCCGAGCGTCGCAGTACCATTTCTCAGCTCAATAATAAGCTAAACTGAATTGAACTGAATATACGACGTAAGGAGTACGCAATGAAAACTTCGAGAACCCCGAGAGCGTCAGACAACTGGCTCGAGAGACCTGCCGTGGTTGTAAAACCATTCCTGAGCGAGGAATTAATCCTCATTCTGGCGAGCATTTGGGGGCGGAGTAAGCAGCGTTTATTGACGCAGGAAGAGACGACCTTCGTCCCGAATAGGCGGCAGATCAATGCTGAAAAGGGTGAGGGTGCGTCGATTCCAGGCACGTGCTCTGGGAGTTGTTATATATAAAGCCAGAAAAGTATAGGATTCTGTTTTGGGTACCAACTTGTAACTAACCACCAGTTCTTAGCTGCGGTGTCAGTAGCATTGAATGGGGCTATAGCGTGACGTGAGAACCCTACAGGGAGAGAAAGGAACTGCCCATCGACGTGGGATGAAATGGCATGGTGTTATATCCTTTAGTTTTATTTTATGGGTGGTATAATGGGAAAAGTATGCTGATATACACGGTTTTACAAAAAGACGAGATTCGCGAGAGTATCTACTTTGCACTTCTCACGGCCTGTGTGCAACTTCTCTTCCGGCGTTACGGAACGACTTTCCAACATTGTGAACTCTCCGATCAAATCAACGCGGCAAGCTCGGAAAGCACTGTCGTGAAAACTCCGCACCCTCCCCGCATTTTTTAGACTCTCGGGCGAACGGTGAACACACGGTTTAAATCATTACCACCCTCAATAGGCAAAAAGATTAAAAAAAAATGCAAACTAAAAGTAGTCAGATAAGAACGCATTTGCATATGTCGGAATCGATAACACAACTAATAAACAGCAAAATGTAGTGCGTAGAGGAGTGACGAAAAAAATAGGGGAGGCGGGGGGATCCTCTAGCAACTTTAGAAACTGGGTCACGCTTTCATCCGGCTTTCATTGGCCACTGGGACACGAAATGTGCCCGAAAGACTCGAAAGGAGGAACCCGACACGGACACAACTTTCCCGCATGTAAAAGAGCGGTTGGGTTCCCCCCTCTTCTCGCCAGTCGGGTTATTTGCGGATTGAGTGACACGCTGCAGCGCCTGCATCGAGCGCGTACATTTGCGTGTGTGTGCGCGGTTTGCAACGGGCCCCAGCAGATAGTCCCGTTCTGTGAGCCCAGAGGCGCGTGGGGTTAGCGCCTCTCCACGCTACAAAGCCTCCCACCTGTGAGGTCATAGCCTACTACGGCTCCCAGGGTAGCCTTAGTGATATTAGTTCACAGTGTCAACAGACATTGGCTAACCCGACGCAACCAGGTCGAAATTTTTGAGGTGAAAGAAACGGCACGGGGAATCCCCGCAGGCCTGCTGCTCATTGGGTGGTGTTTGGCGCCGAGGCGGAGGGGGAAAGAGATGAACGGGGGAGAGCACGGTGCAGTTCATTGTAGCGCAGATGCGCAGATCTGATGGTCGCGCAGCCGACACGCACGGAATGCAAATCTCCGAGCGCCGCTTCGCGAGCGGGCATTCTTCGCGGCCGGGATCCAAATGGAAAAAGCTTCGAAATTCGGACGTAAGGCCAGAGAAAGCGACCGGTGCCGTGCCATCGGCGGTTCGGCTGCTGCGTTGTCGAGCACGTATGTACGGAGATGGAAAATAGGGAAGGGGGGGGGGGGGGGGTGCCGATGCCGAACTTTCACGGCTTCGCACCGCTCACGTACGTGCGAATTCGACCGGAAAGATGTGGAGAGGGCACGGAAGAGTCGATACGGACAACGCATACGGTGACGGCAGAAAGCTACACCCCATATGCAGTAACCTCCGTCCCTCCCGAGCTATAGAAGGCACGGGGAGCTGTGAATGCAGTAATTGCTCTTGTATTAGCATAAAGCGGCCGAGGGATACGGAACTAAGGATTCCATAATAAACTGGACAAGTGGTAGGGAAGAAGGATTAGGTTGCGGAAGATAACCTTCAGGAGATATTAAATCAGAAAAAAACTTTCTTTACAAACCATTTAAAATGACCGAGAGCAGTTAAGACGAGAGCGTTTTAAGTGAAAAACAACAGAAAAGAATTGTACAATGTTTTAGACGCAGTAAACAGCAGTGCGCCTTGCGTAAACGCTATCAATTATGCGTGACGGAAGAACACGGCTCCAAACTCGTGTTACTGCTCTGGCTTTGCCCGTCTCATAACAGCGCTCTACTCTAAACTCAGGATTAGGCTGGCAGTCCTATTTAGGCAGTCCGCGTGACGCTACTCCCGGAGGTCGCTCCTGCTGCGGCGGGTCCTTGGACTTCCGCCGACCTCCTCGGAAGCGCCTTGGTCAACTGCAGGCACTTGCGCCAAGACGTTCCCACGGGACAGTCCGGAAAGGCGCTCTGCAGTGACTGTCCCCTGCAGCACAAAAGCAACGATAGTTGGACCCCATTAGGATAGGGTGTTGAACAGCGCTATACCGGTTCTTCGCTTTGCGGGGGGTGTAGTGATCCAGCTTATCGGTCGGTTTGATCCGAGTTATGTGAGCCTTGACATGCGGAGGAAAATATTCCTCACTTAAGTTAAATAAAATAGTAAAAGTAGCGCCAAACGTCGGAGAGGGGGGGCTCTTCATTTATTTACTACCAAGAATCTCACTTAGCGAGCTTTCGTATCAGAAGAGAATGGCTTATTTGGCGTGTGGGAAAGAAGCTGCAGAAAAGAAAGTTCCAAATTTCTACTGAAACAAAATAATAATAAGAAGCCATATTTCACTCTGTTAAGGTGAATAACTACCGAAGCCGTCGTACATCAGACGATATTAGAAAAGGGTACCTTAAATTATTTTTTATTATTTGGTAAGCGAAGTGATGATAGATTTGTGATTGTTGTGATATACACTGACTGGTCCGGTTATAACGTTAGAGAAACCTTTGTCCAAAGCTAAATTATATATACGGTGGTTGTCGAGTAATTGAGTGACTTGTATTGATGGGGAAGTTTAAAGCAAGGTCCTCTAACACAGCCTGGGGGGGCTATTTCTCGTCTGGTATTGAAAAGTCGCCATTGAGGTTTCAAACCATGATCATGAGGGTAGTGTCACTGCGTCTAACCCGTGCAAAGTAATGAACTTCTGGATACCACATTTGTGTGTTCCTAGATATACAGTGTGTCCCAGCTACCATGCACCGAGATTTTAAAAAAGAGTAATGTCGTTACTCGAAGAAAACCTAATGCGTAATGCTTGAAGTACTATGGATAAGCGGACAGTGATTTTTTAGTTAATGAGAGTTAATTAATTAATCTTAATTAATTATCTAACTCGAGAAGTACTGTCCTAATCACTAAAGTCTAAATGAGGCGTTTGTAGGTACCCACGAGGGGCATCTAACCATGGTATTTTCAGCAACGAACTAGTTACGTACTCATTTATTCTGACTCATAAAGAAAACCCGCGCAATACGAAAAATACCACGTGACGGCGCTCCTACGCGCAACGTAAAGCAATGCCCTCAAACAGGCTTCCTCTGAGTTAGCCAGAATGAAATAAACAAAAGTAAAAAAAAAAGAAGACATGCCACCGAGTTTGTGCGTTATCTGCCATAGAGTTTCTTAGTAAGTATGCTAGAGAGGAAACTGCGCCTCCTAAGCCATATCGTGGTGGACGTTCATGGGAAGACCCCCCTTTTTGGCTTGGGCTTGGCATGACAATTGGATGCTTAAGCGGTTTTTTGGGATTTGCTTTCTTCACTATGCATTAACACGTTTATGAGCTACAAGGAAGTCGAAGTCCTCCATGTTCTGTGGTAGCCGTGTTCGGTGAAACAGCAGGCAGTGCGTGATTGCACCTGACGTTGCTCGTGCCGCAGTCGAAGGACGTATGACTGAGCGGGTAATATGCCTCCGCGAAATTTGTAGCCGACGAAAAGAAGAAACAAAAAAATTGGCCGTGTATCTGCTCCTTTCGTTGCAAATGCCGTCAAAAGACGATAGTCTTTATCGGCTTTTGCGAAGTAAATGCCTCCATTCGCTTTCCCGCTCACCTCTCATGTTGTTCCTCTTGCGTCGCGCTCCTCCCAAGGTAAAGACGCCAAAGGTTTGCTTAAATAATTTTAAATTTCCCGCGTTCCACTACTCCAAACCGGGTGTCTCGATGCGAACGCTGCCGTACGGCGAAGACGCGCGTTAATCGAGACGCCCTACTTCATTGATTGATTGATTGTAGGGTTTAACGCGCCGACGCAGCGCAGGCGATGAGGCGCGCCGTAGTGGGCTCCGGATTAATTTCGACCACCTGGGGATCTTTAACGTGCGCCGAAATCTCATACACACGGGCGTTTTTGCTTTTTGCCTCCATCAGAAAAGCGGCCGCCGCGGCCGGGAATCGAACCCGCGACCTTGTGCTCAGCAGCGCAACGCCTTAGCCACTGAGCCACCGCGGCGGGTCACGCCCTACTTCAACGTTTATAGAACCGCGTTTCCGTACTCCACGTGCGTTGCAAGCAGAACGTGGAACCTACCTAGTGGAACCTTGTGTAACTGTTGCCGGTTGATTTCTTAGAATGGCGTCAGAAGCTATAGTGGCGCGGGCGACAGCAGGCGACGGGGGAGTGAATTCTTTTTCTGCAGTTGATGAAGTATTTAATTTCGGAAAAGTCAATCATGTCTGATTTTTTATAAAGGAACACTGCAAATATCACTTCTGTATTGATATGTTGTCTCATATTGGCGTAATGTCTTGTTCTTCTTCAACAATGTTGACAAATATGAACATTACCCCGGACATAGACGGGTAGATTTAGCTGTGACTATATAAGACTATTGCGCAGACATTGTTTTGCTTTGGCCGGGTGGCTGAATCGAGTCACAGAGAGACAGACAGACGGACAGACAGACATACAGACAGACCAAAATTTCTGGGTTTAAGTAGCCCAAGAAAGACTATCGTCTTTAAAACGTACTTCGACGAAGACAAGATACGACAGATACGGGCGCTTGTATGCGTCCTATCTTGTCATTGTCCACGACTGTTTAACGCCACGTTTTTTTTTTCTTCTTCAAATATAGCTGACGATCGGTGCACCGGCTCACCACGAAGGCGCGACGTTTTCATAGGCACGCTCAAAAAGCTTTCCAAATTGTTCAAACAACGCATTATTTGAAATAATGGTAAAATTAATAAAATCTGAGTCTCTAATGAGTCCTCCCCCCCCCCCCCCTCCCCCCTCTTGTACTAGAACCTTGGCCTGCGAAATAGCAGGCACAGCCGTTCCGGCAAAAATACGCTTTACTTCCTTTTTCCTTAATTTAAGACAGCCTGTTTTTATTTTCCACTTACATAATTGCCCACTATTCTTCGCGTTTTTGTGGCACTTTGTTTAAATTTGCGATCACTAAAACATTTCAATCCAAGCCAATGATGAAACTAATCGATCGCGGGCCCTATTATCGACTGCACAAATTGCCGGCAATTCAGGCAATTTTCCGGAAGTCTTTTCTGATTGGCTTTCAATTTTGGTCGCGTGCTTCCGGTTGACAAAGCGGTTGCGTGTGCTGTCATCATTTTGACGTTTCATGTCGTCTACGGACACCAGTTCTAAAGTTTGCCTTATTTCTCGTTACTAAAGGCGCATAATTCTTGGCCGGCAATGAAAAACCAGACTAAATGCAGCGGACATAACAACGTAAGCCTGTCTTTGCTATTCAACAATACTGCTTGTAATACACACCCCCCCTGTGATTGGCTGAGAAGGCGTGACGTAATTTAAACAGTTGGCGGGAACGATTACGTCACGCATTGGCAACTTCAGCCTGCGTAAAAGTGACGTAATTCTACGTAACACCTTAAAAATGGCGGCTGTTTTTGTCGCAAAATACAAGCAAAATAGGGCGAAAAATTGCCCCGGCTTACGGCGCCGCGAAATGTGCGGCAATTTGCAGCAGGCGCAGTTTCACATGCGCGCTGTTTAAAGCATGTTTCCTACCGAAACAAATTATAGTTTTAACTGCTTCCAAGTCAGCGATCATGGAACATACAAATAGCATGCAGTATTTTGCATTTTATGTTTGGCAATAAAATAAAAATTATTTGTTTGGTATAACCGCAACATAAGAGGGCAGTACAAGCCTCTCCATGACAAAGAGAACCCAATGCATGGCATTTGTCCATACTTGCCCTAGTAAGCTGTTGGGTCACATGATCGAACTCAAGAGAAAAATAACAATGAAAAGTGACTATTTGGTTCGTTACAGCGCTGATTGCAGTCGAGCTTGACGAATGAGTGAATCGGCGACATCGGTGCGCTCCGCGGTTATCAGGCGGAGCGCTTCGCTGCTTTGATGTGTCATAGAAGCGATGGTCGCGGCCGTCTTTTTCTGTGATCACGCCATAAACCTGTAACATAGGAGCAGACGATGGCGTGGCGGCGGTGGCGGCAGGGAAGGTGATAACGCAACAAAGCTTGCATTGAAGCAAAGAGCCCAGCTCTGTTACTAAAAGTGATTGAAAGAAATAAATAGATACGGTAAAAAAAAATGTGGGATGTTTTTTAACTCGGCATCCGCCTTTCACTTTCTTTTGGATCAACGTTACTCGATCGCCTTGTGGCGTTGACGCCAAATTTGACCTCCAGAAATGTGTTTTTCTTGTCAGCCTCAGCTACCGTCTTAATTTTTATAGTACATGCCAAGTGTTTTTATATCTTTCTTGCACAATATTTAATACCTTGGTAGCGATCTTTATGAGTGACTCGTCAAATTACACTGCACGTCGTCATAGCTATAGGTGCAGCACGTCACTGTTTTCTTACGTCGTGCTTACGCAAAAAAACATGAGCGAAATGCCGGCAATTTGTGCCGTCGAGAATAGGGCCCCGCATGATATAATGGCGGCCCATGACGACACAGACGGCCTTGATGTGAGCCGCATAGACGCTAGCGCCAGATTCCTCTCTAGTGTATACTGTAAGAAACTCTATGTTATCTGCCACACGCCTGCCGCGAAACCTGCTGTTCCTGCTCCTTTAATGCATGCCATTATCAAGGTGATGCGCTGTCTCTTCAGGCGGATGACAGGCGAAGCAGTTGCTTTAAATCAACTTATTTGGGGACGCTGCTTTACAATGCGCGCGGAGGCGCCGTCACGTGTTATTTTTCATATTTCGCTGGGTTTTCTTTATCAGTCAGAATAAATGAATACGCATTTAGTTCGCCGCTGAAAATACCGCAGTTAGATACCCCTCGTGGGTACCTACGAGTACCTCATTGACGCTTTAGTGATTAGGACAGTAATTCTCGAGTTATATAATTAATTACAATTAATTAATTAACTCTCATAACGAAAAAATTACTGTCCGCTTCTCGACAGTACTGCAAACATTATGCACTAGGTTTTCTTCGAGTAACGCCATTGCCCTTTTTAAGTGCGAATGCACTTTATAAGCGACCCTGAATTTCGGCGACCGCCGTCCGTCCACATAGCAACAGCTGCGGGTGCGCGCGCTCCTCGTCTTCCTTGGCAACGGGGGGAGATGGGCGCGCGCTGCCTGGCCGCTGACATGGCACATACCCACGTGGGGGATTGGCCAGGAATCTCCTCGTCTTCCTTGGCAAGGGGGGGAGATGGGCGCGCGCTGCCTGGCCGCTGACATGGCACATACCCACGTGGAGGATTGGCCAGGAATCGGTCGTGAGAAGGGCTAATGCACCCGCTTAAAGGAGTACTGACACGAAATTTCAAAGCTGAGATCCGCTCTAGCAATCAAGTACAACGACAACACAAATAGGTGTCTGTGCATGGCACATACCCACGTGGGGGATTGGCCAGGAATCGGGCGTGAGAAGGGCTAATGCACCCGCTTAAAGGAGTACTGACACGAAATTTCAAAGCTGAGATCCGCTCTAGCAATCAAGTACAACGACAACACAAATAGGTGTCTGTGAATAAATGCATCTTTCTTTCTTTGTAGTTGTGTGTGTGTGTGTGTGATCTCTCTTTCGCGAACATTACCGAACCGCGCAAATTCAACTCGTGCATTCGCACTTTCACATTCTTCCCCTCGGGGAAATGCGGGGAAATTTTCTAAATCTTGGTGCATGATATCTGGGGCACCTTGGGAAGGTGATCCGCCTGTCATCCGCCTGAAGAGACAGCGCATCACCTTGATAATCCTTGATAATAGCATGCATTAAAGGAGCAGGAACAGCAAGTTTCGCGGCACGCGTGTGGCAGATAACATAGAGTTTCTTACAGTATACACTAGAGAGGAATCTGGCGCTAGCGTCTATGCGGCTCACATCAAGGCCGTCTGTGTCGTCATGGGCCGCCATTATATCATGCGGGGCCCTATTCTCGACGGCACAAATTGCCGGCATTTCGCTCATGTTTTTTTGCGTAAGCACGACGTAAGAAAACAGTGACGTGCTGCACCTATAGCTATGACGACGTGCAGTGTAATTTGACGAGTCACTCATAAAGATCGCTACCAAGGTATTAAATATTGTGCAAGAAAGATATAAAAACACTTGGCATGTACTATAAAAATTAAGACGGTAGCTGAGGCTGACAAGAAAAACACATTTCTGGAGGTCAAATTTAGCGTCAACGCCACAAGGCGATCGAGTAACGTTGATCCAAAAGAAAGTGAAAGGCGGATGTCGAGTTAAAAAACATCCCACATTTTTTTTACCGTATCTATTTATTTCTTTCAATCACTTTTAGAACATAGCTGGGCTCTTTGCTTCAATGCAAGCTTTGTTGCGTTATCACCTTCCCTGCCGCCACCGCCGCCACGCCATCGTCTGCTCCTATGTTACAGGTTTATGGCGTGATCACAGAAAAAGACGGCCGCGACCATCGCTTCTATGACACATCAAAGCAGCGAAGCGCTACGCCTGATAACCGCGGAGCGCACCGATGTCGCCGATTCGCTCATTCGTCAAGCTCGACTGCAAGCAGCGCTGTAATGAACCAAATAGTCACTTTTCATTGTTATTTTTCTCTTGAGTTCGATCATGTGACCCAAAAGCTTACTAGGGCAAGTATGGATAAATGCCATGCATTGGGTTCTCTTTGTTATGGAGAGGCTTGTACTGCCCTCTTATGTTGCGGTTACGCCAAACAAATAATTTTTATTTTATTGCCAAACATAAAAGCAAAATACTGCATGTTTTTGTATGTTCCATGATCGCTGACTTGGAAGCAGTTAAAACTATAATTTGTTTCGGTAGGAAACATGCTTTAAACAGCGCGCATGTGAAACTGCGCCTGTTGCAAATTGCCGCACATTTCGCGGCACCGTAAGCCGGGGCAATTTTTCGCCCTATTTTGCTTGTATTTTGCGACGAAAACAGCCGCCATTTTTAAGGTGTTACGTAGAATTACGTCACTTTTACGCAGGCTGACGTTGCCAATGCGTGACGTAATCGTTCCCGCCAACTGTTTAAATTACGTCACGCCTTCTCAGCCAATCACAGAGGGGGTGTGTATTACAAGCAGTATTGTTGAATAGCAAAGACAGGCTTACGTTGTCATGTCCGCTGCATTTAGTCTGGCTTTTCATTGCCGGCCAAGAATTATGCGCCTTTAGTAACGAGAAATAAGGCAAACTTTAGAACTGGTGTCCGTAGACGACATGAAACGTCAAAATGACGATAGCACTCACAACCGCTTTGTCAACCGGAAGCACGTGACCAAAATTGAAAGCCAATCAGAAAAGACTTCCGGAAAATTGCCTGAATTGCCGGCAATTTGTGCAGTCGAGAATAGGGCCCGCGCTCGATTAGTTTCATCATCGGCTTGGATTGAAATGTTTTAATAAATTAATAAATACACTCAGTGGACATGACAACTTTGTTTTCGTTTAAAGGGCCCAAACATTCCCATGGTCGATGTCATTGTCCTCTTGCGAGTCAATGGTGTACGATATTTTGGAAAAAGTCAAGTATATAAATTGGCCTATCTAGAGTGGTTGGTTGATGCGATTCAGAAGTAGTACTATCTGTATTTCAAGCTGTTGCACATTAACTGGTTTGCAGACATCCATGCTGTCACGAAAGACAATCCCCAGAGTGGGTAACACTATAGCACCTGGAAACATGGCTAGTCTGCCGTTCGAGGCCTCCAGCGGGGTTCTTTGTGGATGAAAGCTCCTATCAGACAGCGCACCGGTCGACTGCAGTGCCCTCTCAGTAAACTGACCATTTTTGCTATTGAGGCATTTTTCTAAAAAATAAATAGTAATTCTTTCAACACCTTCTCTTGTCAATATTATTTCTCTGCATGCTTTTTGGGTTTGAATAAATTGGGAATTTTTAATCTGTGAGCAGTACTCTTGACCCCTGTGATTGTCTGCTCACCGCGGAGTGCAGACGACGACAGCATTTTTATGTGCTAGAAAAATTACTTCAGGCGAGGAAAAGTAGGCAAACAAATAACATTTCAGTAAAAACTATCAGAACAGCAATTGTATCCTTAAAAATTCCTCGAAGGCAAACGCGATGAATGCGCTGCATGGTGCACTCAAAGGGCGCCACGTTGGACCAGCAGGCTGTTTTTCGCGCGCTTTCATAACTGTGGTGACACACCATCGTAAAGCAAAACTGGCCCGGACGGTAGACTAGTCAAATTTATAGGGACTACAGTAACACAGGCTGCTCAATTTTCTGGTTGCTTTTCACACATTATCCCTCCAATCACACCGCCTTCTATGTTTATTTCGTCACTTTTCGACAGCTGTGCCAATGGCGTAACTACAACAGCAGTTTAAAGCCCAGCGCAAGTGCGTGTTTTTGTACAGGTAGACGAAAAGTCCCCGCTTTCCTAGCAATATGCAACATCGCTGTAAAATGGCATGGTTGGCCTTGGTGAGGGCGCAGTCGTTATTGGATCCGGAAAAAGGAGAATCGGATGGTTGAACATCGCCTTGGCAGTCTATTGTGCGGTCTGCCCCGGGAAACAGCCGCGAAAACCACAGGTGAAAGTAGACGATCGAAGTGCTCCTAGATGCAAACTGCTCCAAAGTTCTAAATATTTCTAAATGCAAACTGCTCCAATGTACCCCAAGATGATACAAGATGCGAATTGCTCCAACGTTCTCCTTACTGCTTTAAAATGCGAAGTGCTCCCAAAGTACTCCAAGATGCTACAAGATGAAAAACGCTCCAAAGCTCTCCTAAATACTTTAAATTGCAAAGTGCTCCGAGTACTCCAAGATGCTATAAGGTGCAAACTGCTCGAAAGTTCTCCTAAATGCTTCAAAATGCAAAGTGCTCCAAAGTACTCCAAGATGCTACAAGGTGTAAACTGCCCCAAAGTTCTCCTAGATGCTTCAAAATGCAAAGTACTCCAAAATACTCCAAGATGCTACCAGATGCACAGTGATCCAAAGTTCTCCAGCGTATGCGATAGCCGAGCAACGGCGCTAGAGCACCACCTCGCTCCCCCACTGCGCAATTCCCGCTGCTGAGGTCAGGTGACTTTTGGTATCCTTCATGTTAATGCCAACGACGACGACGGCTGTTTCTTTGTTCGCTTTTCGTGTTTAATAAGACGTGTCAGGCTTTCACCGTAATAGAAGTGTCATCGCACAACACGGGTTGGAAACCATTTAAAACAAAAACAAAAAGTTGTCCAAAACAGAAATACCAGAACAGGTGACAATAAAAATTGGGGCATTTTTTCAAGTTTCGAACAATGAGTGGCCCATCAGAAGTGCTGCAAAAAACAACTTTATTTTTTGCGGGCTTTGATTACTTTTCGAGGCATCCGGTGGCCTAGCGGGCCGTATTCGCTCGTGTGCGATATATTACTCTTTTAATATTGACCTACAACGAATTTATTAAATAACCGCGGGTGTCACCGATATTAGTTTTTGTAACTGCAGCGGTTAATTCGTCCAGCACACGCTGAAAAATCTACTTAACGTTAGCAACTGGATTTATATTGAGCAACCACATTTTTATTGCCTTAACTCTGTATCGAGAACCGAAAAAAATTCTGAGGGTTAAAGCAGACAGCGACATCAACGACCTAGAATGTCTCTTAATTGATACGTCAAGTAGGGGACAATTTGGCCTGATACTTCACTCTAAAAGAGCCTAACGCCCAGATTACGCTAATGGGCGGGGATTACAAAACACGCTGAACGGAGAAAAAAACCGCTCATGGACAAAGAACGGTTATTAAAGCACTGATCCGTGAGAAATCCCCCACCGAAAAGCATACACATGAAATATCCATGAACGAATAGCGCAAACACTCAGGGATTCTGCGTCGGGCGATTTTCACAACGATCCACGCTTAGAAAGAAGCCAAGAAGGAAGAAAATGCGTCTGCAGGAAGGCCAAAATGCGATGTTTGAGAAGGAACAATATTTGAGGGGGAAGACCGCGATGGCCTCTTTCCGTTCGCGTCTATTCGCAGCTCGGCGTCTCGCGAAAAGTGTCTTTGCCCGGGCCGTCGTCAATACATTAGGCTTACGCGAAATTGTAAATACCTTCCTCTATAAAGAGCGGGTGTCCGCCGTCGACGAAAAGAGTGCACGCGCGTGTGCGACCGCTTCGCCTCGAAGCAGCGCCGCGTCCGGGCATCGCCTCGGGGACATCCTCGGGGTGTCTCGAGCAAACGCGGCCTGTTCCCAAGAAATAAAAGATGGAGAAAACAAAAACGGACAGGTGCAAAATCGTGAATACCTGCGGCGCTTATCTTGTATGGCTTGTGTTTCCTTTTGGCGAGAAACGGGAACGGTTGATGCGGCTGCAAAATTCATCTCTGGCACCTTTGCCGGAAGCCGAAGCGAGCGCTAGCTGCGAGTGACCGGTGGGGGCTTTTGTCGACGATTTATTTATACGGCTTTTCCCTATCCGCCGACCATCGCGGGATATGCGGCAACAGGCGAACGTGCACGCTTCGCTCGCAGTATCATCGGGGGGCGCTTGGAGACTCGCATTTATTCTTCAGCTCGAGCACCGTCCCTGTACACTCTCTCAAAGCGCCATTCGTTCCCAGAATGCTCTCGTGTATCCGCGCCGCAGCAGCTCGGCTTTAGACGTTATTCGCATTCTCATAAAAAAATGAGAGTCTATTGTTAAAAACAGGTAGATTTTCACTTTCAGGCAAACGTTTCCAAGCACTCACGCTTGACACCCGCGCAAAAGTTTTCTTTGAGCGATTCAGGGGGCTTTTTCGCCGATAAAGGCGGTTGCAGAAAAATCGACGCTTGTCGCAATGAGAGGGGAGCTTGCCTCCGGTGGTAGACAATTTGTATAAACAAACGCTTCGTCATCCTTAAAGTTTAACCACCCATTTCCCATGCGCTCTGTTCTTCTTTTCAGAGGACACGGAGGCAGCATCAGGCACTCCTCCTTCCGCCGAGCCCACGATGACATGTTGCTTTTGCAACCTCCTCGCTGCCGACGCATAATTTACAACCGAGAGCGACGAAGTGCCGGTCATAGGTAGCATATAATCCAAAGTTTAGGCGGTGCATTAAATTTTTACGCCGCGCAATGTCGCCTAAAGGGAGCGGGGAACAGCACAAGGCAAACGGATACCGGTACGACATAGAACACGGGGTAAACCAACCAGCCCGAATAAATATTTTAATGCGCCACGTTACGAGGATTTCTCTCGCGAGCCCGGAAAGGAAGACTGATGCCCGTAAAATCTTACAGTGTAACACTTGATGCACAATTTCTCAACCACTCTTCACTTGTGCTCGTGCTTGGTGCAAACGTGTTATGAGGTTGAGTTTATTACCGGCGACATTCTGCAGGCTTGTTTGTGCGTGCGTGCGCGCGTGCGCGTCTGCGTGTGCGTGTGCGTGTGCGTGTGCGTGTGCGTGTGCGTGTGCGTGTGCGTGTGCGTGCGTGCGTGCGTGTGCGTGTGTATGCGTGTGCGTGTGTATGTTTGCGTGCGTGTGCGTGCGTGCATGTGTGTGTGTGCGTGCGAGCGTGCGTGCGTGCTTGTGTGTGTATGCGTGTGCGTGTGTGTGTTTGCATGCATGTGTGTGTGCGTGTATGTGCGTGTGCGTGTGTGTGTGTATTTGCGTGTGTATGTGTGTGTGTGTGCGTGTGCGTGCGTGCGTACGTGTGTGTGTGTGTGCGTGTGCGTGTGTGTTTGCGTGCGTGTGTGTGTGTGTGCGTGCATGTGCGTGTGCGTGTGCGTGTGCGTGCGTGCGTGTGTGTGTGTGCGTGTGTGTATGTGTGCGTGTGAGAGAGAAAGAGATACAGAGAGAGAGAAAAAAACTGCAGGTGTGGCGCAACAGGGTTGATTTTGGCAGATTTTTTTTTAGCTTCAGGGCACCGCTTACGAACACAAGCTTATGGCTGTTTCAGAGTCGTTAAAAATGGCCAGGAATGGGTTGTGTCGAGTACACTGGTGACAGCAAGGATAGTAGAGCACTGAGATTGCGGTGCTCGTGGTACGCATGATAGCAAAGGACACTCAGGGCAGCCATCAAGAGCCATTGAACCATAAAGTGTGGCCCCGATTGCACCACTACAATAAATGATATTCTTGATATGTAGAATATTAAAATGTGTAGAAAACATCATCGTTATCATACATAATATTGACCAAGAGTTGGAAGCAGAATTGAGTGAATATTTAAAAGTTCTACACATAAACTTATTGATGGCATGTGTGCGTGTTGGTTTGAAAGCGGTGGCACGTCGTAAGAGAACATTTTTTACATTATCAGATGACTATTCCTGACGCGATTTGTAAACTGACATTTACCTGTAACACATTTCCCAAAATTATATACGCGCGTCAAGCGCTAAAGCATACGGCTAATATTTCAGACAACCGAAAAAAAAAAAACAAGCCCGCTCAAAAAATTTGGAGGGAAGCATATATCCCACGCATACATATTGCCACATACTTACGCAAATAGAGAACCGTTGCACAGGAAATTCAAAAATTTAACATCCACAAACGTTGTGACCGGCCTCGTGTATACGAGCTACAGGAGCACTGTCGGGCACATTTTACACATTCCTAGACCCCTCAACTCAGCTGACATTCCTCTGATGCGCCCATGAAAGTACACGCCAGCACGGGAGCTAACTGGGCGGGCGCAGGTATGCGGCTATTTCGCGCGCCCAGTTGAGCCAGTACTCGCATGCTGGTCGCGTCCCGGAGGCACGGGTTACCCAACGTCATCCCGGCCGTCGTTTCGGAGAGGCCCACTTTCAAAAAGCACATTGCGGCGGCCGACCTTTGCCTCGCGCACGCCCGCCAGGCCCCGAACAATCAAATCATCACCGGCATTTCCCACGCGGCCTCTCTCTATTCCGAGGCACGCGCTGCGGCGAGCGCCCCTGTCGTCCGTTTCTGGCGCCCTTCGTGTGCATGAATTTCGCCTGCCCGTGCGGAGCTGCGCACCCAACGGGGCCACCGTGGTCAAAACGCCGCCATTGCAGGAGTGCCTCGGCGGGGAAGATATCCATTGTTATAGACGGCTGACCTCGGCAGGCGCATGAACTGACCCGGGGGCACCATAACGGTCCCCCATACACCACCGTATGCGGTCGCCAGAAGTATGGGAATAAAGGCCGCCGCTGTCTGGCTCTGCATGCCCGGTCGTCTCAGCCGACGGCGATAACGGAGTGCCTTCGAAAACCGTGCGAAGCGCTACGGAGCGGGGACCATTTCCGCGTGCGACAGTATGCGTCGCTCTGGTCGTGAACCCTTCCTGCGTGCCGGGGTGGACGAAAATCGAGCGTACGGGAGATGGTGTATGCTGAACACAGTGTTGGGCGTTTATCGGTGGCCGTGTTCGTGAGAAGTGCTGGAGCGTGGGCTGAGAAGCCCAAGCTGTGACGACGACGGAACGATGAGAAACAACTGTTAGTACTTGTTAGAGCTCCCACTACGGTTAGGAAAAGGGAAGAAAAGAGTGGATGCGTGTCAGTGTGGGTGAGGCCATTGGTAAAGAAAAAGGAGGTTGTACAGATGCTCTTTAAAGTTGATCGAAAACGTTTCTTGTTGCGAAGCGACCTTACAGAAATGAACAGAAAATGCGGTGCTATTCTACACGATGCGAAAAAAGGTACAAATAAGCGTCACGTCCTCTTGGTTTCTTTTGACAAGACACGAGGAAAGGGGCGCGGTGTCTCTAGAGGCATGACCATGGCTTCGCGCACACGCCGGAAGCCATGCCACGATTAGAAATAGTGGTAGTAACTCCGAACCATGAAGCCTTAGCGAAAATCAGTCTTCATTCGGTTTTTATTTTCTGAAATAAGCTCTCTCACTAACAAGTCTTCGACAGATATCCCCGAATTCCAAAAGCAACAAAAAATTCCCCTGTCTCATTTTTACTTACGTTTGCTGCCAGACAGTTTGATAGCTGACGGATGCTGTGAAGGGAGCAGCCTAACACATAACGCATTGATTAGTGAAGTATAGTGTTGCACTCTGAGTGGGAAAAGCTTTCAATGTTGTACTTTACTAGGTTTTTACCATCAGGTGTGCATGAAAGATGACCTCCAAGTGTGCCTGTAGGCAGTTGTTACACAATTACAAACAAGAAAAAACTCGAGAACTTAAGCCAGGTTACGTGCCTTGGAAGCGAAAGCCTAACAACTATCAAAAACTTCTTTACTGCTTTGCTTACCTTTATTCCCTTTCGTTTCTTTGTGTTTTGATGCAAATTAATCCGACAGGTAGACTGGCCGCGGTAGCTTCTCCACTCAGACCTCTCTCCGTGTGTACCTGCTCTTCACACGCCGTCACGTGCATCTTTCGCGGGGCCCGCTTCAGGCTAGTAGTAGTAGTAGTAGTAGTAGTAGTAGTAGTAGTTGCAGTAGTAGTAGTAGTAGTAGTAGTAGTAGTAGTAGTAGTAGTAGTAGTAGTAGTAGTAGTAGTAGTACTAGTAGTAGTTGTTGTTGTTGTAGTGTAGTAGTAGTAGTAGTAGTAGTAGCAGTAGTATTAGTCGTCGTAGTAGTAGTAATAATAGTAGAAGTAGTAGTAGTAGTAGTAATAGTAGTAGTAGCAGTAGTAATAGTAGCAGTAGTAGTAGTGGTGGTGGTAGTACTAGAGGTGGCGGCAGCAGCAGGAGCAATAGTGCCCAAAAGTTGTGGCGATTGTACCACTGAGTCATTCACTCAGTCATCTAGACAATGAGGCTTTCGATGTTTTGAGAGCTCGGTGTCTTCAACCAACTGGGCGAGGGCTTCTTTCACGAGGGGGGCTAATTCTTGTTCTATTCTGCCATGGTGCCAAGTAAAAAAAAGTAGTGTTAGCGTTTACGTGAGCCCGCTTGCCTCGTTCTTTTTCGACCCGTGTTAAAATTCCACACGAGCCCCAATGTGTTTTCATTAATTCTTTTTTCTATACAGCAGATGCCATTTTGGTACCATTCGTGTCGACAGACAACGACAACGACCACGGCTACTTTTCGCGTTGAATGGGACACCCAAAGCTTTTGCATTATTAAGGATTTGTTCCGCAATACGTTTCGTGCGGAACGCCGTCGAGCTATGCGTTCGAATATCGTATACACTCTAGATTCAGCCTGTATTCTATCAATTTTGCAAGTAGCGACAGAGACGTACGCCCTGACCCTTTGTGACAAAGAGGCCTAAGTTCAAAGAAAAAAAGAATTGCATCACCGAAGCAGAGCGATCGAGCTCAGAGCTGCCCCGGAGCCTAAGACGGATATTCCGAGCAGAAAAGATACATGACGTGCTGAGCGCAGTTGCGCGTTTCGCTCGGCGGGGGGTCTGTAATCACTGTCAGTTCGGGCTTTCGCGAAGCGAAAATTAGAAAGCGGGAGCCGCTGCTCCCGATTCGTATAAGCCTTGTGGCCCATAGCAGCCCGCTCTCGTGATGCCCCGTCCCCCTTGCCCGCCTTCCTCTTTGCTACGGACTATGTTGCATCACTGACAGCAACCCCTCAGATCGCCCTCGACTGTAGATTGCACGCTTGCGACGAAGCGTTGCCGAGTTTTATTCTTCTCTCTTTTTTACAACTTTACCAGCGTGGACTTGAACGAATTTTATGTGAGGATCGATACTGCGCGCTGCTAAATATATATCGTGATATACAGCCAGGAATCATTAAAGGGGCCCTGCAACATTTTCTAAAGGCTTTCGGAATGCCGGCAACAAGCACGTTATGTTCTTAGAATAGGGGTCACAAACTGCTTCAGCGAAAAGTTACTGTTCGACGCCCACCAGATAACCTAGATTCTCGCTGAAAAGATTTGTGCGTCTTTCCCGAACTCGAATTACGTCTTACGAGCGCTGTAAACAATTTCTTGGTGAAATCAGTGTTTGGGATTTGCTACAGACCACCAGACAGTCATCCGCTTTTTTTGCGATTACCTGCGTAGTTCTATACCACACATAAAAGATAAATTTTAGGAGGTACCTATCTTTCTTTTCGGTGATTTCAATGATCCTCATATCAATTGGCCCCTTATTTCAGCACCTAGTCAATGGTCCTTGCATGAATCCAAACAATTCCTAGAATTGGTACTAGATTTAAACTTCCATGAAGCAATAACTACATCCACTCTAGAAGATAACACGCTTGATCTGTTGCGCTTTAGCTCCCCTGACGACGTATCGAGTGTCGCAGTACTCCCCGAAATTAGCGACCACGACCTTCTTCATGTATCGCTCTCAATTCCACTGAAAAAAAGGGCCCCTTTAACCAAGGTAATAATTGACGACAATAGGAAAAATTTCGAATTAATTAATGGGGAACTTGCTTGTTTATTACGAGAGCTTTGAAAAGTCTTACAAAACAGGCTCTGTGAATTCTAATTAGGAGCTTTATAAAAGTGCGTTACTGAGCTTAGACGAGAAATATCCTAGAATCATTGTGAAGTTCAACTCAAATAACCCGTGGTTTAATAAAAGCTTAAAATCATTTCTCAAACGGAAAAGACGCCTCTATGGAACAGCGAAAGCCAAAAATAGTGCAGTATAATGGAACCGTCACCGCCTGTGTGACATTGAATACAATGATGCAGTTAATGCGGGATAATATTTTTCTTTTGCCTCTTTTCAATCCTTCGTTCAAACTCAAACAAATTCTGGCGCGTAATTTCCATAAAACCGCCAACTAATCATACCAGTTTTGTTAACTTTGACCATGAACCGATAAGCCTCAGGAAACCGCCGCCGCCCTAAATACTTTTCTTTGCGTCGGTGTATCACATACCCCATACCTGCTTTATTGAACAGGTCTATACCTGACTTCTCTTCACAGAAAATGCCTAAAATACAAGTATACTTGGATGGCGCATCCAACTTAATCCACTCTCTTAAAATATCCTCTGCTGGTTGTGGTGACATAAATTCCAAATTACTTAGAAACATTATAGCAGTGTCTAAAATTTTTGTACCTTATATTTAACCAATCCTTAAACACAAGGGCCTTTCCCGATGATGGTAAAAAAAGCTACCATAGTCCCCATTTTCAAAGCGGGAAGGCGTGAGAGCCCCGCTCATTACCGCCCAATTAGACTTTGCTCCATCTAAGCTCCTTCGCATATCATAGCATCCAACTTAATGACCTGCCTAGAATCAGTGGTTTTTTTCGCTGATTTCAATAATTTTTTTCAGTGACTTTTCTCACCCTTTTCTACACAGTTTTCAGTTATATCTTTCCTGTAAAACTCAACTGGCTGAATTTACACACGACCTACTGCGGCAAATGAACGATCACCTTCAAATCGATGTAAGATTATTAGACTTCTCCAAGGCCTTCCCTCACTTACTCCCCAACCACCTGCTCTTTAAATTATCCGCTCTTGGTATTCCCCCAAACCTCATAAAATGACTCGGGCATTTCTCAACAGGACGTCTTTAGTTACCTTTGCTAACAATTGCCAGTTAACCCTTACCAACGGAGAGAGAGAGAGAGAGAGAGAGAGAGAGAGAGAGAGAGAGAGAGAGAGAGAGAGAGAGAGAGAGAGAGAGAGAGAGAGAGAGAGAGAGAGAAGGCTCTTTATTGAAAAAGAAGAGAGGTTTGCCGGGGTTTACAGTCACCTTCATGCTTCTCTGCTGAGGTATGGGGATGGGGGAAGAAAAGGCCCAAAAAAGAGCCGGGCAGGAAACAAATCGACAAAAAAACTGCCGTAAACATGGAGAGATAACGGACTTTCAGAAATTTGGTTTTTTTGTCTGATAGCTTGGGCCATGTAATTTACAATTTTGAAATTAGGCTAATGTCATTCAAATAAGAAAACAGACACCGTGGAGCTTGGTGCTGCTTCGAGGGACAAATCCATGGTCCTAAAATAACCTTCACGGTTATTGGTCCCTGTTCTAGGCGTTCAATGTTTTCAAAGAAGTGGGATCGCGGTTCCGTATAGGCGACACAATCTAATAATACGTGTTCAACCGTTTCTACACAAGAACAATTATCACAGTGAGGATTTCGCGTCGCTCCAAGGCGAAATAGGTAACTATTTTTGTATGCACAGTTATGCCGTGGCGATGATACAACGTCTTCAACGTCAGCTCCCGGGGTTCCCAAGGGCGCAGGCTCATCACCTCTTCCAGCTTCGATGTACCCCCCCCTCCCTTATGTACTACCTTCGGGCCTTTAAGGTCAAATACACGAAATAACACGAAGCAAAACACATTTTCCCTATTTAATTTGACTTCGTACTTACTGTCATTGCTTGTATGCGGAGACATCTGGCGATAATTCATCAAACATTTATCAAAGCGCATGATCGTGTTGCTGCCCGTAAACAACTACGGCGGAGCCAATCCTGCGAAAGTATGTGGAGATTCGAAGTCAGCCTAGGTAGATCTCGACAGGAACTCTGCTCTGCTTTTTCGCTCGGATTTCTTAACGTGACAGCGTTTTTTCCTCGAAAGAGCGAGACACGTTGCTTTGCGACGGAACTTCCATATACTCTCGCATATGCGCAGTGCCAGTGTGGCCCGGCGAGAATAAATCGACATTGCACTGCGCATTTTCCGCGTCAGTTACGCCAAGCTATAGCTAAGGAAGAATATATCGACCCAAGCGAGCCTGCATAAATAATGAACTACAGGATGAAACAAGAGCAGGCTGTGTGCGGTCGAAGCTTCGCTACATTCGCGCGCAAAAGGTACGTACGTCTCGCGCGCACCTGTCGGCACGTGAACTCGTGGGACGGCCTACAGCTCACTGAAAACTGCGACAAAATATCGCCGACGCACTGTCATTACATAAAAACAACGGTCGGGCGAAAAGGCCAGCCGCGCGAACTCTCGCGCACATGACAGAAAGCGTCTTTACTTGAGAACGTCTTTACCTGAAAGCAAGCGGCTGTTTTTAGCTCTGTACGGCGTAAATCGCAATGAAACGTCATACCCTGTTAGCACGCATGCAATGTTACTTTACGGGCTTGAGGGGATGCCTTCATTGTTATTTTTTAAAGGAATATTAACGACTGCTCTTCTCCACGTGCGCGCCCCCCGATGTGCGCTTTATTTATGGAATGCATTAATCCGCAGCGGAAAAATGGTAATGCGCACCATTAGCGAGACGACAGCAGAATTACGCGTGCACGCGGATCACCTGCCACGGGGGACAGCCCGCGAGACGGGATATGAATTTTAATCAGCCAAACCAAAGAGGGTCGCCGAGGCCGCAGTTATTCAATCGATGTGAATGAGCGGCAGCCTTGCGCCCCGGCTCGGGTAATTCGGTGGGCCGCGCTGGCCATGTCGGCCCGAGAGCTGCGGGCAATGGCTCGCTGATTGCGCGGCGTATATACGGGAATTGGGAATGGCGCGCTATTTGAGAACTCTCGGCAAAAGATTCTAAATCATCTCGGCCTTGCGCGCTCACGAACCGATGATTCGCGGCTCCCTTTACGGTGTTGGGCTGCTGGGAAGGGTTGAGAAATACTCGTTGCGGGGATTTGGAACGGGGCTGAACTTTTGCTTTTTTTTTTGTCCTAGAAGCTTTTCTCGGCAACCTAGGAAGAGTTTCCTGTTGTCTGCATAGGCTTCTGCGGCTGATTTCTTGTAGCCATTTTATGCCTATATGTAAAGCGGAAGTAAAATTGACAGTCTATGATCATTGGCAAAACCGACACGGCAGACATAAATTCCCCTACTTTATTTAAATATGTAACAATAATCACGAGGCTGTGGCCGGTCTTCTCCCAACACTGGACAACCTGTGGGCTAACAGGACAGCAGTGACAGTCACGACGTTAAGCATGCAATGACTTAATTCCTGCCACAAAAATGCAATATGTACACAAAAGCGTTTTTTTTTTGTTATTGTTTATGTTTTGTCATTTGTCACTTTGTTATTTGTTTTTTTTTTTTCAAGGTTTTTGTTTTTTGTTTACGGGAAAGAAATTTATTTCAGACACGCCATATAATACAGACCAAAATGTACTGTTTAAACTACAACTACATTCACCAGGGACACCATAAGCTTCACCACCATTTATAAATTCCGGAAATACCATTCAAGCTCTTGCGAAATTCAGACGTAATTCATCCTACCAAGCCAAATGCTATACGTAGCTTGGCAATAGGGGTAAATGACTTAAAACAGGCACGCTGCTGATAAATTATGCATTCTTGATAGTTTAATCCACGTACCCAAGATATTGATTGCAGCGATGTCGCTGAATTAGGAAATAAAAGGTCTTGAATACTATTCGTGCCGCTAGAACGTTTAGTGGGCACGTTCATAAACTGCAAAAAGGCCGTGCGAAGAGATAAGGGCACTAAAAAGCAGTGTGCGAAGGCGAACGCGGCATAAGCACTAGCAATTCGTCTGTGCACTGAACTTCTGCGGTGATAGTGGTGTCTCTGAGCGATATAGTCGTCTGCTACATCCTGCTATCGATTGAGAGAGAGAATAAACTCCGACGGCAGGTACTAACGAGTGGCCTAAAAACGCCCTAATGGTGATTTATTTCTCTTTATTCAGCGCTATTCTTCGGACATCTGTTGTCTTCGAGGTCATATCGTCGAATAATGGTTTGGTTAATAAGTTAACGATAGGCCCCCGCCACGTGTACCTTTGTGTTTCAGGGATACGTAATGTTCGGCAGAGAAGATTTCTGAGCGGGATATCTAATGGTGACGTATTCCTCATTATTCAGCGCTATTCTACAGACATCTGTTGTCTTCGAGATCAGATCGTCGAATAATGGTTTGGTTAATAAGTTAGCGATAGACCCCCGTCACGTGTACATTTGTGTTTCCGGGATACGTAATGTTCGGCAGAGAAGATTTCTGAGCGGGATATCTAATGGTGACGTATTCCTCATTATTCAGCGCTATTCTACAGACATCTGTTGTCTTCGAGATCAGATCGTCGAATAATGGTTTGGTTAATAAGTTAGCGATAGACCCCCGTCACGTGTACATTTGTGTTTCCGGGATACGTGATGTTCGGGAGAGATTTCTGAGCGGTATATCGAGCCATTCGGCCACGATTCAATACCCATTTCAACGTCCCTCTTTTCTGTAGGTTGTATGCCGGCGATGTCACCGACTTTATTTTTCACTACTGCGATAGTTCATTAGCCAGCAGCGCGCTCAAACCTGAACTTTAAGTGGAGCTGTCGAATGCGTAGTAAGCGTACGTATGGCAAGCCTACCGTGTAGTCCCGCTTTTATCTTAATGAATGTACCAGTAGAAGGGTTTATCAATGAAAAGTTTGTCATGACGCGAGTCGAACTGTGTAGGCTCGGATTTGCCTTATTAACGGTGTTTCTGGTGAAAATAGCGAGTACAACGCGAAAAATTCTCGCGAACCGTGAAGTCGATGCCTCTTTTTTTACTGAATTTAGCGAGTATCGCTTCATTTTCATTGCATCTGGCAGAACACACAATGATAGGATAAAGCGACTTTTTGCCTTTGTATTTGCGTAATCTGTATTCGTAGGTTCGATCGTGACTACAGGTTTGTCAAAGCAAAGAAAAAGGAGGACCGTGCGATAGGCAATACAGACTGATCAACTAGGAAGCCGAACAAAACTTGAGATTATTTCTGCGAAGTTAATTTTCGGCCGTCTTCACACTTAGCATTTAGTGTAGTCTTTGAGCTTTGCAACATATTTTGTACTGGATGAACTCAAATGTTTGTCTTTTTACCTCTCTGCGGTATTAATTGATTCCTAGCGCTGTAAACGACAACAAACAAAAGGATCTGAAGGATACATGGGTGTTACATTTAGCAAGGTATCAACTTTGTTTTCGGTGTCTCTTGAGAAGCCCGTGCCAGCCCTTTTCTTTTCTGCATAGCCCGCTATCCTTGGAGAATTGAAGTGGAAGGTAGCGGTGAATCAATATGCGCCGATTTTAACGGCATTCATTTATGTTCTATTCCTTGAATTAAACAGCAGTCGTTGCGATTCCCAATTTCAACATTACAACAGCGGAACACTGCTTCACGTGTTCCTGTTAGCGAATATTTGTTGTGATCAATCTCGTGACGAGAGTTTCAAACAGTCTCGTGCAATGAAAAAAAATGAGCGCGTATCTGCTCCTTTTTTTTTTCTTTTTTTTTATTAAAGGGCGCATATCGCCGGAGGCGCGACGCATTTTGCTAAATTTCCGAGACCAGAGGAAAGTCCAAATTTTATGGGCACCTGCACACTCTTCCCTCCCGGGCAACGAGGCAGCTCACAACACGGCTCGAGGACTCGCATGCCGAGCCACCGAGGAGCCTCCGCTGACGTCGGGAAGAGACCGCATGGTCTCATACAGGGAAATTACTAATCATTACAGATTCGAACGGGCCCGTTATCCTCCCGCTCATCCATCCCTAAACAAAAGGCAGTCGGTGGTCTGGCGTCTCCTCCAAACGAATACCTACCCAAACCCCGTGGCATACAGTCACTACTACCCTGGCCAATATTCAGGCATGTGCGCACTATGTAAGGACCGGGCGGACCTGTCACATATACTATGGGCTTGTCCTCAGGCAACCCAAGAAGGCCGTAAAATCGCGAATGACGAGCAGTGGGAGACCGTGCTGCTCAGCTCTGACCCAGACGACCAACTCTGGGCCGTCCAGTTGGCTGAAAACGCCGCCAGGGCCCAAGGGCTGCTGGCCGCCGTTTAGGAAGGAGGACTCCTTACAAACAACTGGACAAAAATAAAGTTGTCTCTCTCTCTCTCTCTCTCTCAAATGTCGACGAAAGACGATAGTTGACCGGTGCCCCTGCTATGTAAATGCCTCCCTTCTCTTTCCCGCCCACCTATCATGCTGTTCGTCTCCCGTCTCGTTCCTCCCAAGATAACACGGCAGAGGTTTGCTCAAGTAAATTTAAATTTACCGCTTCGAGTGCTCCAGGCCGGGTTCCTGGATTCCAGTGCTTCCGTACGGCGGACGCGCGTGATTCGAGGCACCCTACTAACATGTTTATAGAACCACGTTGCCCTGCTCCACGTGCATTCCAAGGGGAACGTGGAATCTGTCTAGTGGAACCTTTCGTTACTGTTGCCGTTTGATTTCTTCAAATTCCGCCAGGAGGCGATGGTTTTCTGCCGTTGATGTATATATAGTATTTCATTTGATATCGCAAAAACAAAGAATCCATGAATTTTTAATACAGGAACACTGCAAATATCACTTATATATTGATTTTCTGCCTCACATTGGCGTGATTTTTGTTCTTGTTCAACGATGTTGAGAAGTACGAAGATTGCCGTGCATCGGACTTAGACGTTTAGGTTTGGCTGTGGGTATATAGACTACTGCGCAGATTCTGTTTTCACTTTGGCCGCGTGGCTGAATCGAGTCCCAGACAGACAGACAGACAGACAGACAGACAGACAGACAGACAGACAGACAGACAGACAGACAGACAGACAGACAGACAGACAGACAGACAGACAGACAGACAGACAGACAGACAGACAGACAGACAGACAGACAGACAACACTCCACTGCTTACAAGACCCATTTACAGAACTATAAAAAATGTATGGGGAAGTGCCCATGAAAGAAACCGCCAGATGCGCTCTCCGGAAACCAGCCAAAGTCAGGTTTTCATTTGCTTAGGCCAGTGAAATGTTGCGGGAAGCGGGTGATGAATGAACATAGGCAGGTTTCTGATTAACAATAGAGGAATATTTCTCATGAAGGGCCTTTCCTCGCATTGTGATTAAGCGATCTGCAAACGGCGATAGAACACTGGCAAGACCAGCCGACGAAGACGTACTTTCTACAGCTCTGGAAAAAGCTGAACGTTGGTATTAGTGGCTTAGTGCTCGCTACGTTTTAACTCATTTTGTGTGCGACGGCCGACTACCGATCAAACAAGTCAGCGCAGACGTCCTTAAGCACGTTTTGATGGATATTGGTCGAACGTTTACAATGTATACGACCCCGTCCCTGCCGCACACACGCCAGAATTCATTGATGCCAGGGGAAGACCGGGAAAATCGGCAGTCAAATCGAGCCTCAGCCAACCATCACGAAGAACCGTTGAATATTGTTTACATTCATAAAGATATACTAAGAACCGTTGAATATCGGTAATCATTGGCAATCACCATTCGTGCATGTCATCTAAATGTTGGCAACTTCGCGCACACAATCACTCAAAGTTTCAAGGCTGCCGTTTTTCGTCGTCTGATATCGGTCCAATGCTTGGTGGTGCTTGGCCGGGAACCACCATTATTCACGCACGTTTGTAGCGAACATGTTTGTATTAAGTGTAATGTTCGTATTCAAAGACAACAACGCGCATACGCCGCAAATTTAAATTGTTCGGAATTTTTACTAGATGCAGTTGTCCTCGTTCCTTCTTATGAGCGTCGTTAAAGCGGTCACTGAAAGGAATATTGCACTTGACGCACAAACTTGACGAGCCGCAAACATAAGAGGCACCAAAGCTACCATTAAAGCGGAGCTTTAGTGCCCTCACTGATGCCGTGGTGCGCCAATACGCCCTGCAGGAAAGCCGTCTTTCTTTGACGATGATGACCAATGATGGTGGGTGAAGTGAAAGAAAAAAGGCTTCCCGTGGCCGGAATTTAAACTGGGTCCCTCGCGCTATGAGGCCGGCGTCTATCCGATTGCTCCATCTCGACATGGTCGAAGCAGGTGCCAAGCTGCTGGTACTGCGCTGTACACCCCAAACCCGACCGTTAGGCCTACGAAATGCACACCAAAGAGTTGCTGTGGGTATACTAGAAAAGTGGTGCGTACCCCCGGAGTAGCACATACACGCAGTGTGGGAACCAGACAATCCGTCTGAAGAAAACTTCGCGTTCAACCATCCTTGTTGTTAGACGGAGCGGTGCATGATTTTTATTGATTGATTGATTGTAGGGTTCAACGCGCCGACGCAACGCAGGCGATGAGGCACGCCGTAGTGGAGGGCTCCAGATTAATTTTGACCACCTGGGGATCTTGAACGTGCGCCGAAATCTCGAGCACACGGGCGTTTTTGCTTTTCGCTTCCATCAGAAAAGCGGCCACCGTGGGCGGGAATCGAACCCGCGACCTCGTGTTCAGCAGCGCAACGCCTTAGCCACTGAGCCACCGCGGCGGGTGCATGATTTTTATATGGAGTGGCGTAAATCTCCATGAGCCCCAAGTTGACCCCTGATTGACTATACCCCCCCCCCCCTTATTAGGGGAATTATGGGTATGCCTGCCGTCTGTCGACACTCAATTGAACTCACGGACAAGGCACCGGGATAATTAAACACATTACCTTATCTCCTAAAACTGTTAATATGATAAAAATTCTCGCTATGGCAAAAAAAAAGCCTCATGATATGAGAAAAACAGTTCAAGAATTTTGTCGAGCAGTTGCATTTTCATTTTTTGACCGATTGACGACGCGGAAAAAGGTGACGGCCAAACATAACAAAAGGGGGCGCGGTTGCTTGCAATATAACTATCCGAGGCGCAGCTTCACAGTTTGTACATATTGACTAAGCTGAAAGTACGGCGTATTTGGTTCTGCTTCGCCGTGTGCATCTGGTATTGTTTTAGTACGCAGCATTTAAGCGCACACTACTGTGATTGACGGCGTCGCCGGCCTCGTAACTGAGCGAACGAGGGGGACACCGGCGACAGAAGGAAAATGAAGGAGGAGAGTGTGGCGAAAGTGTGAGGGGGAGGGCAGTATGCCGAGGCGGCGCGAGACGCTACCCGGCGGCGACGCACTGCGGGATAACCGAAAGAACGAAGAAGCCACCGAATGTGAGCCCGCATGAAAGCGGACGATCAAAGTATGGCGGAACTGTGAAGGGAAGGGCAGTATGCCGATACCACGCCACGTAAGATCAGCACGCGCTGCGTGATGCACGTACATCGGTCCTTCCGCGTCCTCCTCGTAGCGAGGCTCATCCGAACCACGTGACATTTGCGCGGGAGGTTCAAACCCGATTTGCCAAAACATGCTCGGCGGCGGCGACGCGCTGCGAGATAACGGCAGAGTAGCGCGCGCCGCCGTGCGTTCGCTGATCACGCGGTCACTTCTTTAGACGCAGAAGCTATGCGCCCTGACCGAGAAGGTTGCAGTTCGCGCTGCGCACAAATTTCGCATTAGGGAGTGTAGTAATCGTCCGCCATTGTTTTCTCCTGCCATTACCTATTCGTTTATTCGTGTGTGAATACCCCCTGTATATAGCGGGGTTTACCTGACGTAAGGCGGAAGAGGAACACCTGCTTACGATGCTGTGAGCGCAGGTCGTATATGCTAGCTCAGACAACATTGCAGGTCAGGCAAATAGCGCCACTCGAAAGGAATTTCTGAAGCTGAAACTTTTGCTCCGCGTTCCAAGAACCCGTAGTTCGGGAACTTTCACTTCGCGGTAAAACCTTGTAAAATATGAGGCGGGTGACTGTGGCATAACATAGTCGAATTTTTGTCCATTTTTTCTTATCTCGCTAAGGCCTTCAGCGGGTACAGGAATTGAGCAGTGTGCAACAAGATCTCGATTTTAAATCTGCGACATGAACGCTTATCTCTCAACCTCCCCAGGACATTTTACGACTGAAATTCGAGAAGTTTGTCCCTTCGGTTGCGAGCTTCACTTCATTTCCAGACGGCGGCAGGCACAAACCGCCGCCTCTTCACTTCCACGTCCCAAACACGAAGAAAGTGAAACGGAGAGGTTCCAATGAAGTGAGTCTTAACGAGTGCGCGTCCGCTGTCATTAACAGCGCACCCGGGAGAGAAAAAGGGGCTCGGCTCGTTTGAAGCTGCCGACGTCGCCTCGCAGGTAGAGACAGCGAGCACAGCGCGCTGCCGCCAACTTTATCTCGAGCCTCCCGGAGCGTCTGAGCCGCGCAGCCGCCGGTGGAGACAGAGATAGGGTGTCAAATGACAATCCCTGGAGCCCGCGAAAAGGCTGCTCGCTCGCGAGCCTCGCAGCCGCTTTTCCTCGCGGTTCGCCAGTCGGCACGTTTTTCACGGTTTTCCGCCTCTTTGTGCCGCCGGCGGTGGTGGTGGCAGTGGCAACGGCAATGCATCACCCGCCTTCTCAGGCGTTGGAGACTCATTATTCAAGCACAAGCGCGACCACACTCGCGCGTGCGAGGAAAAATCCCGTCCTTTAGGCCTAGGTGAGAGAACGCGCATATGCGGCTTTCCAGCGCGGATCTGCAGGAGAGCTGGCGGTGTTCACAGACAGAGCGCGCGCACAGCAGGAGAAGAGACCACTTAATTAAAACTCAACGCGCCCGCTGGCGAGCGAACCGCCTCACGTGGCAGCCCCATACGCACAGAAATATACTATAGCATACGGCGCTGTACCTGCGCGCCCCCTCAAAACAACACGTCGGGAACGAACTTGTTACCCCTGAAAACGCGCCGAGAGATACACCGCCTTCGCCTACAGCAACGGGCGAGGTTTTTCCGAGGCACAATGCGTCGCGCCGACACAAACATTACTATAACGCTAGGCATGTTGCACATACTGTATTACCACAACGTAGCGCTTCAAACTAACTGCTCGCGGAGTTGGTGAAAAAGAGAAAACGGGTGAAGAAAACAGGGAGGAAGATGAGTAGGAGGAATAAACGTTTATTAAGTTCTGGATTGAGAGCAGGTAAGGGAGAAAGACGTTTCGAATTTGATGGCAGTAGGGTTTAGAAAAGATAAAACAGGTGAAGAAAACGGGGAGGAAGATGAAGAGGTGGTATAACGTTTATGAACTTCTGGATTAGGAGCAGTTAAGGGAGAGAGAGACGTTTCAAATTTGATGGCAGTAATTTTTAGCAGCTCTCACCTGGGTAAACTCGTTTTTTTTTTTTTTTCGCTCCCGTGTTCTTTTCCGCGAGTGTGTAGCAACAAAAGTGTGTGCGGTCGCTACGAAACGTCGTGACGCGCGTTTATTTGACGGCTGCGCTAATTGCGTGCGCACCCAAGAACGTATCGATTGGTTGGGAAACAAAAGGCGGACGAAGGGCCTGGAAAGGAACGCCCCGCATTCTTGCTCGTGTTTGCAAAAAGGCGTCGGAAGCGAGCGCTTATTAAAAGCCGCGGCGTTCCCCACGCGCTTCGAAACGAAGGCAGGTGAACGTCACGCAACAACATCGTCAGCCTGCATCGCCGCGTGTGTGTCAGTATCGACGGAAGGTAAAAGTGGTCGTGAAAAGTAACAAAGTGAACAAAAAAAAAACCGAGCTGCCGACCGAACATCACGCCTTTGTGTACGTATGCGTCGTTCTGCGAGGCTCAACCTGCACCAGGCCGCTATAGCATAAAAAGGAAGGACTCGTGAGTTGGGAACTGGATAGGAAGGGGAATTTTTTTTTCTCCAGGAAGTTTCAGAACAATGTTTCCCTTCTATCTGTAGAAAGCTTATCATACGAAATGTTTGGCGTTTGGCACCGTTTCACAACTGTTTCAAACCAGCGAATCATCGCGTGTTCACCTCGTGTCGTTTACTAGCTGCTCATGAATATAAAATTGAAAGCTTCCATATTGGGATAGATGGCGTTAATTCTGTCACGAAACCAATGCATTTTCCCCATAGGCCGGTTTGTAGACCGAAAAGCTCTGATAAGATCTCTCGACACACGGCGCGCGCTTGGAATAGGGGTACTATTGTGTCGTAACGGTTGCTCGAAAATCGCGGAAAAGTAATACACGCATTGATTATGAGGCAGGAGTGCAATACTATATACCTTTGTCCCATAAACCACGTATCAGTATAGATTTAGATCGTTCGTAGATGCGTTTACTTAGTGCACGAGAAATCGTCCCATAGGTTCGTTCTTAGCTTGCGATTTGTGTCCTTGAAACAAGCCTGACTATCGATTGGACGCACTTTCACCGAAGGTCGGACGCACTTTTAGCGAAGGTTTTACGCACTTTTGACGCAGTTTTGACGCGAGAAGGCTTTCGCTCTCCTCTCAACTCTCTTTAAGGAGGGATGGTAAATTTTTTAGGTTTTTCACCCATGTGAAACCGCCCCTCCAACGACCCACATGGGTGCGAGGTGGAACGACGAAAACGGCCATTCAATGCTCCTTCCATTAGCCTTACAACCGAATACGATGCTTCCCTTCAGTTCAGCGCAAAAAAGAAGAAAAAAAAAAAAGAAAACATTCCGGCAGGTGTACTTACCCCAGATGATTGTTTGGCCACCGGGTCAACTCAAGTGAAGGGGAAAAAAAGCAACGCGCTAGTACACCTGGTCCAGCGCAGACCTCTTAGTTTAAGCGTGAAACTTTCAGCTTATGAACACAGATGACGTGTGTTCTCATGTTTTAGCCGCGCTTTTACGTACTGCTTCGCACTTTTCTAAATTCGTCTTCTACATTAGTAACTAGAACGTTTGGTGGGTTTGCCTAAAAATATCGCTCCCTGATTTATCCACCCGCAATGTAAGGGAAAACAGCCGTGTGACAGTCTAACAGCGGGGCCACAGTGCTGGCTACGCCATCTACAATTCTGTGCATTTATGCTTGTGCTGCCGATGTATGGTAGGAGGTACTACGTACTACGTACAGCTAGCAACTTATCCGCAGAACATCTATACAGAGCCGGCATGTCTATCGACGAGTGTCTCTCCGGTCGATTCGAAGGAAAGGTACGGCGGGGCGCGCCCGGGCCCAGAAGAGAGGAGCCCAAACAACCGCGGGATATCTCCCCGCCTCGGAAACGTGTGCAGGACATAACGCGCTACGATAGAGATCACGCCCAAAACGACCTTTACCGAGGCGGCCGGCGATGAGCGCTCTCGGTCGGTAGACGACAAACTGGGACAATGGGGCTTGCACGCACGCACCGACATTCCTACAGATGTGCGAGACGATATGCATTTCGTGACCGGCGCTGTATCAGAGCAGCGACCGACGGACAAGATCGTCCCGTGTACACCGGCGCCCGTAGCTCTGTTGGCGCAGAGAGGAGCTGTGCGGAGGGGAGACAAAGGGGAGAAGAGAGAGGGATGGACAAGAACGCCTTCTCGGACAGCTGGCGCGGGGATCTCAACTCGCGGACGCCGGGCATGCGGCAGGGAGCAGCGGCGGCCAAAGAGACAATGTCGTGATACCCCCAAGGGAGGGGCGCTTCTCCGAGGCGGGAGAGATTGGGGCGGCATTAGCCGCAGCGGCTCGCCGTGTTTGTGCGGTAATAACTCAGTCTCGCCAAGCACGAGGCCCGCGAGGGAGAAAAAACAAATGACGCGCGCGATTTCTTTGACGAGTGCGAGGCATGCCGCAACGACCCAACCTGTCTCCCCCTCTTTCTCCCCCTTCGGCGTCGCAGCATCACAAAAATGCCGTCTCTCGGAGGCGCGTACACTCGCGCACGCGCGGGGCGGCGGGGACCGCAGGGTAATTGCGAGGCTAGTCCCGGGAGCTCGGCTCGTAAATCATAAGGCTTCTGTTTCCCTTTGCGGCGACGAGCAGGCCGCGAGAGCTGGTCGTGACCGTAGAGTTTGCGCCTCGGCGATGAGAAGTCAGCGGGATGAATCCCCGTCGCCCTCGAACCCCGCGCGTGCGCTGATGGTGCGGGCACTTAGGTGTGAGGTCTTGTCTTGCTCGAGGGTATGTCGACAAGACTAAGTGTGCTCGCGAACAGCACACAGGATTGCGAACACCGCTGCCGGTCAGTGAGTTTTTTTAACTTTAATATCAAAAATATGTCCACGGAAGCGGCATGAATCTTGAATTATAGCGGTTCTCTCAGAAAAAAAAAATGGCAACAATCATGTAGGCGAAAGTATTAATATATATTTATACTTCGTCTTCATGCTCGCAATGATGGAAGGCACATAGACGCCGTTAGGGGTTTTTCGGACCACAAGAAACCATGAAGCACGAAAATCACAAACAGCAATTTGGACTTCAACCCTTGAAACCACACATTACTGGACAATAAATGTGACGAATTAAATGTCATACATCTAATTTTTGTCCAAAAGATCTAGGAGAGAGAAGGTAATGCCTTGCGAGGGAAAACACATTTGCTGTAGTTAAACGTGGTTAAACCAAGTTTGTCGAGCGATTCGCTTTTCGCGCCGACAGCGAGCAGCGACTGTGCGCGCAATTGCACCCAAAGACAAAACACAGACGCTGCTCGGAACAGCCATCGGTCTCGGCGCGACCGCGCGGTGAGCTTGGATGCGGGAAGCACCTCCTTGCATCATTTCCTGACGTCATGCGCCTTTACTCTTTCTCCCTTCCCCCTCTCCGCACCTTCTCCCTTGGAACGAAGCAGCGACGGTTTCACTGCGCAACCGCACGAGGCGCCAGCTTGACCTTGGCTGAGCTCGAAGGTCAGATTGACGCTATGAGGAACGAGCCGTTTTCTGGGTTTATACATGGAGTAGTAGAGCTTTCGCTCTGAAAAGTTGAGGTGGACGCACCTTCATGTCGTGGCCTCCGCGCAAGAAATAACCTGGATCCTCAGCGCCGCCTGCGCCAACAGCCGGCATGCAAATCCCAAGACCAGGTTTTCTGACTCAGCGGGTCGAGGCAAGTTGCTCGCAGTAAACACGCAAAACTAAGCCTTGTAGGTGCCGGCATGTTTTACCCTCTTCTAGATTACGACAGCTATAGCTCGAAGGCAGGCACCGCGGCCAGTGCACAACCTTACTGCCGTTTTCACTACGCGACCAGAAGCTCATCGGCAAACCAAACAAGGGCACCGATGAAGAGCTATGAAATGAAAAAGACGCGTACTGCGACTGACGTTATTAACGACTTGCGATATATGTGATTATGATCTACCCTTTTCCTAGTTGGTGGGCAAGCGAAATCTTCCCCGTGCGAGCCACTGAAGTCAAGTTTAACAGTAAGATGCGTGAACTCGGTAGCGCGTCTTAAGCAATGCGAACTGATAGTCTATGCACAGCCGCGTTCGAATTCAGTTAGCGTCCTTCCAGCGAAAACAAGAAAAAATGGCTGTGCGAGTGGCAAAGCAGGTTTCGCAAGGGTCGTTTCAAGTTTTCGTTTATCCCCGTACGGCGTCCACGCTGAACGCGACAGCACGTTTAATAAATACGGATAAGTGTCACGCGATCGCTCCTTATGTAGTGGGAGAAACTTACAGTCAGACCGCGCGACACTTTTTCCGATTAGAAGGGCCGTCACGCAGCTTAGCACCCCTTTTTTTTCTTTCCTTTTTTTTTTCTTCATTTGGGGGTGGTCGTGGAGACGAAACAAATCGTTTGACGGTGGTTGTGCCTGTTCGATCTTAGCCGCCAGAAATATCAGGAACCCATTATTAATACTAATCGATACTGAGAATAGCCGCATATTGCAACAGCAATGAGAAGTATACGTACCAGAAGGCCCGGCCGGGAATTACTGGATTACAAGAGTCAGAGCAATAACGCGGATGTAGATTCTACAGCGTGAACTAAAGATTCATACGTTGCTTTCACGGTATGAAATACGAAACCGGCTCTTACCATTTATCCTGCCGCCCTTGATCACAGTACATTTATACTTTATCATATTTTGGTTAAATTTAACACACATTCGCAGGGGCTTACAGGGTGAAGCATGAACGAAATTGGCAAGTGCAAAAATTTCCTTGTATAAACAAATGCCACAAAGAGCTGAAAGAATAATGACGAATAATCATCGGGCGCTGAATGTCCCAAGTCTCTCCGAGGGACTTCCCGTGTCCCGTGTACCTCGTGTCACCGTTATTCCAAGTCTCCCAAACTTTATTATCTATATCATAGCTCCATCTGATATATCGTGCCTACTGGGATTCTTTTTCCATCCCTCATTAAGCCCGCACTGTTAGTCGTGTTGTGTACCTTTTGGCTATCCTTCGCAATATATGCTGTGTCCTGTTCTATTCCTACATAATAATTTGAGCTAGATTACCTTCCTTTTCCCTTTGCTCTTTAATCCCCGTTGCGCGATGTATAGGCCTGAGTGTAAAACAAGCATTGAAGGAGTGTGGTAATGCCTAACATCTTTCTTTCATGGACTTCTTGGATTGGTCGGTCTTCTTCTAAGGTTCTTCGTAAGGCTCCATGTTGCTGCTCCGCCAGTGGACACACTAGAGAAGAACAAAGAACACCTTGTTCGAATTTCGCTCACGTAGAGAACGGGAAAGAAATCTCTGAGAACACTAAAGCTTTGGTAGCAATTGAACTTGGAACGATTTCAGAATTGAGGCTGTTCTACAACTAGCAAGGTAGCGTACTGTGTTGTCGAACACTAAAACCCCTTCATTTTCAGGCTTGTTCCCCCCTTTCTTTTCTTTTCTTTCTTTTTTTTACGCACTTAGTTTAAGTCGGTAGGTATCTTCAAGGACGCAAGAAAATCCGGTTTCTTTATGGCGCCCTTAAAACGTCGCGACAACCAAGGTAACCGGAATAGGTTTCCTCACTTACAATAATATGGGTAATTAAAGGGAACCATGGGCTTAGCCTAATCGAATGTTCTACAGTCAATAGTTGTTTGGTGTTTGATATAGTTTTCTGCTTTTATATTCTTCGTTCATTATCTGTTTTTGTTTCTTTGATTTCCAGTAAACAGCAAAAGAACGACTCGTTTTCAGCGCCAACTGTAAGGTCCGTTATTCCTTCACTCGTTAACAGGGATTAATACACCCCCACCCTCAACACCCCACAAAAGGATTTCAACCCCCTCTAAAAAAATTCTACAACCACGAGCGCCCTGCCAAGGGATTTACCTCCCCTCTACTCCCCCAACATGCCCCCAATGCCCTCCTAGGACTTCGACACACCCCCAAAATCGAAATGCTGGATAAACCCCTGCATGGCGTTCTGGCATACGTCGAATTGAGTATCTATAGCGCAGTTGGTTTTACCCTGTACGTGAGCAAGTAGATTGATTAACACTTACCCACAGACAGCGATAGCCAAGGAAGGATAAAACAGCTAAACAGTAAGTACAACAGGCGCAAAAGAGAGAGAGAGAGAATAGTCTTTAATGATACTGGTGAGGTTAGCCTGGCCAAGGCGCCTAGCTTGCTACACCAGATGTAAAAAAAAAAAGAAATCGAGGAAGAGATGATGATAATGACTGTGATGAAGATGACGCGCTCATTAAGAGAGTCCTGTTTAAAAAGTCTGATCTAGTCCTGTGCTTCGCAGGAAAGACAGTAGAGCTTTTGTCGCTCGAGATGCTCGTTTAGAGTTCGTCCAAGGGCCTAGCACGTCACTGAGAGTTAGGCCTCTAGACAGCGGAAGACCCAAGGACACTAAAAGGGACGTTCTGGCGGCTCTATACTGCGTACACTCACATAGCACGTGGTTCAAGTCCTCGCGCACGTCACAAAGAGTGCACAAGGGGGAAGCGGCCTGTTTCGTCTTGAATCGAAAGTAATTGGTGTAAGCGACATTTAGCCGCACACGGTGAAGAACCGCTTCGTCATGCTTGGAAAGTCCTTCAGGCATCCTAAAGGTCCCGTGCGGGTCTATGGAGTGAAGCGGCGCGTAATTATGCGGCGCAACAGCCCACATGGATCGCTGAAATCTCCAGGCAGCCTTGGACGCGAGGGCAGAAGCATCTTTTCTGGAGAACGGTATCGGTATCACTGGCCCGTGCAGATCATGCGCTATCGATGCCGCAGTGTCCGCCTTGACGTTTCCAGTTATACCGCAGTGGGCAGGAATCCACTGAAGCTCTACATGATGGTGTGCATTTAGAGCTTGTAAGTGCAATCAATGCATGGATGTCTAAAACAAGCTGTTCTTTCGGGTACGATTTTAAGCACTGAAGGGCCGCCCGAGAATCCGTGAAGATTGCCCACTGACGTGCTGGTTGCTCGATGATGTAGGCGAAAGCAGCCCGCAGAGCGGCAAGTTCGGTGACCATGGATGTCGTCCTGTGGCTAAGCGTTGCGCTGAAGGCGGTACAGGAGGACGGGAACCAGATTCCTATAGCCGATGAGCTAGCTGTCACAGACCCATCCGTGTATAGATGGGTGTGGGCCCTGTATTTTTGGAACAGCAGTTCCAAGGCGAAGAACTTTAAGGCAGGGGTGGCGATATCCTGTTTGCGGGTAATGCCGGGCACTCCAGTTGTAATTTGCAGACGCGGGTACATCCAAGGCGGTTGTAGCGACGGAGAAGGGTGCTGGAAATGCAGAGGCAGAAGGTCTCGCACTTCAGTGGCTGAGCTGAGTGCTAATGGGTGACCTTGCTGCCGTGCTGCAAATCTCAATTGAGCCCGAAGTACCTCCTGCGTGCCAAGAGCAAGTGGTGCCATTCGTCGACACTCCACCATAGTTCCCACCGTGGATGTGGTCTTCGGAACTCCAATGCACACCCTCAGGACCTGCGCTTGCATACTTTGCAGGGCTCTGGCATTTCCTTTTGAGAGGGGGAGAAGAACAGGAAGGCTGTAGCGTAACAATCCTACGCACATGACGTCATACAGCCGAAGAAGAGACTGGACGTTGCATCCGCCGGCGTTGCTAGATAACATGCGGAAAATGTTGACGAAGGACGCAAGCTTGTCTTTTATATAGCGGACGTGTTTTGACCAAGTCAGAGACCTGTCAAATGTCACACCCAAAAACTTATGGTGCGGAACATAGGGGATAGTGCAGCCTGCAACGGTGAGTCCATAATTTGATACATCACGCTTTGTGAAAGCGATGGCAGCGCACTTGCCAGCTGATATATCTAGGCCTCGGGTTCCTAGAAACGCCGCAATGGAATTGATTGCCCGTTGCAGTCTCGCACGCAGTACCCGCCTGTTGCGTCCAGCACTCCATATGCAGATGTCATACGCGTACAAGGATATTTCCCCTGACTGCGGTAAGCACTTCTCTATGCCCATCATAGTGATGTTGAAAAGCGTTGGACTGAGGACACCACCTTGGGGAACACCACGGGTCACTCTGTATAGCGGTGTGTGTAACAGGCGCAAGTACAACAAGTACAACAAGCAAGTAACCACAACAAGCACAATTGACATTTGTAACTTGTTGACAGGCCGACAGACCGACAGATCGACCAACCGCCCAATGGGGTCTACGAACTAACTACCAGAATAAATAAATATTAATTAATTAATTAATTAAATAGATTGGCCGCGTATCTGCTCCTTTCATCGCAAATGCCGACAAAAGACGATAGTCATTCGTCGACATTTGCCAAGTAAATGCCTCCCTTTGCTTTCCCGCCCACTGTCTTGCTGTTCCTCTTCCGTCGCGTTCCTCCCAAGGGAAAGAGGCTGGAGGTTTTCTCAGGTCAATTTAAATTTACCGCGTTCCACTGTCCTCGCTGCCAGCGCTGCCGTACGGCGGATACGCGCGTGAATCGAGGCATCCTACTTCACCGTTTATAGAACCACGTTGCCCTACTCCACGGGCGTTCCCTGCGGGACCTGGAACCTATCCAGTGAAACCTTTCGTAACTGTTGCTTCTTGATTTCTTCAAATGCCACTAGACTCCATAATGGCGCTGGCGACAGCAGGCGATGGAGTGAATTCTTTTTCTGCAGTGGATGTAGTATTTCATATAGCAAAAATCAAATAAATGTTTTTATTAAGGAACAATGTAGATATCACCTATGTATTGATTATCTCCATTATTTGCTTAAAGTCTTGTTCTTGTTCAGCAATGTTGACAAGAATGAGCATTAAAACCGGGCTTAGGCGTTTACATTTGGCTGTGGGTATATAAGACTATTGTGCAGCTCTTGTTTCACTTTGGCCGGCTGGCTGAATTGAGTCACCGACAGACAGACAGACAGACCAAAATTTCTGCGTTTGAGTAGCTCAAGAAAGACTGTAGTGTTTAAAAATAAATGAATAAAGCAACCAAGCAAGCAATTATCGGGATCAATCAATTATCGCAATTAATCAATCCGTCAATCGTAATTGGTTTCGCTCAAGCAAACAGTTTAATCAATATAATCGCCTAGATGTCGACTACACTAGCTGCGCGATCATGTGATCGTCAGGAGGAGGAGTAAACATGTAATTGAGCAGTCAATGTTGTTGGGTTGACCGCCAGGTAAGGGACCTCCTTTGTCCAGGTAGCCCTGGGTCTTGGCAGCCCGTTCCACCCGTTCTCGCAGGTGTTGTTGGTGATCCGGGTTGGAGCTGGTCTACCAACGCTCCGCTCCCACTGCTCAAATAGGAGTTGGGAACTTGGGATTTTGGGCAATGTAGAATGTCTGGTGGCACTCCCACACCATGTGATGGAGAGGGCATTGCATTATGCAGAATTCACAATTGTATGTGTATAACTTCGGATGTATTGAGTGTAGTAACGCAACATGTACAAATGTGTTCGTGTGTAGCTGTCGGTAGATGACCATGTCTTCTAGAGGCACGTTGAGATGTGGAGCCGGAAGGGCTCTATCAAAGACGTGGCGCCAGACGCCACGTCTGCGCAGCCGACGTGTTTTAATACCACACACAATATCGGATTGCCCTGTCTTCAACAACACTACATAGCGCTGGCAGGCGGACGATTTTTATTGCATAGAAATTATTCGCTGCTGACAACCCAGACGTATTTTCGCGTGTCGCACTGTCGTCTTGTCCTATTCTGGTCGTGTGTCGTATTCCTGTACTGATTTTGATGCTCCTTCGTGCCGAATTCTTGTCTTGTCGTCATCCTGATGTTCCATCAGCAGTTGCACATAGTTTGACCGTCATTGATCCATTGTGAAGAGTAGCGTAAATGGCAGTTCTGATGTTACTACTGGAATGTTTGTGCTTGAGAAATTTGAAACTGTCGTTACGATATAAATTTGTGTCGTAACAACAGATGGCTTTGTCGTAACAACCACGCCTTTGTTGTCACAACAAAGTTTTTTTGACGTACGACAGGAATTCTTGTTAGGTTTCTGCGGTATTCTCATTGTGATTTAAGACTTAGAATCATGACACTTCCTTTAACAATGCTCTCGAATGCCACAAACGCTATACAGTTAACTACTACAATCGGTACGCGAGGTAAAACGGAAGACACTGATTTAGCGAAACTAGAAGGAGAAAATGCAGAGGTGATTCAAAGTGAGACCGGCTGCTCACCGAGGAATGGCACAATCTCTAGCGTGAATCTTGTTTTTATTAATAAGCTGCTTATTATGCACGCGGTCAGGTGTTAATGCTGTGGTTCCAGCAAAGTCCTCCTCACACGGTCAAGAAGCTCTCCGAAGAATGTCATCGTGCAAGTGAGCACGCCATCCACACTACCAGCCGTCTCAAAACGCTGGACAATGGGAAGGCGAGACGAAATCCAAAGGCCGGAAAAAGATCGTTGTCCAGCACACTGAATGAAACGCCCGCGCACGCAATTTATAAAAATATGGGCAATCAGCGAGACGGAGGGCGAAAGCCCGCCACGCAGCACACACACACGACCAGTGCTATCCGTGCCGGGACGCTTAAACAAAAGCGCCCGCTGCTTCATTCATTATCGCCCGTTGGGAAGCAACGCCGCGTACACGCGGGGGATTACGAAGCGAACGCTTTCACGCACCCACGCCCGGCCTGGCAGGTATCGCACGCCCAAGAGGTCTTCCATCACCGCGCCGAGGCCCGGTCACTGCCGCGGTTGCTCCTTTCGCACTGAGGGCGCCACGAACAACCAACCGCGCTCCTTCTCACCTCCTCAGTCGCGATGTGCCGAAGAAAACAAAGCGTGGCGGCCTCGGAAACGACGCCAGAAGCACATATGGCAGGCGTAGCCGAGATGCTACTTGGGCATTCCGTCGCCGAACTCGCATAGCCGTCGGGATATCGCCGCCGCCGCAGCCGCTATATGGCAGCGATAAAACAGAGCTGGCACCGGCGGCGTTCGGGAGTGAGAGGAGGCCCTGAATTATCGATAGCGGGTACGTGTAACTTCCTCTCCCCCCGCCACGTTTACGTCCCGAAGATGTCTTTAATTGGCCGATCGTCAGAAATAGAGAGAAGCGGCGAATGCCAGTTGCGGGGTGTATCTTCTTCCTCGCATACAGCGGGCACGCAACAACATTCGCTTTACGAGATTCCGAGAAACGGAGTGAAATCCTCGGGACACTTACTCCCGGGCGCTCTAAATACTGGATATCGCGACGTCGGCGGAATCACCATTACTTGTGCGTTTCTTCGGCAGTTCCATCACCCCTGATGAAGCTTTATTCGACTATCAGACGATACTTTCGTGTAGAAGTTCGGCATTTCAAAGTTTCCTTCTTTTGTGGTTATATATTGACAAGTTTATCTTCACTTCGGCGCACGCGCAAAAGCACTGAGCGCAACTAAATAATAGGGACAACGAAAAGAGAAGCTTAAGATGAGAATGTGCTAAGAAGTTTAGGACTGTATAGCATGGTTTTAGCCACTTTTCTATCGTTACGCAAATGATAATTACCTAAACGTATATACACATCAATGTTTACGGTATTGTGCCTCATACAACTTATTTTGATTCATATACTGATACAACAGTAAATGCTGGACGTTTGATGCTCCACACATAGTAAACGTGTCAATACTGAAATGTTAACATCTGAACATTGATATACCGTCGCCATGATTATTCAAAGAGCCGATTAACTTCGAAATGGGCGCCATCAGAATGAATAACATGTGAACCATTTTAAAAATAAATCTCTCGCATATCCTACGCGACATCGACCGCGTACGCACTCTGATTAAACCTGTCTGCGTTGCTCCTAATATGCAAGGAAGCGCTTGTTTGGAGATGTTTAGGGGTTCACCGGCCCTCCAGGCTAGATGCGTACGATCAGGTTGGCAGCAAGCGGGCTTCTCCGCAGGTGACTTTACTACTGGAGGAGTGAGCGGGAGGGCTGTCGAGTAGGCACGACCAGCAACCAACAGCCATCGACCAGCCAACTACCGACAACCGAGCGATAAACGGTTATTTAATGGGTACCTATGGACAATCAGAGTTTGTAGAGGGGTACCCCTGAAAGTACTTCACTCCTACCACGTATAATGATCACGCGAAGGTTGATAGGGTTCTCACCAAGAAGGACATGTCTGGAAATCCGATTGTAGCGTTTAGATGGGAGAAAATATTACACATATTTGCCAAATTAATATGAAGTGAAAGGTCATGACCACAACTTTAATGCTCCCCCAAGAACGGAGGAAGGATGTAGAAGGAACGCAGGAAAGTTAATATGGCTAGAACCTAGTCTGCTATCCTGCGCGTGGAAAAGGTAATATAGGCAAAACAGAGAAAGGAAAGAATGAAGAAAAGTTGGAGCAGACAGGTATGGCCAGCCCTGAAGCACTTAACTTTTAAGTTCAGTGTTCGCTACTGGAGGCCTTCAGTCTATAGCCTGGTGTTTGAGTTCGTCGTCCGTAGAAAGCGTAGGGGTTCCTTAGTCGCCTTCTGAGCGGATTACAGAAAAGGCCGGTAACACAGAACCTTCTCCTCCGAAAATGGCCGCCGAGAGTCCAGGTTCCTCACTGCTGACGACAACTTCTTTCTTTCAGGCGAGTAGCGTGGGCACTCGCATTAAACGCGGCGTATTGCCTCCGGCGGGCCGCTCGTTTCGCAGCTTTTTAGCTTTTCTACCATGCAAGCTATTGTCATTCACCACAACCAAACGACACGATTTCCATCATCTTATACTATCACCTCTATATCAATCATCACACCTGTCGCTCGATCTATATACTCTTTCGTCCCTTCCCCCACCCTCACACAGAGTAGCAGGTCACAGACTATACGATGAGGCTGACCTCTCTGTGTTTTCCTTCCATTGAATAAATCACTCTCTCCCTCATCATCCGAACATCCGCCTATACTACCCTTGCGGCTACTCAACGCTGCACAACAACAGGAAGCGGCACATTCGCACTCCGTTAACGTGGAAGCGCGCCGTAAAGCACAACGAAGCGGCTAACGAGGCACGCTTCGCGAAAGACGGGGCCGCGCCTATCTCTATAGAAAACGCATCTTACGAGTGGCCGTTGAAAGCGACCTTGCCCAAATAAACAGCAAGGCCTTTCAAGCGGCTGCGCACAGCAGATTTAATTGGGCGTCGCACGCGGTGCGAACGAAGCGCGGACGCTTCTCGAACCGGCGAAAAGACAACGAGGAAGAGTTGGCCGTAACGGCGGCCCGCAGCGATACGAGCGAAGCAGATGCGCCGAAGGTCCTTCCCACGCCTCTGCATGTAGGCCAGTGGACTTAACGATTCGCCTCCAGCGCCAGACTTGCTGCACTTGGCCGAGAGTCAAAGGTTGGGTCGAGAGGCGGCGGGATGAACGCGCAGTGAGGTGCGCGGGTGTGCGCTGTTCCTTCCAGTGCAGCGTTGTTCGCTTCTTTGTCCCAAGAGAGTGGGCATATCTCGGCGAGATGCTTGGTATGTGCAGCTGTCATAGCTGTAGCTGTCCGTAGCCATCCCGTGACAATATACATGAAAGAGTATAAGAGCTAGACATCGCAAGGCAGCTGATCTTTTAGGGGCGAAGCACCATAAGGCCCAGGCTTGTCCGCCCGGCGGCCGGCGTCCGTGCTCACGGCACAGCACCGTGTAAATCGAATCATCTGTGAACAAAAGGTTCACGAAAGGTTAACAAGAGCAAAATAAAAGGTTCACAAAAGGTTAGAGAGAGAGAGAGAGAGAGAGAGAGATAAAGAGAGAGAGAGAGAGAGAGAGAGAGAGAGAGAGAGAGAGAGAGAGAGAGAGAGAGAGAGAGAGAGAGAGAGAGAGAGAGAGAGAGAGAGAGAGAGAGAGAGAGAGAGACGCACAGCACCGCGTAAATCAAAACATCTGTGAACAAAAGGTTCACAAAAGGTTCACAAGAACAAAATAAAAGGTTCACAAAAGGTTAGAGAGAGAGAGAGAGAGCAAGAGAGCGCTCCTGGAGAGCCGTGCTGCGCATGCGCGAGGAGAATTGGATTGAATTGGATGTGGATTTGGATCGGATTTGGATTCGGATTGAATTGGGTTGAAATGGATTACATTGGATTAAATTGAATTGTATTGGATTAAATCGCATTGGAAATTGTTTTAGCAGCAGTAAGCACTCTGACGGGTGATTTACGGTATGAACGATCCCCAGTGCTTCGCCCACTCGTCATGATTCACTTCGTGGAGATGCGTGAATTTTTTTTTTTCTGTATGTCATCGCTGAGATACGGCCCTTTTGTGATCTACTACATAAGGCTTCAAAAGCACGGAAAACTCCACTGGACATTTATGTCATTTGGACACCAGGTCACGACTCCTTAGAGGGTAATGAAGCGGCAGATACCGCAGCCCGAGGCCACTCACACCGGGCTTCAACCCTCATAGGCACTCACCACACTGCCGACAACCACCCGTCCATCCCCAAGCGCAGCAGAGACATATTAGAGCACTACAGGTTATCAAGAAGACGATACCCGCCACCCCACCCGAAGCTAACCAAAGAAGAAGCCACACAATTCCGGAGACTGCAGACAAATTCATTTCCGCACGCCACACAGCTGTCCAAAATACAC